>NW_027421978.1:0-300000 GCF_037893015.1 Macrotis lagotis
GCAAGCAAAGAGTAACGGAATGTAAGCAAGGCAAGGAAAAAGCAATGAAAGGCAAGGGTAACGGAAGGAACGGCACGGCACGGGGAAACAAGTCTAAGGCACGACACCGAACGCTAGGCAATGAACGGCAAGGCAAGGAAAGGGTAACGCATGGGAAAGCACGGTCAGGCGAGGCAAGGCTAAGGCACGACAACGCAAGGCTAGGCAATGCACGGAAGGCAAGCAAAGAGTAACGGAAGGTAAGGAAGGCAAGGGAAAGCAAGGAAAGGCAAGTGTAACGGAAGGAACGGCACAGCAAGGGGAAACAAGGCTAAGGCACGACAACGCACTCTAGGCAATGCACGGCAAGGCAAGGAAAGGGTAACGCATGGGAAAGTACGGTCAGGCGAGGCAAGGCTAAGGCATGACAACGCAAGGCTAGGCAATGCACGGAAAGCAAGCAAGGAGTAACGGAACGCAAGGAAGGCAAGGGAAAGCAAGGGAAGGCAAGGGTAACGGAAGGAACGGCACGGCAAGGGGTAACAAGGCTAAGGCACGACAACGCAGGGCTAGGCAATGCCCGGCAAGGCAAGGAAAGGGTAACGCAAGGGATGGCACGGTCAGGTGAGGCAAGGTTAAGGCACGAAAATGCAAGGCTAGGCAATGCACGGCAAGGCAAGGAAAGAGTAACGGAAGGAAAGGAAGGCAAGGCAAACCCAGGCAAGGCAAGTGTAACAAAAGGCACGCCACGGCAAGGGGAAACAAGGCTAAGGCACGACAACGCACGGCTAGGCCATGCACGGCAAGGCAAGAAAGGGTAACGCAAGGAAAGGCACGGTGAGGCTAGGCACGGCTAATGCACGACAACGCAAGGCTAGGCAATGCACGACAATCCAAGGAAAGCTTAAAGCAAAGGAAGGCACGGTCAGGCGAGATAAGGCTAAGGCACGACAACGCAAGGCTAGGCAATGCAGGGAAGGGAAGCAAAGAGTAACGGAAGGTAAGCAAGGCAAGGAAAAGCAAGGAAAGGCAAGGGTAACGGAAGGAACGGCACGGCAAGGGCAAACAAGGCTAAGGCACGACAACGCACGCTAGGCAATGCACGGCAAGGCAAGGAAAGGGTAACGCAGGGGAAGGCACGGTCAGGTATGGCAAGGATAAGGTACGACAATGCAAGGCTAGGCAATGCACGGCAAGGCAAGGAAAGAGTAACGGAAGGAAAGGAAGGCAAGGCAAACCCAGGCAAGGCAAGTGTAACAAAAGGCACGCCACGGCAAGGGGAATCAAGGCTAAGGCAGGACAACGCACGGCTAGGCAATGCACGGCAAGGCAAGGAAAGGGTAACGCAAGGCAAGGCACGGTGAGGCTAGGCAAGGCTAATGCACGACAACGCAAGGCTAGGCAATGCACGACAATGCAAGGAAAGCTTAAAGCAAAGGAAGGCACGGTCAGGCGAGATAAGAATAAGGCTCGACAACGCAAGGCTAGGCAATGCACGGAAGGCAAGCAAAGAGTAACGGAATGTAAGGAAGGCAAGGCAAAGCAAGGAAAGGCAAGGGTAACGGAAGGAACGGCACGGCACGGGGAAACAAGTCTAAGGCACGACACCGAACGCTAGGCAATGAACGGCAAGGCAAGGAAAGGGTAACGCATGGGAAAGCACGGTCAGGTGAGGCAAGGCTAAGGCACGACAACGCAAGGCTAGGCATTGCACGGAAGGCAAGCAAAGAGTAACGGAAGGTAAGGAAGGAAAGGGAAAGCAAGGAAAGGCAAGTGTAACGGAAGGAACGGCACGGCAAGGGGAAACAAGGCTAAGGCACGACAACGCACGCTAGGCAATGCACGGCAAGGCAAGGAAAGGGTAACGCATGGGAAAGCACGGTCAGGCGAGGCAAGGATAAGGCACGAAAATGCAAGGCTAGGCAATGCACGGCAAGGCAAGGAAAGAGTAACAGAAGGAAAGGAAGGCAAGGCAAAGCCAGGCAAGGCAAGTGTAACAAAAGGCACGCCACGGCAAGGGGAAACAAGGCTAAGGCACGACAACGCACGGCTAGGCCATGCACGGCAAGGCAAGGAAAGGGTAACGCAAGGCAAGGCACGGTGAGGCTAGGCACGGCTAATGCACGGCAACGCAAGGCTAGGCAATGCACGACAATCCAAGGAAAGCTTAAAGCAAAGGAAGGCACGGTCAGGCGAGATAAGGCTAAGGCACGACAACGCAAGTCTAGGCAATGCAGGGAAGGGAAGCAAAGAGTAACGGAAGGTAAGCAAGACAAGGAAAAGCAAGGAAAGGCAAGGGTAACGGAAGGAACGGCACGGCAAGGAGAAACAAGTCTAAGGCACGACACCGAACGCTAGGTAATGAACGGCAAGGCAAGGAAAGGGTAATGCATGGGAAAGCACGGTCAGGCGAGGCAAGGCTAAGGCACTAAAACGCAAGGCTAGGCAATGCACGGAAGGCAAGCAAAGAGTAACGGAAGGTAAGGAAGGCAAGGGAAAGCAAGGAACGGCACGGCAAGGGGAAACAAGGCTAAGGCACGACAACGCACGCTAGGCAATGCACGGCAAGGCAAGGAAAGAGTAACGGAAGGAAAGGAAGGCAAGGCAAAGCCAGGCAAGGCAAATGTAACAAAAGGCACGCAAGGGCAAGGGGAAACAAGGCTAAGGCACGACAACACACGGCTAGGAAATGCACGGCAAGGCAAGGAAAGGGTAATGCAAGGCAAGGCACGGTGAGGCTAGGCAAGGCCAATGCACGACAACGCAAGGCTAGGCAATGCACGACAATGCAAGTAAAGCTTAAAGCAAAGGAAGGCACGGTCAGGCGAGATAAGGCTAAGGCACGACAACGCAAGGCTAGGCAATGCATGGAAGGCAAGCAAAGAGTAACGGAAGGCAAGGAAGGCAAGGGAAGTCAAGGAAAGGCAATGGTAACGGAAGGAACGGCACGGCAAGGGGAAACAAGTCTAAGGCACGACAATGCACGCTAGGCAATGCACGGCAAGGCAAGGAAAGGGTAACGCATGGGAAAGCACGGTCAGGGGAGGCAAGGCTAAAGCACGACAACGCAAGGCTTGGCAATGCACGGAAGGCAAGGAAAGAGTAACGGAAGGTAAGGAAGGCAAGGGAAAGCAAAGAAAGGCAAGTGTAACGGAAGGAACGGCACGGTAAGGGGAAACAAGGCTAAGGCACGACAACGCACGCTAGGCAATGCACGGCAAGTCAAGGAAAGGGTAACGCATGGGAAAGCACGGTCAGGCGAGGCAAGGCTAAGGAAAGCCAACGCAAGGCTAGGCAATGCACGGAAAGCAAGCAAGGAGTAACGGAATGCAAGGAAGGCAAGGGAAAGCAAGGGAAGGCAAGGGCAACGTAAGGAACGGTACGGCAAGGGGTAACAAGGCTAAGGCACGACAACGCAGGGCTAGGCAATGCACGGCAAGGCTAGGAAAGGGTAACGCAGGGGAAGGCACGGTCAGGTGAGGCAAGGATAAGGCACGACAATGCAAGGCTAGGCAATGCACGGCAAGGCAAGGAAAGAGTAACGGAAGGAAAGGAAGGCAAGGCAAAGCCAGGCAAGGCAAGTGTAACAAAAGGCACGCCACGGCAAGGGGAAACAAGGCTAAGGCACGACAACGCACGGCTAGGCAATGCACGGCAAGGCAAGGAAAGGGTAACGCAAGGCAAGGCACGGTGAGGCTAGACAAGGCTACTGCACGACAACGCAAGGCTAGGCAATGCACGACAATGCAAGGAAAGCTTAAAGCAAAGGAAGGCACGGTCAGGCGAGATAAGGCTAAGGCACGACAACGCAAGGCTAGGCAATGCAGGGAAGGGAAGCAAAGAGTAACGGAATGTAAGCAAGGCAAGGAAAAGCAAGGAAAGGCAAGGGTAAAGGAAGGAACGGCACGGCAAGGGGAAAAAAGACTAAGGCACGGCACCGCAGGCTAGGCAATGCAAGGCAAGGCAAGGAAAGGGTAACGCATGGGAAAGCACGGTCAGGCGAGGCAAGGCTAAGGCACGACAACGCAAGGCTAGGCAATGCACGGAAGGCAAGCAAAGAGTAACGGAAGGTAAGGAAGGCAAGGGAAAGCAAGGAAAAGGCAAGTGTAACGGAAGGAACGGCACAGCAAGGGGAAACAAGGCTAAGGCACGACAACGCACTCTAGGCAATGCACGGCAAGGCAAGGAAAGGGTAACGCATGGGAAAGTACGGTCAGGCGAGGTAAGGCTAAGGCATGACAACGCAAGGCTAGGCAATGCACGGAAAGCAAGCAAGGAGTAACGGAACGCAAGGAAGGCAAGGGAAAGCAAGGGAAGGCAAGGGTAACGGAAGGAACGGCACGGCAAGGGGTAACAAGGCTAAGGCACGACAACGCAGGGCTAGGCAATGCCCGGCAAGGCAAGGAAAGGGTAACGCAAGGGATGGCACGGTCAGGTGAGGCAAGGTTAAGGCACGAAAATGCAAGGCTAGGCAATGCACGGCAAGGCAAGGAAAGAGTAACGGAAGGAAAGGAAGGCAAGGCAAACCCAGGCAAGGCAAGTGTAACAAAAGGCACGCCACGGCAAGGGGAAACAAGGCTAAGGCACGACAACGCACGGCTAGGCCATGCACGGCAAGGCAAGAAAGGGTAACGCAAGGAAAGGCACGGTGAGGCTAGGCACGGCTAATGCACGACAACGCAAGGCTAGGCAATGCACGACAATCCAAGGAAAGCTTAAAGCAAAGGAAGGCACGGTCAGGCGAGATAAGGCTAAGGCACGACAACGCAAGGCTAGGCAATGCAGGGAAGGGAAGCAAAGAGTAACGGAAGGTAAGCAAGGCAAGGAAAAGCAAGGAAAGGCAAGGGTAACGGAAGGAACGGCACGGCAAGGGCAAACAAGGCTAAGGCACGACAACGCACGCTAGGCAATGCACGGCAAGGCAAGGAAAGGGTAACGCAGGGGAAGGCACGGTCAGGTATGGCAAGGATAAGGTACGACAATGCAAGGCTAGGCAATGCACGGCAAGGCAAGGAAAGAGTAACGGAAGGAAAGGAAGGCAAGGCAAACCCAGGCAAGGCAAGTGTAACAAAAGGCACGCCACGGCAAGGGGAATCAAGGCTAAGGCAGGACAACGCACGGCTAGGCAATGCACGGCAAGGCAAGGAAAGGGTAACGCAAGGCAAGGCACGGTGAGGCTAGGCAAGGCTAATGCACGACAACGCAAGGCTAGGCAATGCACGACAATGCAAGGAAAGCTTAAAGCAAAGGAAGGCACGGTCAGGCGAGATAAGAATAAGGCTCGACAACGCAAGGCTAGGCAATGCACGGAAGGCAAGCAAAGAGTAACGGAATGTAAGGAAGGCAAGGCAAAGCAAGGAAAGGCAAGGGTAACGGAAGGAACGGCACGGCACGGGGAAACAAGTCTAAGGCACGACACCGAACGCTAGGCAATGAACGGCAAGGCAAGGAAAGGGTAACGCATGGGAAAGCACGGTCAGGTGAGGCAAGGCTAAGGCACGACAACGCAAGGCTAGGCATTGCACGGAAGGCAAGCAAAGAGTAACGGAAGGTAAGGAAGGAAAGGGAAAGCAAGGAAAGGCAAGTGTAACGGAAGGAACGGCACGGCAAGGGGAAACAAGGCTAAGGCACGACAACGCACGCTAGGCAATGCACGGCAAGGCAAGGAAAGGGTAACGCATGGGAAAGCACGGTCAGGGGAGGCAAGGATAAGGCACGAAAATGCAAGGCTAGGCAATGCACGGCAAGGCAAGGAAAGAGTAACAGAAGGAAAGGAAGGCAAGGCAAAGCCAGGCAAGGCAAGTGTAACAAAAGGCACGCCACGGCAAGGGGAAACAAGGCTAAGGCACGACAACGCACGGCTAGGCCATGCACGGCAAGGCAAGGAAAGGGTAACGCAAGGCAAGGCACGGTGAGGCTAGGCACGGCTAATGCACGACAACGCAAGGCTAGGCAATGCACGACAATCCAAGGAAAGCTTAAAGCAAAGGAAGGCACGGTCAGGCGAGATAAGGCTAAGGCACGACAACGCAAGGCTAGGCAATGCAGGGAAGGGAAGCAAAGAGTAACGGAAGGTAAGCAAGACAAGGAAAAGCAAGGAAAGGCAAGGGTAACGGAAGGAACGGCACGGCAAGGAGAAACAAGTCTAAGGCACGACACCGAACGCTAGGTAATGAACGGCAAGGCAAGGAAAGGGTAATGCATGGGAAAGCACGGTCAGGCGAGGCAAGGCTAAGGCACTAAAACGCAAGGCTAGGCAATGCACGGAAGGCAAGCAAAGAGTAACGGAAGGTAAGGAAGGCAAGGGAAAGCAAGGAACGGCACGGCAAGGGGAAACAAGGCTAAGGCACGACAACGCACGCTAGGCAATGCACGGCAAGGCAAGGAAAGAGTAACGGAAGGAAAGGAAGGCAAGGCAAAGCCAGGCAAGGCAAATGTAACAAAAGGCACGCAAGGGCAAGGGGAAACAAGGCTAAGGCACGACAACACACGGCTAGGAAATGCACGGCAAGGCAAGGAAAGGGTAATGCAAGGCAAGGCACGGTGAGGCTAGGCAAGGCTAATGCACGACAACGCAAGGCTAGGCAATGCACGACAATGCAAGTAAAGCTTAAAGCAAAGGAAGGCACGGTCAGGCGAGATAAGGCTAAGGCACGACAACGCAAGGCTAGGCAATGCATGGAAGGCAAGCAAAGAGTAACGGAAGGCAAGGAAGGCAAGGGAAGGCAATGAAAGGCAATGGTAACGGAAGGAACGGCACGGCAAGGGGAAACAAGTCTAAGGCACGACAATGCACGCTAGGCAATGCACGGCAAGGCAAGGAAAGGGTAACGCATGGGAAAGCACGGTCAGGGGAGGCAAGGCTAAAGCACGACAACGCAAGGCTTGGCAATGCACGGAAGGCAAGGAAAGAGTAACGGAAGGTAAGGAAGGCAAGGGAAAGCAAAGAAAGGCAAGTGTAACGGAAGGAACGGCACGGTAAGGGGAAACAAGGCTAAGGCACGACAACGCACGCTAGGCAATGCACGGCAAGTCAAGGAAAGGGTAACGCATGGGAAAGCACGGTCAGGCGAGGCAAGGCTAAGGAAAGCCAACGCAAGGCTAGGCAATGCACGGAAAGCAAGCAAGGAGTAACGGAATGCAAGGAAGGCAAGGGAAAGCAAGGGAAGGCAAGGGCAACGTAAGGAACGGTACGGCAAGGGGTAACAAGGCTAAGGCACGACAACGCAGGGCTAGGCAATGCACGGCAAGGCTATGAAAGGGTAACGCAGGGGAAGGCACGGTCAGGTGAGGCAAGGATAAGGCACGACAATGCAAGGCTAGGCAATGCACGGCAAGGCAAGGAAAGAGTAACGGAAGGAAAGGAAGGCAAGGCAAAGCCAGGCAAGGCAAGTGTAACAAAAGGCACGCCACGGCAAGGGGAAACAAGGCTAAGGCACGACAACGCACGGCTAGGCAATGCACGGCAAGGCAAGGAAAGGGTAACGCAAGGCAAGGCACGGTGAGGCTAGACAAGGCTACTGCACGACAACGCAAGGCTAGGCAATGCACGACAATGCAAGGAAAGCTTAAAGCAAAGGAAGGCACGGTCAGGCGAGATAAGGCTAAGGCACGACAACGCAAGGCTAGGCAATGCAGGGAAGGGAAGCAAAGAGTAACGGAATGTAAGCAAGGCAAGGAAAAGCAAGGAAAGGCAAGGGTAAAGGAAGGAACGGCACGGCAAGGGGAAAAAAGACTAAGGCACGGCACCGCAGGCTAGGCAATGCAAGGCAAGGCAAGGAAAGGGTAACGCATGGGAAAGCACGGTCAGGCGAGGCAAGGCTAAGGCACGACAACGCAAGGCTAAGCAATGCACGGAAGGCAAGCAAAGAGTAACGGAAGGGAAGGAAGGCAAGGGAAAGCAAAGAAAGGCAAGTGTAACGAAAGGTACGGCACGGCAAGGGGAACCAAGGCTAAGGCACGACAACGCACGGCCAGGCAATGCACGGCAAGGCAAGGAAAGTGTAACGCAATGCAAGGTACTGTGAGGCTAGGCAAGGCTAATGCACGAAAACGCAAGGCTAGGCAATGCACGACAATGCAAGGAAAGCTTAAAGCAAAGGAAGGCAAGGTCAGGCGAGATAAGGCTAAGGCACGACAACGCAAGGCTAGGCAATTCAGGGAATGCAAGCAAAGAGTAACGGAATGTAAGCAAGGCAAGGAAAAGCAAGGAAAGGCAAGGGTAACGGAAGGAACGGCACGGCACGGGGAAACAAGTCTAAGGCACGACACCGAACGCTAGGCAATGAACGGCAAGACAAGGAAAGGGTAACGCATGGGAAAGCACGGTCAGGCGAGGCAAGGCTAAGGCACGACAACGCAAGGCTAGGCAATGCACGGAAGGCAAGCAAAGAGTAACGGAAGGTAAGGAAGGCAAGGGAAAGCAAGGAAAGGCAAGTGTAACGGAAGGAACGGCACAGCAAGGGGAAACAAGGCTAAGGCACGACAACGCACTCTAGGCAATGCACGGCAAGGCAAGGAAAGGGTAACGCATGGGAAAGTACGGTCAGGCGAGGCAAGGCTAAGGCATGACAACGCAAGGCTAGGCAATGCACGGAAAGCAAGCAAAGAGTAACGGAACGCAAGGAAGGCAAGGGAAAGCAAGGGAAGGCAAGGGTAACGGAAGGAACGGCACGGCAAGGGGTAACAAGGCTAAGGCACGACAACGCAGGGCTAGGCAATGCACGGCAAGGCAAGGAAAGGGTAACGCAAGGGATGGCACGGTCAGGTGAGGCAAGGTTAAGGCACGAAAATGCAAGGCTAGGCAATGCACGGCAAGGCAAGGAAAGAGTAACGCAGGGGAAGGCACGGTCAGGTATGGCAAGGATAAGGTACGACAATGCAAGGCTAGGCAATGCACGGCAAGGCAAGGAAAGAGTAACGGAAGGAAAGGAAGGCAAGGCAAACCCAGGCAAGGCAAGTGTAACAAAAGGCACGCCACGGCAAGGGGAATCAAGGCTAAGGCAGGACAACGCACGGCTAGGCAATGCACGGCAAGGCAAGGAAAGGGTAACGCAAGGCAAGGCACGGTGAGGCTAGGCAAGGCTAATGCACGACAACGCAAGGCTAGGCAATGCACGACAATGCAAGGAAAGCTTAAAGCAAAGGAAGGCACGGTCAGGCGAGATAAGAATAAGGCTCGACAACGCAAGGCTAGGCAATGCACGGAAGGCAAGCAAAGAGTAACGGAATGTAAGGAAGGCAAGGCAAAGCAAGGAAAGGCAAGGGTAACGGAAGGAACGGCACGGCACGGGGAAACAAGTCTAAGGCACGACACCGAACGCTAGGCAATGAACGGCAAGGCAAGGAAAGGGTAACGCATGGGAAAGCACGGTCAGGTGAGGCAAGGCTAAGGCACGACAACGCAAGGCTAGGCATTGCACGGAAGGCAAGCAAAGAGTAACGGAAGGTAAGGAAGGAAAGGGAAAGCAAGGAAAGGCAAGTGTAACGGAAGGAACGGCACGGCAAGGGGAAACAAGGCTAAGGCACGACAACGCACGCTAGGCAATGCACGGCAAGGCAAGGAAAGGGTAACGCATGGGAAAGCACGGTCAGGCGAGGCAAGGATAAGGCACGAAAATGCAAGGCTAGGCAATGCACGGCAAGGCAAGGAAAGAGTAACAGAAGGAAAGGAAGGCAAGGCAAAGCCAGGCAAGGCAAGTGTAACAAAAGGCACGCCACGGCAAGGGGAAACAAGGCTAAGGCACGACAACGCACGGCTAGGCCATGCACGGCAAGGCAAGGAAAGGGTAACGCAAGGCAAGGCACGGTGAGGCTAGGCACGGCTAATGCACGGCAACGCAAGGCTAGGCAATGCACGACAATCCAAGGAAAGCTTAAAGCAAAGGAAGGCACGGTCAGGCGAGATAAGGCTAAGGCACGACAACGCAAGGCTAGGCAATGCAGGGAAGGGAAGCAAAGAGTAACGGAAGGTAAGCAAGACAAGGAAAAGCAAGGAAAGGCAAGGGTAACGGAAGGAACGGCACGGCAAGGAGAAACAAGTCTAAGGCACGACACCGAACGCTAGGTAATGAACGGCAAGGCAAGGAAAGGGTAATGCATGGGAAAGCACGGTCAGGCGAGGCAAGGCTAAGGCACTAAAACGCAAGGCTAGGCAATGCACGGAAGGCAAGCAAAGAGTAACGGAAGGTAAGGAAGGCAAGGGAAAGCAAGGAACGGCACGGCAAGGGGAAACAAGGCTAAGGCACGACAACGCACGCTAGGCAATGCACGGCAAGGCAAGGAAAGAGTAACGGAAGGAAAGGAAGGCAAGGCAAAGCCAGGCAAGGCAAATGTAACAAAAGGCACGCAAGGGCAAGGGGAAACAAGGCTAAGGCACGACAACACACGGCTAGGAAATGCACGGCAAGGCAAGGAAAGGGTAATGCAAGGCAAGGCACGGTGAGGCTAGGCAAGGCCAATGCACGACAACGCAAGGCTAGGCAATGCACGACAATGCAAGTAAAGCTTAAAGCAAAGGAAGGCACGGTCAGGCGAGATAAGGCTAAGGCACGACAACGCAAGGCTAGGCAATGCATGGAAGGCAAGCAAAGAGTAACGGAAGGCAAGGAAGGCAAGGGAAGTCAAGGAAAGGCAATGGTAACGGAAGGAACGGCACGGCAAGGGGAAACAAGTCTAAGGCACGACAATGCACGCTAGGCAATGCACGGCAAGGCAAGGAAAGGGTAACGCATGGGAAAGCACGGTCAGGGGAGGCAAGGCTAAAGCACGACAACGCAAGGCTTGGCAATGCACGGAAGGCAAGGAAAGAGTAACGGAAGGTAAGGAAGGCAAGGGAAAGCAAAGAAAGGCAAGTGTAACGGAAGGAACGGCACGGTAAGGGGAAACAAGGCTAAGGCACGACAACGCACGCTAGGCAATGCACGGCAAGTCAAGGAAAGGGTAACGCATGGGAAAGCACGGTCAGGCGAGGCAAGGCTAAGGAAAGCCAACGCAAGGCTAGGCAATGCACGGAAAGCAAGCAAGGAGTAACGGAATGCAAGGAAGGCAAGGGAAAGCAAGGGAAGGCAAGGGCAACGTAAGGAACGGTACGGCAAGGGGTAACAAGGCTAAGGCACGACAACGCAGGGCTAGGCAATGCACGGCAAGGCTAGGAAAGGGTAACGCAGGGGAAGGCACGGTCAGGTGAGGCAAGGATAAGGCACGACAATGCAAGGCTAGGCAATGCACGGCAAGGCAAGGAAAGAGTAACGGAAGGAAAGGAAGGCAAGGCAAAGCCAGGCAAGGCAAGTGTAACAAAAGGCACGCCACGGCAAGGGGAAACAAGGCTAAGGCACGACAACGCACGGCTAGGCAATGCACGGCAAGGCAAGGAAAGGGTAACGCAAGGCAAGGCACGGTGAGGCTAGACAAGGCTACTGCACGACAACGCAAGGCTAGGCAATGCACGACAATGCAAGGAAAGCTTAAAGCAAAGGAAGGCACGGTCAGGCGAGATAAGGCTAAGGCACGACAACGCAAGGCTAGGCAATGCAGGGAAGGGAAGCAAAGAGTAACGGAATGTAAGCAAGGCAAGGAAAAGCAAGGAAAGGCAAGGGTAAAGGAAGGAACGGCACGGCAAGGGGAAAAAAGACTAAGGCACGGCACCGCAGGCTAGGCAATGCAAGGCAAGGCAAGGAAAGGGTAACGCATGGGAAAGCACGGTCAGGCGAGGCAAGGCTAAGGCACGACAACGCAAGGCTAGGCAATGCACGGAAGGCAAGCAAAGAGTAACGGAAGGTAAGGAAGGCAAGGGAAAGCAAGGAAAGGCAAGTGTAACGGAAGGAACGGCACAGCAAGGGGAAACAAGGCTAAGGCACGACAACGCACTCTAGGCAATGCACGGCAAGGCAAGGAAAGGGTAACGCATGGGAAAGTACGGTCAGGCGAGGTAAGGCTAAGGCATGACAACGCAAGGCTAGGCAATGCACGGAAAGCAAGCAAGGAGTAACGGAACGCAAGGAAGGCAAGGGAAAGCAAGGGAAGGCAAGGGTAACGGAAGGAACGGCACGGCAAGGGGTAACAAGGCTAAGGCACGACAACGCAGGGCTAGGCAATGCCCGGCAAGGCAAGGAAAGGGTAACGCAAGGGATGGCACGGTCAGGTGAGGCAAGGTTAAGGCACGAAAATGCAAGGCTAGGCAATGCACGGCAAGGCAAGGAAAGAGTAACGGAAGGAAAGGAAGGCAAGGCAAACCCAGGCAAGGCAAGTGTAACAAAAGGCACGCCACGGCAAGGGGAAACAAGGCTAAGGCACGACAACGCACGGCTAGGCCATGCACGGCAAGGCAAGAAAGGGTAACGCAAGGAAAGGCACGGTGAGGCTAGGCACGGCTAATGCACGACAACGCAAGGCTAGGCAATGCACGACAATCCAAGGAAAGCTTAAAGCAAAGGAAGGCACGGTCAGGCGAGATAAGGCTAAGGCACGACAACGCAAGGCTAGGCAATGCAGGGAAGGGAAGCAAAGAGTAACGGAAGGTAAGCAAGGCAAGGAAAAGCAAGGAAAGGCAAGGGTAACGGAAGGAACGGCACGGCAAGGGCAAACAAGGCTAAGGCACGACAACGCACGCTAGGCAATGCACGGCAAGGCAAGGAAAGGGTAACGCAGGGGAAGGCACGGTCAGGTATGGCAAGGATAAGGTACGACAATGCAAGGCTAGGCAATGCACGGCAAGGCAAGGAAAGAGTAACGGAAGGAAAGGAAGGCAAGGCAAACCCAGGCAAGGCAAGTGTAACAAAAGGCACGCCACGGCAAGGGGAATCAAGGCTAAGGCAGGACAACGCACGGCTAGGCAATGCACGGCAAGGCAAGGAAAGGGTAACGCAAGGCAAGGCACGGTGAGGCTAGGCAAGGCTAATGCACGACAACGCAAGGCTAGGCAATGCACGACAATGCAAGGAAAGCTTAAAGCAAAGGAAGGCACGGTCAGGCGAGATAAGAATAAGGCTCGACAACGCAAGGCTAGGCAATGCACGGAAGGCAAGCAAAGAGTAACGGAATGTAAGGAAGGCAAGGCAAAGCAAGGAAAGGCAAGGGTAACGGAAGGAACGGCACGGCACGGGGAAACAAGTCTAAGGCACGACACCGAACGCTAGGCAATGAACGGCAAGGCAAGGAAAGGGTAACGCATGGGAAAGCACGGTCAGGTGAGGCAAGGCTAAGGCACGACAACGCAAGGCTAGGCATTGCACGGAAGGCAAGCAAAGAGTAACGGAAGGTAAGGAAGGAAAGGGAAAGCAAGGAAAGGCAAGTGTAACGGAAGGAACGGCACGGCAAGGGGAAACAAGGCTAAGGCACGACAACGCACGCTAGGCAATGCACGGCAAGGCAAGGAAAGGGTAACGCATGGGAAAGCACGGTCAGGGGAGGCAAGGATAAGGCACGAAAATGCAAGGCTAGGCAATGCACGGCAAGGCAAGGAAAGAGTAACAGAAGGAAAGGAAGGCAAGGCAAAGCCAGGCAAGGCAAGTGTAACAAAAGGCACGCCACGGCAAGGGGAAACAAGGCTAAGGCACGACAACGCACGGCTAGGCCATGCACGGCAAGGCAAGGAAAGGGTAACGCAAGGCAAGGCACGGTGAGGCTAGGCACGGCTAATGCACGACAACGCAAGGCTAGGCAATGCACGACAATCCAAGGAAAGCTTAAAGCAAAGGAAGGCACGGTCAGGCGAGATAAGGCTAAGGCACGACAACGCAAGGCTAGGCAATGCAGGGAAGGGAAGCAAAGAGTAACGGAAGGTAAGCAAGACAAGGAAAAGCAAGGAAAGGCAAGGGTAACGGAAGGAACGGCACGGCAAGGAGAAACAAGTCTAAGGCACGACACCGAACGCTAGGTAATGAACGGCAAGGCAAGGAAAGGGTAATGCATGGGAAAGCACGGTCAGGCGAGGCAAGGCTAAGGCACTAAAACGCAAGGCTAGGCAATGCACGGAAGGCAAGCAAAGAGTAACGGAAGGTAAGGAAGGCAAGGGAAAGCAAGGAACGGCACGGCAAGGGGAAACAAGGCTAAGGCACGACAACGCACGCTAGGCAATGCACGGCAAGGCAAGGAAAGAGTAACGGAAGGAAAGGAAGGCAAGGCAAAGCCAGGCAAGGCAAATGTAACAAAAGGCACGCAAGGGCAAGGGGAAACAAGGCTAAGGCACGACAACACACGGCTAGGAAATGCACGGCAAGGCAAGGAAAGGGTAATGCAAGGCAAGGCACGGTGAGGCTAGGCAAGGCTAATGCACGACAACGCAAGGCTAGGCAATGCACGACAATGCAAGTAAAGCTTAAAGCAAAGGAAGGCACGGTCAGGCGAGATAAGGCTAAGGCACGACAACGCAAGGCTAGGCAATGCATGGAAGGCAAGCAAAGAGTAACGGAAGGCAAGGAAGGCAAGGGAAGGCAATGAAAGGCAATGGTAACGGAAGGAACGGCACGGCAAGGGGAAACAAGTCTAAGGCACGACAATGCACGCTAGGCAATGCACGGCAAGGCAAGGAAAGGGTAACGCATGGGAAAGCACGGTCAGGGGAGGCAAGGCTAAAGCACGACAACGCAAGGCTTGGCAATGCACGGAAGGCAAGGAAAGAGTAACGGAAGGTAAGGAAGGCAAGGGAAAGCAAAGAAAGGCAAGTGTAACGGAAGGAACGGCACGGTAAGGGGAAACAAGGCTAAGGCACGACAACGCACGCTAGGCAATGCACGGCAAGTCAAGGAAAGGGTAACGCATGGGAAAGCACGGTCAGGCGAGGCAAGGCTAAGGAAAGCCAACGCAAGGCTAGGCAATGCACGGAAAGCAAGCAAGGAGTAACGGAATGCAAGGAAGGCAAGGGAAAGCAAGGGAAGGCAAGGGCAACGTAAGGAACGGTACGGCAAGGGGTAACAAGGCTAAGGCACGACAACGCAGGGCTAGGCAATGCACGGCAAGGCTATGAAAGGGTAACGCAGGGGAAGGCACGGTCAGGTGAGGCAAGGATAAGGCACGACAATGCAAGGCTAGGCAATGCACGGCAAGGCAAGGAAAGAGTAACGGAAGGAAAGGAAGGCAAGGCAAAGCCAGGCAAGGCAAGTGTAACAAAAGGCACGCCACGGCAAGGGGAAACAAGGCTAAGGCACGACAACGCACGGCTAGGCAATGCACGGCAAGGCAAGGAAAGGGTAACGCAAGGCAAGGCACGGTGAGGCTAGACAAGGCTACTGCACGACAACGCAAGGCTAGGCAATGCACGACAATGCAAGGAAAGCTTAAAGCAAAGGAAGGCACGGTCAGGCGAGATAAGGCTAAGGCACGACAACGCAAGGCTAGGCAATGCAGGGAAGGGAAGCAAAGAGTAACGGAATGTAAGCAAGGCAAGGAAAAGCAAGGAAAGGCAAGGGTAAAGGAAGGAACGGCACGGCAAGGGGAAAAAAGACTAAGGCACGGCACCGCAGGCTAGGCAATGCAAGGCAAGGCAAGGAAAGGGTAACGCATGGGAAAGCACGGTCAGGCGAGGCAAGGCTAAGGCACGACAACGCAAGGCTAAGCAATGCACGGAAGGCAAGCAAAGAGTAACGGAAGGGAAGGAAGGCAAGGGAAAGCAAAGAAAGGCAAGTGTAACGAAAGGTACGGCACGGCAAGGGGAACCAAGGCTAAGGCACGACAACGCACGGCCAGGCAATGCACGGCAAGGCAAGGAAAGTGCAACGCAATGCAAGGTACTGTGAGGCTAGGCAAGGCTAATGCACGAAAACGCAAGGCTAGGCAATGCACGACAATGCAAGGAAAGCTTAAAGCAAAGGAAGGCAAGGTCAGGCGAGATAAGGCTAAGGCACGACAACGCAAGGCTAGGCAATTCAGGGAATGCAAGCAAAGAGTAACGGAATGTAAGCAAGGCAAGGAAAAGCAAGGAAAGGCAAGGGTAACGGAAGGAACGGCACGGCACGGGGAAACAAGTCTAAGGCACGACACCGAACGCTAGGCAATGAACGGCAAGGCAAGGAAAGGGTAACGCATGGGAAAGCACGGTCAGGCGAGGCAAGGCTAAGGCACGACAACGCAAGGCTAGGCAATGCACGGAAGGCAAGCAAAGAGTAACGGAAGGTAAGGAAGGCAAGGGAAAGCAAGGAAAGGCAAGTGTAACGGAAGGAACGGCACAGCAAGGGGAAACAAGGCTAAGGCACGACAACGCACTCTAGGCAATGCACGGCAAGGCAAGGAAAGGGTAACGCATGGGAAAGTACGGTCAGGCGAGGCAAGGCTAAGGCATGACAACGCAAGGCTAGGCAATGCACGGAAAGCAAGCAAGGAGTAACGGAACGCAAGGAAGGCAAGGGAAAGCAAGGGAAGGCAAGGGTAACGGAAGGAACGGCACGGCAAGGGGTAACAAGGCTAAGGCACGACAACGCAGGGCTAGGCAATGCACGGCAAGGCAAGGAAAGGGTAACGCAAGGGATGGCACGGTCAGGTGAGGCAAGGATAAGGCACGACAATGCAAGGCTAGGCAATGCACGGCAAGGCAAGGAAAGAGTAACGCAGGGGAAGGCACGGTCAGGTGAGGCAAGGATAAGGTACGACAATGCAAGGCTAGGCAATGCACGGCAAGGCAAGGAAAGAGTAACGGAAGGAAAGGAAGGCAAGGCAAACCCAGGCAAGGCAAGTGTAACAAAAGGCACGCCACGGCAAGGGGAATCAAGGCTAAGGCAGGACAACGCACGGCTAGGCAATGCACGGCAAGGCAAGGAAAGGGTAACGCAAGGCAAGGCACGGTGAGGCTAGGCAAGGCTAATGCACGACAACGCAAGGCTAGGCAATGCACGACAATGCAAGGAAAGCTTAAAGCAAAGGAAGGCACGGTCAGGCGAGATAAGAATAAGGCTCGACAACGCAAGGCTAGGCAATGCACGGAAGGCAAGCAAAGAGTAACGGAAGGTAAGGAAGGCAAGGGAAAGCAAGGAAAGGCAAGTGTAACGGAAGGAACGGCACGGCACGGGGAAACAAGTCTAAGGCACGACACCGAACGCTAGGCAATGAACGGCAAGGCAAGGAAAGGGTAACGCATGGGAAAGCACGGTCAGGTGAGGCAAGGCTAAGGCACGACAACGCAAGGCTAGGCATTGCACGGAAGGCAAGCAAAGAGTAACGGAAGGTAAGGAAGGAAAGGGAAAGCAAGGAAAGGCAAGTGTAACGGAAGGAACGGCACGGCAAGGGGAAACAAGGCTAAGGCACGACAACGCACGCTAGGCAATGCACGGCAAGGCAAGGAAAGGGTAACGCATGGGAAAGCACGGTCAGGCGAGGCAAGGATAAGGCACGAAAATGCAAGGCTAGGCAATGCACGGCAAGGCAAGGAAAGAGTAACAGAAGGAAAGGAAGGCAAGGCAAAGCCAGGCAAGGCAAGTGTAACAAAAGGCACGCCACGGCAAGGGGAAACAAGGCTAAGGCACGACAACGCACGGCTAGGCCATGCACGGCAAGGCAAGGAAAGGGTAACGCAAGGCAAGGCACGGTGAGGCTAGGCACGGCTAATGCACGGCAACGCAAGGCTAGGCAATGCACGACAATCCAAGGAAAGCTTAAAGCAAAGGAAGGCACGGTCAGGCGAGATAAGGCTAAGGCACGACAACGCAAGGCTAGGCAATGCAGGGAAGGGAAGCAAAGAGTAACGGAAGGTAAGCAAGACAAGGAAAAGCAAGGAAAGGCAAGGGTAACGGAA
This sequence comes from Macrotis lagotis, assembly GCF_037893015.1. NCBI lineage: Eukaryota > Metazoa > Chordata > Mammalia > Peramelemorphia > Peramelidae > Macrotis > Macrotis lagotis. The sequence continues at coordinate 17,702 of NW_027421978.1, forward strand.
GGAACGGCACGGCAAGGAGAAACAAGTCTAAGGCACGACACCGAACGCTAGGTAATGAACGGCAAGGCAAGGAAAGGGTAATGCATGGGAAAGCACGGTCAGGCGAGGCAAGGCTAAGGCACTAAAACGCAAGGCTAGGCAATGCACGGAAGGCAAGCAAAGAGTAACGGAAGGTAAGGAAGGCAAGGGAAAGCAAGGAACGGCACGGCAAGGGGAAACAAGGCTAAGGCACGACAACGCACGCTAGGCAATGCACGGCAAGGCAAGGAAAGAGTAACGGAAGGAAAGGAAGGCAAGGCAAAGCCAGGCAAGGCAAATGTAACAAAAGGCACGCAAGGGCAAGGGGAAACAAGGCTAAGGCACGACAACACACGGCTAGGAAATGCACGGCAAGGCAAGGAAAGGGTAATGCAAGGCAAGGCACGGTGAGGCTAGGCAAGGCCAATGCACGACAACGCAAGGCTAGGCAATGCACGACAATGCAAGTAAAGCTTAAAGCAAAGGAAGGCACGGTCAGGCGAGATAAGGCTAAGGCACGACAACGCAAGGCTAGGCAATGCATGGAAGGCAAGCAAAGAGTAACGGAAGGCAAGGAAGGCAAGGGAAGTCAAGGAAAGGCAATGGTAACGGAAGGAACGGCACGGCAAGGGGAAACAAGTCTAAGGCACGACAATGCACGCTAGGCAATGCACGGCAAGGCAAGGAAAGGGTAACGCATGGGAAAGCACGGTCAGGGGAGGCAAGGCTAAAGCACGACAACGCAAGGCTTGGCAATGCACGGAAGGCAAGGAAAGAGTAACGGAAGGTAAGGAAGGCAAGGGAAAGCAAAGAAAGGCAAGTGTAACGGAAGGAACGGCACGGTAAGGGGAAACAAGGCTAAGGCACGACAACGCACGCTAGGCAATGCACGGCAAGTCAAGGAAAGGGTAACGCATGGGAAAGCACGGTCAGGCGAGGCAAGGCTAAGGAAAGCCAACGCAAGGCTAGGCAATGCACGGAAAGCAAGCAAGGAGTAACGGAATGCAAGGAAGGCAAGGGAAAGCAAGGGAAGGCAAGGGCAACGTAAGGAACGGTACGGCAAGGGGTAACAAGGCTAAGGCACGACAACGCAGGGCTAGGCAATGCACGGCAAGGCTAGGAAAGGGTAACGCAGGGGAAGGCACGGTCAGGTGAGGCAAGGATAAGGCACGACAATGCAAGGCTAGGCAATGCACGGCAAGGCAAGGAAAGAGTAACGGAAGGAAAGGAAGGCAAGGCAAAGCCAGGCAAGGCAAGTGTAACAAAAGGCACGCCACGGCAAGGGGAAACAAGGCTAAGGCACGACAACGCACGGCTAGGCAATGCACGGCAAGGCAAGGAAAGGGTAACGCAAGGCAAGGCACGGTGAGGCTAGACAAGGCTACTGCACGACAACGCAAGGCTAGGCAATGCACGACAATGCAAGGAAAGCTTAAAGCAAAGGAAGGCACGGTCAGGCGAGATAAGGCTAAGGCACGACAACGCAAGGCTAGGCAATGCAGGGAAGGGAAGCAAAGAGTAACGGAATGTAAGCAAGGCAAGGAAAAGCAAGGAAAGGCAAGGGTAAAGGAAGGAACGGCACGGCAAGGGGAAAAAAGACTAAGGCACGGCACCGCAGGCTAGGCAATGCAAGGCAAGGCAAGGAAAGGGTAACGCATGGGAAAGCACGGTCAGGCGAGGCAAGGCTAAGGCACGACAACGCAAGGCTAGGCAATGCACGGAAGGCAAGCAAAGAGTAACGGAAGGTAAGGAAGGCAAGGGAAAGCAAGGAAAGGCAAGTGTAACGGAAGGAACGGCACAGCAAGGGGAAACAAGGCTAAGGCACGACAACGCACTCTAGGCAATGCACGGCAAGGCAAGGAAAGGGTAACGCATGGGAAAGTACGGTCAGGCGAGGTAAGGCTAAGGCATGACAACGCAAGGCTAGGCAATGCACGGAAAGCAAGCAAGGAGTAACGGAACGCAAGGAAGGCAAGGGAAAGCAAGGGAAGGCAAGGGTAACGGAAGGAACGGCACGGCAAGGGGTAACAAGGCTAAGGCACGACAACGCAGGGCTAGGCAATGCCCGGCAAGGCAAGGAAAGGGTAACGCAAGGGATGGCACGGTCAGGTGAGGCAAGGTTAAGGCACGAAAATGCAAGGCTAGGCAATGCACGGCAAGGCAAGGAAAGAGTAACGGAAGGAAAGGAAGGCAAGGCAAACCCAGGCAAGGCAAGTGTAACAAAAGGCACGCCACGGCAAGGGGAAACAAGGCTAAGGCACGACAACGCACGGCTAGGCCATGCACGGCAAGGCAAGAAAGGGTAACGCAAGGAAAGGCACGGTGAGGCTAGGCACGGCTAATGCACGACAACGCAAGGCTAGGCAATGCACGACAATCCAAGGAAAGCTTAAAGCAAAGGAAGGCACGGTCAGGCGAGATAAGGCTAAGGCACGACAACGCAAGGCTAGGCAATGCAGGGAAGGGAAGCAAAGAGTAACGGAAGGTAAGCAAGGCAAGGAAAAGCAAGGAAAGGCAAGGGTAACGGAAGGAACGGCACGGCAAGGGCAAACAAGGCTAAGGCACGACAACGCACGCTAGGCAATGCACGGCAAGGCAAGGAAAGGGTAACGCAGGGGAAGGCACGGTCAGGTATGGCAAGGATAAGGTACGACAATGCAAGGCTAGGCAATGCACGGCAAGGCAAGGAAAGAGTAACGGAAGGAAAGGAAGGCAAGGCAAACCCAGGCAAGGCAAGTGTAACAAAAGGCACGCCACGGCAAGGGGAATCAAGGCTAAGGCAGGACAACGCACGGCTAGGCAATGCACGGCAAGGCAAGGAAAGGGTAACGCAAGGCAAGGCACGGTGAGGCTAGGCAAGGCTAATGCACGACAACGCAAGGCTAGGCAATGCACGACAATGCAAGGAAAGCTTAAAGCAAAGGAAGGCACGGTCAGGCGAGATAAGAATAAGGCTCGACAACGCAAGGCTAGGCAATGCACGGAAGGCAAGCAAAGAGTAACGGAATGTAAGGAAGGCAAGGCAAAGCAAGGAAAGGCAAGGGTAACGGAAGGAACGGCACGGCACGGGGAAACAAGTCTAAGGCACGACACCGAACGCTAGGCAATGAACGGCAAGGCAAGGAAAGGGTAACGCATGGGAAAGCACGGTCAGGTGAGGCAAGGCTAAGGCACGACAACGCAAGGCTAGGCATTGCACGGAAGGCAAGCAAAGAGTAACGGAAGGTAAGGAAGGAAAGGGAAAGCAAGGAAAGGCAAGTGTAACGGAAGGAACGGCACGGCAAGGGGAAACAAGGCTAAGGCACGACAACGCACGCTAGGCAATGCACGGCAAGGCAAGGAAAGGGTAACGCATGGGAAAGCACGGTCAGGGGAGGCAAGGATAAGGCACGAAAATGCAAGGCTAGGCAATGCACGGCAAGGCAAGGAAAGAGTAACAGAAGGAAAGGAAGGCAAGGCAAAGCCAGGCAAGGCAAGTGTAACAAAAGGCACGCCACGGCAAGGGGAAACAAGGCTAAGGCACGACAACGCACGGCTAGGCCATGCACGGCAAGGCAAGGAAAGGGTAACGCAAGGCAAGGCACGGTGAGGCTAGGCACGGCTAATGCACGACAACGCAAGGCTAGGCAATGCACGACAATCCAAGGAAAGCTTAAAGCAAAGGAAGGCACGGTCAGGCGAGATAAGGCTAAGGCACGACAACGCAAGGCTAGGCAATGCAGGGAAGGGAAGCAAAGAGTAACGGAAGGTAAGCAAGACAAGGAAAAGCAAGGAAAGGCAAGGGTAACGGAAGGAACGGCACGGCAAGGAGAAACAAGTCTAAGGCACGACACCGAACGCTAGGTAATGAACGGCAAGGCAAGGAAAGGGTAATGCATGGGAAAGCACGGTCAGGCGAGGCAAGGCTAAGGCACTAAAACGCAAGGCTAGGCAATGCACGGAAGGCAAGCAAAGAGTAACGGAAGGTAAGGAAGGCAAGGGAAAGCAAGGAACGGCACGGCAAGGGGAAACAAGGCTAAGGCACGACAACGCACGCTAGGCAATGCACGGCAAGGCAAGGAAAGAGTAACGGAAGGAAAGGAAGGCAAGGCAAAGCCAGGCAAGGCAAATGTAACAAAAGGCACGCAAGGGCAAGGGGAAACAAGGCTAAGGCACGACAACACACGGCTAGGAAATGCACGGCAAGGCAAGGAAAGGGTAATGCAAGGCAAGGCACGGTGAGGCTAGGCAAGGCTAATGCACGACAACGCAAGGCTAGGCAATGCACGACAATGCAAGTAAAGCTTAAAGCAAAGGAAGGCACGGTCAGGCGAGATAAGGCTAAGGCACGACAACGCAAGGCTAGGCAATGCATGGAAGGCAAGCAAAGAGTAACGGAAGGCAAGGAAGGCAAGGGAAGGCAATGAAAGGCAATGGTAACGGAAGGAACGGCACGGCAAGGGGAAACAAGTCTAAGGCACGACAATGCACGCTAGGCAATGCACGGCAAGGCAAGGAAAGGGTAACGCATGGGAAAGCACGGTCAGGGGAGGCAAGGCTAAAGCACGACAACGCAAGGCTTGGCAATGCACGGAAGGCAAGGAAAGAGTAACGGAAGGTAAGGAAGGCAAGGGAAAGCAAAGAAAGGCAAGTGTAACGGAAGGAACGGCACGGTAAGGGGAAACAAGGCTAAGGCACGACAACGCACGCTAGGCAATGCACGGCAAGTCAAGGAAAGGGTAACGCATGGGAAAGCACGGTCAGGCGAGGCAAGGCTAAGGAAAGCCAACGCAAGGCTAGGCAATGCACGGAAAGCAAGCAAGGAGTAACGGAATGCAAGGAAGGCAAGGGAAAGCAAGGGAAGGCAAGGGCAACGTAAGGAACGGTACGGCAAGGGGTAACAAGGCTAAGGCACGACAACGCAGGGCTAGGCAATGCACGGCAAGGCTATGAAAGGGTAACGCAGGGGAAGGCACGGTCAGGTGAGGCAAGGATAAGGCACGACAATGCAAGGCTAGGCAATGCACGGCAAGGCAAGGAAAGAGTAACGGAAGGAAAGGAAGGCAAGGCAAAGCCAGGCAAGGCAAGTGTAACAAAAGGCACGCCACGGCAAGGGGAAACAAGGCTAAGGCACGACAACGCACGGCTAGGCAATGCACGGCAAGGCAAGGAAAGGGTAACGCAAGGCAAGGCACGGTGAGGCTAGACAAGGCTACTGCACGACAACGCAAGGCTAGGCAATGCACGACAATGCAAGGAAAGCTTAAAGCAAAGGAAGGCACGGTCAGGCGAGATAAGGCTAAGGCACGACAACGCAAGGCTAGGCAATGCAGGGAAGGGAAGCAAAGAGTAACGGAATGTAAGCAAGGCAAGGAAAAGCAAGGAAAGGCAAGGGTAAAGGAAGGAACGGCACGGCAAGGGGAAAAAAGACTAAGGCACGGCACCGCAGGCTAGGCAATGCAAGGCAAGGCAAGGAAAGGGTAACGCATGGGAAAGCACGGTCAGGCGAGGCAAGGCTAAGGCACGACAACGCAAGGCTAAGCAATGCACGGAAGGCAAGCAAAGAGTAACGGAAGGGAAGGAAGGCAAGGGAAAGCAAAGAAAGGCAAGTGTAACGAAAGGTACGGCACGGCAAGGGGAACCAAGGCTAAGGCACGACAACGCACGGCCAGGCAATGCACGGCAAGGCAAGGAAAGTGTAACGCAATGCAAGGTACTGTGAGGCTAGGCAAGGCTAATGCACGAAAACGCAAGGCTAGGCAATGCACGACAATGCAAGGAAAGCTTAAAGCAAAGGAAGGCAAGGTCAGGCGAGATAAGGCTAAGGCACGACAACGCAAGGCTAGGCAATTCAGGGAATGCAAGCAAAGAGTAACGGAATGTAAGCAAGGCAAGGAAAAGCAAGGAAAGGCAAGGGTAACGGAAGGAACGGCACGGCACGGGGAAACAAGTCTAAGGCACGACACCGAACGCTAGGCAATGAACGGCAAGACAAGGAAAGGGTAACGCATGGGAAAGCACGGTCAGGCGAGGCAAGGCTAAGGCACGACAACGCAAGGCTAGGCAATGCACGGAAGGCAAGCAAAGAGTAACGGAAGGTAAGGAAGGCAAGGGAAAGCAAGGAAAGGCAAGTGTAACGGAAGGAACGGCACAGCAAGGGGAAACAAGGCTAAGGCACGACAACGCACTCTAGGCAATGCACGGCAAGGCAAGGAAAGGGTAACGCATGGGAAAGTACGGTCAGGCGAGGCAAGGCTAAGGCATGACAACGCAAGGCTAGGCAATGCACGGAAAGCAAGCAAAGAGTAACGGAACGCAAGGAAGGCAAGGGAAAGCAAGGGAAGGCAAGGGTAACGGAAGGAACGGCACGGCAAGGGGTAACAAGGCTAAGGCACGACAACGCAGGGCTAGGCAATGCACGGCAAGGCAAGGAAAGGGTAACGCAAGGGATGGCACGGTCAGGTGAGGCAAGGTTAAGGCACGAAAATGCAAGGCTAGGCAATGCACGGCAAGGCAAGGAAAGAGTAACGCAGGGGAAGGCACGGTCAGGTATGGCAAGGATAAGGTACGACAATGCAAGGCTAGGCAATGCACGGCAAGGCAAGGAAAGAGTAACGGAAGGAAAGGAAGGCAAGGCAAACCCAGGCAAGGCAAGTGTAACAAAAGGCACGCCACGGCAAGGGGAATCAAGGCTAAGGCAGGACAACGCACGGCTAGGCAATGCACGGCAAGGCAAGGAAAGGGTAACGCAAGGCAAGGCACGGTGAGGCTAGGCAAGGCTAATGCACGACAACGCAAGGCTAGGCAATGCACGACAATGCAAGGAAAGCTTAAAGCAAAGGAAGGCACGGTCAGGCGAGATAAGAATAAGGCTCGACAACGCAAGGCTAGGCAATGCACGGAAGGCAAGCAAAGAGTAACGGAATGTAAGGAAGGCAAGGCAAAGCAAGGAAAGGCAAGGGTAACGGAAGGAACGGCACGGCACGGGGAAACAAGTCTAAGGCACGACACCGAACGCTAGGCAATGAACGGCAAGGCAAGGAAAGGGTAACGCATGGGAAAGCACGGTCAGGTGAGGCAAGGCTAAGGCACGACAACGCAAGGCTAGGCATTGCACGGAAGGCAAGCAAAGAGTAACGGAAGGTAAGGAAGGAAAGGGAAAGCAAGGAAAGGCAAGTGTAACGGAAGGAACGGCACGGCAAGGGGAAACAAGGCTAAGGCACGACAACGCACGCTAGGCAATGCACGGCAAGGCAAGGAAAGGGTAACGCATGGGAAAGCACGGTCAGGCGAGGCAAGGATAAGGCACGAAAATGCAAGGCTAGGCAATGCACGGCAAGGCAAGGAAAGAGTAACAGAAGGAAAGGAAGGCAAGGCAAAGCCAGGCAAGGCAAGTGTAACAAAAGGCACGCCACGGCAAGGGGAAACAAGGCTAAGGCACGACAACGCACGGCTAGGCCATGCACGGCAAGGCAAGGAAAGGGTAACGCAAGGCAAGGCACGGTGAGGCTAGGCACGGCTAATGCACGGCAACGCAAGGCTAGGCAATGCACGACAATCCAAGGAAAGCTTAAAGCAAAGGAAGGCACGGTCAGGCGAGATAAGGCTAAGGCACGACAACGCAAGGCTAGGCAATGCAGGGAAGGGAAGCAAAGAGTAACGGAAGGTAAGCAAGACAAGGAAAAGCAAGGAAAGGCAAGGGTAACGGAAGGAACGGCACGGCAAGGAGAAACAAGTCTAAGGCACGACACCGAACGCTAGGTAATGAACGGCAAGGCAAGGAAAGGGTAATGCATGGGAAAGCACGGTCAGGCGAGGCAAGGCTAAGGCACTAAAACGCAAGGCTAGGCAATGCACGGAAGGCAAGCAAAGAGTAACGGAAGGTAAGGAAGGCAAGGGAAAGCAAGGAACGGCACGGCAAGGGGAAACAAGGCTAAGGCACGACAACGCACGCTAGGCAATGCACGGCAAGGCAAGGAAAGAGTAACGGAAGGAAAGGAAGGCAAGGCAAAGCCAGGCAAGGCAAATGTAACAAAAGGCACGCAAGGGCAAGGGGAAACAAGGCTAAGGCACGACAACACACGGCTAGGAAATGCACGGCAAGGCAAGGAAAGGGTAATGCAAGGCAAGGCACGGTGAGGCTAGGCAAGGCCAATGCACGACAACGCAAGGCTAGGCAATGCACGACAATGCAAGTAAAGCTTAAAGCAAAGGAAGGCACGGTCAGGCGAGATAAGGCTAAGGCACGACAACGCAAGGCTAGGCAATGCATGGAAGGCAAGCAAAGAGTAACGGAAGGTAAGGAAGGCAAGGGAAGGCAAGGAAAGGCAATGGTAACGGAAGGAACGGCACGGCAAGGGGAAACAAGTCTAAGGCACGACAATGCACGCTAGGCAATGCACGGCAAGGCAAGGAAAGGGTAACGCATGGGAAAGCACGGTCAGGGGAGGCAAGGCTAAAGCACGACAACGCAAGGCTTGGCAATGCACGGAAGGCAAGGAAAGAGTAACGGAAGGTAAGGAAGGCAAGGGAAAGCAAAGAAAGGCAAGTGTAACGGAAGGAACGGCACGGTAAGGGGAAACAAGGCTAAGGCACGACAACGCACGCTAGGCAATGCACGGCAAGTCAAGGAAAGGGTAACGCATGGGAAAGCACGGTCAGGCGAGGCAAGGCTAAGGAAAGCCAACGCAAGGCTAGGCAATGCACGGAAAGCAAGCAAGGAGTAACGGAATGCAAGGAAGGCAAGGGAAAGCAAGGGAAGGCAAGGGCAACGTAAGGAACGGTACGGCAAGGGGTAACAAGGCTAAGGCACGACAACGCAGGGCTAGGCAATGCACGGCAAGGCTAGGAAAGGGTAACGCAGGGGAAGGCACGGTCAGGTGAGGCAAGGATAAGGCACGACAATGCAATGCTAGGCAATGCACGGCAAGGCAAGGAAAGAGTAACGGAAGGAAAGGAAGGCAAGGCAAAGCCAGGCAAGGCAAGTGTAACAAAAGGCACGCCACGGCAAGGGGAAACAAGGCTAAGGCACGACAACGCACGGCTAGGCAATGCACGGCAAGGCAAGGAAAGGGTAACGCAAGGCAAGGCACGGTGAGGCTAGACAAGGCTACTGCACGACAACGCAAGGCTAGGCAATGCACGACAATGCAAGGAAAGCTTAAAGCAAAGGAAGGCACGGTCAGGCGAGATAAGGCTAAGGCACGACAACGCAAGGCTAGGCAATGCAGGGAAGGGAAGCAAAGAGTAACGGAATGTAAGCAAGGCAAGGAAAAGCAAGGAAAGGCAAGGGTAAAGGAAGGAACGGCACGGCAAGGGGAAAAAAGACTAAGGCACGGCACCGCAGGCTAGGCAATGCAAGGCAAGGCAAGGAAAGGGTAACGCATGGGAAAGCACGGTCAGGCGAGGCAAGGCTAAGGCACGACAACGCAAGGCTAGGCAATGCACGGAAGGCAAGCAAAGAGTAACGGAAGGTAAGGAAGGCAAGGGAAAGCAAGGAAAGGCAAGTGTAACGGAAGGAACGGCACAGCAAGGGGAAACAAGGCTAAGGCACGACAACGCACTCTAGGCAATGCACGGCAAGGCAAGGAAAGGGTAACGCATGGGAAAGTACGGTCAGGCGAGGTAAGGCTAAGGCATGACAACGCAAGGCTAGGCAATGCACGGAAAGCAAGCAAGGAGTAACGGAACGCAAGGAAGGCAAGGGAAAGCAAGGGAAGGCAAGGGTAACGGAAGGAACGGCACGGCAAGGGGTAACAAGGCTAAGGCACGACAACGCAGGGCTAGGCAATGCCCGGCAAGGCAAGGAAAGGGTAACGCAAGGGATGGCACGGTCAGGTGAGGCAAGGTTAAGGCACGAAAATGCAAGGCTAGGCAATGCACGGCAAGGCAAGGAAAGAGTAACGGAAGGAAAGGAAGGCAAGGCAAACCCAGGCAAGGCAAGTGTAACAAAAGGCACGCCACGGCAAGGGGAAACAAGGCTAAGGCACGACAACGCACGGCTAGGCCATGCACGGCAAGGCAAGAAAGGGTAACGCAAGGAAAGGCACGGTGAGGCTAGGCACGGCTAATGCACGACAACGCAAGGCTAGGCAATGCACGACAATCCAAGGAAAGCTTAAAGCAAAGGAAGGCACGGTCAGGCGAGATAAGGCTAAGGCACGACAACGCAAGGCTAGGCAATGCAGGGAAGGGAAGCAAAGAGTAACGGAAGGTAAGCAAGGCAAGGAAAAGCAAGGAAAGGCAAGGGTAACGGAAGGAACGGCACGGCAAGGGCAAACAAGGCTAAGGCACGACAACGCACGCTAGGCAATGCACGGCAAGGCAAGGAAAGGGTAACGCAGGGGAAGGCACGGTCAGGTATGGCAAGGATAAGGTACGACAATGCAAGGCTAGGCAATGCACGGCAAGGCAAGGAAAGAGTAACGGAAGGAAAGGAAGGCAAGGCAAACCCAGGCAAGGCAAGTGTAACAAAAGGCACGCCACGGCAAGGGGAATCAAGGCTAAGGCAGGACAACGCACGGCTAGGCAATGCACGGCAAGGCAAGGAAAGGGTAACGCAAGGCAAGGCACGGTGAGGCTAGGCAAGGCTAATGCACGACAACGCAAGGCTAGGCAATGCACGACAATGCAAGGAAAGCTTAAAGCAAAGGAAGGCACGGTCAGGCGAGATAAGAATAAGGCTCGACAACGCAAGGCTAGGCAATGCACGGAAGGCAAGCAAAGAGTAACGGAATGTAAGGAAGGCAAGGCAAAGCAAGGAAAGGCAAGGGTAACGGAAGGAACGGCACGGCACGGGGAAACAAGTCTAAGGCACGACACCGAACGCTAGGCAATGAACGGCAAGGCAAGGAAAGGGTAACGCATGGGAAAGCACGGTCAGGTGAGGCAAGGCTAAGGCACGACAACGCAAGGCTAGGCATTGCACGGAAGGCAAGCAAAGAGTAACGGAAGGTAAGGAAGGAAAGGGAAAGCAAGGAAAGGCAAGTGTAACGGAAGGAACGGCACGGCAAGGGGAAACAAGGCTAAGGCACGACAACGCACGCTAGGCAATGCACGGCAAGGCAAGGAAAGGGTAACGCATGGGAAACCACGGTCAGGCGAGGCAAGGCTAAGGCACGAAAATGCAAGGCTAGGCAATGCACGGCAAGGCAAGGAAAGAGTAACAGAAGGAAAGGAAGGCAAGGCAAAGCCAGGCAAGGCAAGTGTAACAAAAGGCACGCCACGGCAAGGGGAAACAAGGCTAAGGCACGACAACGCACGGCTAGGCCATGCACGGCAAGGCAAGGAAAGGGTAACGCAAGGCAAGGCACGGTGAGGCTAGGCACGGCTAATGCACGACAACGCAAGGCTAGGCAATGCACGACAATCCAAGGAAAGCTTAAAGCAAAGGAAGGCACGGTCAGGCGAGATAAGGCTAAGGCACGACAACGCAAGGCTAGGCAATGCAGGGAAGGGAAGCAAAGAGTAACGGAAGGTAAGCAAGACAAGGAAAAGCAAGGAAAGGCAAGGGTAACGGAAGGAACGGCACGGCAAGGAGAAACAAGTCTAAGGCACGACACCGAACGCTAGGTAATGAACGGCAAGGCAAGGAAAGGGTAATGCATGGGAAAGCACGGTCAGGCGAGGCAAGGCTAAGGCACTAAAACGCAAGGCTAGGCAATGCACGGAAGGCAAGCAAAGAGTAACGGAAGGTAAGGAAGGCAAGGGAAAGCAAGGAACGGCACGGCAAGGGGAAACAAGGCTAAGGCACGACAACGCACGCTAGGCAATGCACGGCAAGGCAAGGAAAGAGTAACGGAAGGAAAGGAAGGCAAGGCAAAGCCAGGCAAGGCAAATGTAACAAAAGGCACGCAAGGGCAAGGGGAAACAAGGCTAAGGCACGACAACACACGGCTAGGAAATGCACGGCAAGGCAAGGAAAGGGTAATGCAAGGCAAGGCACGGTGAGGCTAGGCAAGGCTAATGCACGACAACGCAAGGCTAGGCAATGCACGACAATGCAAGTAAAGCTTAAAGCAAAGGAAGGCACGGTCAGGCGAGATAAGGCTAAGGCACGACAACGCAAGGCTAGGCAATGCATGGAAGGCAAGCAAAGAGTAACGGAAGGCAAGGAAGGCAAGGGAAGGCAATGAAAGGCAATGGTAACGGAAGGAACGGCACGGCAAGGGGAAACAAGTCTAAGGCACGACAATGCACGCTAGGCAATGCACGGCAAGGCAAGGAAAGGGTAACGCATGGGAAAGCACGGTCAGGGGAGGCAAGGCTAAAGCACGACAACGCAAGGCTTGGCAATGCACGGAAGGCAAGGAAAGAGTAACGGAAGGTAAGGAAGGCAAGGGAAAGCAAAGAAAGGCAAGTGTAACGGAAGGAACGGCACGGTAAGGGGAAACAAGGCTAAGGCACGACAACGCACGCTAGGCAATGCACGGCAAGTCAAGGAAAGGGTAACGCATGGGAAAGCACGGTCAGGCGAGGCAAGGCTAAGGAAAGCCAACGCAAGGCTAGGCAATGCACGGAAAGCAAGCAAGGAGTAACGGAATGCAAGGAAGGCAAGGGAAAGCAAGGGAAGGCAAGGGCAACGTAAGGAACGGTACGGCAAGGGGTAACAAGGCTAAGGCACGACAACGCAGGGCTAGGCAATGCACGGCAAGGCTATGAAAGGGTAACGCAGGGGAAGGCACGGTCAGGTGAGGCAAGGATAAGGCACGACAATGCAAGGCTAGGCAATGCACGGCAAGGCAAGGAAAGAGTAACGGAAGGAAAGGAAGGCAAGGCAAAGCCAGGCAAGGCAAGTGTAACAAAAGGCACGCCACGGCAAGGGGAAACAAGGCTAAGGCACGACAACGCACGGCTAGGCAATGCACGGCAAGGCAAGGAAAGGGTAACGCAAGGCAAGGCACGGTGAGGCTAGACAAGGCTACTGCACGACAACGCAAGGCTAGGCAATGCACGACAATGCAAGGAAAGCTTAAAGCAAAGGAAGGCACGGTCAGGCGAGATAAGGCTAAGGCACGACAACGCAAGGCTAGGCAATGCAGGGAAGGGAAGCAAAGAGTAACGGAATGTAAGCAAGGCAAGGAAAAGCAAGGAAAGGCAAGGGTAAAGGAAGGAACGGCACGGCAAGGGGAAAAAAGACTAAGGCACGGCACCGCAGGCTAGGCAATGCAAGGCAAGGCAAGGAAAGGGTAACGCATGGGAAAGCACGGTCAGGCGAGGCAAGGCTAAGGCACGACAACGCAAGGCTAAGCAATGCACGGAAGGCAAGCAAAGAGTAACGGAAGGGAAGGAAGGCAAGGGAAAGCAAAGAAAGGCAAGTGTAACGAAAGGTACGGCACGGCAAGGGGAACCAAGGCTAAGGCACGACAACGCACGGCCAGGCAATGCACGGCAAGGAAAGGAAAGTGTAACGCAATGCAAGGTACTGTGAGGCTAGGCAAGGCTAATGCACGAAAACGCAAGGCTAGGCAATGCACGACAATGCAAGGAAAGCTTAAAGCAAAGGAAGGCAAGGTCAGGCGAGATAAGGCTAAGGCACGACAACGCAAGGCTAGGCAATTCAGGGAATGCAAGCAAAGAGTAACGGAAGGTAAGCAAGGCAAGGAAAAGCAAGGAAAGGCAAGGGTAACGGAAGGAACGGCACGGCAAGGGGAAACAAGTCTAAGGCACGACAACGAACGCTAGGCAATGCACGGCAAGGCAAGGAAAGGGTAACGCATGGGAAAGAACGGTCAGGCGAGGCAAGGCTAAGGCACGACAACGCAAGGCTAGGCAATGCACGGAAGGCAAGCAAAGAGTAACGGAAGGTAAGGAAGGCAAGGGAAAGCAAGGAAAGGCAAGTGTAACGGAAGGAACGGCACAGCAAGGGGAAACAAGGCTAAGGCACGACAACGCACTCTAGGCAATGCACGGCAAGGCAAGGAAAGGGTAACGCATGGGAAAGTACGGTCAGGCGAGGCAAGGCTAAGGCATGACAACGCAAGGCTAGGCAATGCACGGAAAGCAAGCAAAGAGTAACGGAACGCAAGGAAGGCAAGGGAAAGCAAGGGAAGGCAAGGGTAACGGAAGGAACGGCACGGCAAGGGGTAACAAGGCTAAGGCACGACAACGCAGGGCTAGGCAATGCACGGCAAGGCAAGGAAAGGGTAACGCAAGGGATGGCACGGTCAGGTGAGGCAAGGTTAAGGCACGAAAATGCAAGGCTAGGCAATGCACGGCAAGGCAAGGAAAGAGTAACGGAAGGAAAGGAAGGCAAGGCAAAGCCAGGCAAGGCAAGTGTAACAAAAGGCACGCCACGGCAAGGGGAAACAAGGCTAAGGCACGACAACGCACGGCTAGGCCATGCACGGCAAGGCAAGAAAGGGTAACGCAAGGAAAGGCACGGTGAGGCTAGGCACGGCTAATGCACGACAACGCAAGGCTAGGCAATGCACGACAATCCAAGGAAAGCTTAAAACAAAGGAAGGCACGGTCAGGCGAGATAAGGCTAAGGCACGACGACGAAAGGCTAGGCAGTGCATGGAAGGCAAGCAAAGAGTAACGGAAGGTAAGGAAGGCAAGGGAAGGCAAGGAAAGGCAATGGTAACGGAAGGAACGGCACGGCAAGGGGAAACAAGTCTAAGGCACGACAATGCACGCTAGGCAATGCACGGCAAGGCAAGGAAAGGGTAACGCATGGGAAAGCACGGTCAGGGGAGGCAAGGCTAAAGCACGACAACGCAAGGCTTGGCAATGCACGGAAGGCAAGGAAAGAGTAACGGAAGGTAAGGAAGGCAAGGGAAAGCAAAGAAAGGCAAGTGTAACGGAAGGAACTGCACGGTATGGGGAAACAAGGCTAAGGCACGACAACGCACGCTAGGCAATGCACGGCAAGTCAAGGAAAGGGTAACGCATGGGAAAGCACGGTCAGTCGAGGCAAGGCTAAGGAAAGCCAACGCAAGGCTAGGCAATGCACGGAAAGCAAGCAAGGAGTAACGGAATGCAAGGAAGGCAAGGGAAAGCAAGGGAAGGCAAGGGCAACGTAAGGAACGGTACGGCAAGGGGTAACAAGGCTAAGGCACGACAACGCAGGGCTAGGCAATGCACGGCAAGGCTAGGAAAGGGTAACGCAGGGGAAGGCACGGTCAGGTGAGGCAAGGATAAGGCACGACAATGCAAGGCTAGGCAATGCACGGCAAGGCAAGGAAAGAGTAACGGAAGGAAAGGAAGGCAAGGCAAAGCCAGGCAAGGCAAGTGTAACAAAAGGCACGCCACGGCAAGGGGAAACAAGGCTAAGGCACGACAACGCACGGCTAGGCAATGCACGGCAAGGCAAGGAAAGGGTAACGCAAGGCAAGGCACGGTGAGGCTAGGCAAGGCTACTGCACGACAACGCAAGGCTAGGCAATGCACGACAATGCAAGGAAAGCTTAAAGCAAAGGAAGGCACGGTCAGGCGAGATAAGGCTAAGGCACGACAACGCAAGGCTAGGCAATGCAGGGAAGGGAAGCAAAGAGTAACGGAATGTAAGCAAGGCAAGGAAAAGCAAGGAAAGGCAAGGGTAAAGGAAGGAACGGCACGGCAAGGGGAAACAAGACTAAGGCACGGCACCGCAGGCTAGGCAATGCAAGGCAAGGCAAGGAAAGGGTAACGCATGGGAAAGCACGGTCAGGCGAGGCAAGGCTAAGGCAGGACAACGCAAGGCTAAGCAATGCACGGAAGGCAAGCAAAGAGTAACGGAAGGGAAGGAAGGCAAGGGAAAGCAAAGAAAGGCAAGTGTAACGAAAGGTACGGCACGGCAAGGGGAACCAAGGCTAAGGCACGACAACGCACGGCCAGGCAATGCACGGCAAGGCAAGGAAAGTGTAACGCAATGCAAGGTACTGTGAGGCTAGGCAAGGCTAATGCACGAAAACGCAAGGCTAGGCAATGCACGACAATGCAAGGAAAGCTTAAAGCAAAGGAAGGCAAGGTCAGGCGAGATAAGGCTAAGGCACGACAACGCAAGGCTAGGCAATTCAGGGAATGCAAGCAAAGAGTAACGGAATGTAAGCAAGGCAAGGAAAAGCAAGGAAAGGCAAGGGTAACGGAAGGAACGGCACGGCACGGGGAAACAAGTCTAAGGCACGACACCGAACGCTAGGCAATGAACGGCAAGACAAGGAAAGGGTAACGCATGGGAAAGCACGGTCAGGCGAGGCAAGGCTAAGGCACGACAACGCAAGGCTAGGCAATGCACGGAAGGCAAGCAAAGAGTAACGGAAGGTAAGGAAGGCAAGGGAAAGCAAGGAAAGGCAAGTGTAACGGAAGGAACGGCACAGCAAGGGGAAACAAGGCTAAGGCACGACAACGCACTCTAGGCAATGCACGGCAAGGCAAGGAAAGGGTAACGCATGGGAAAGTACGGTCAGGCGAGGCAAGGCTAAGGCATGACAACGCAAGGCTAGGCAATGCACGGAAAGCAAGCAAAGAGTAACGGAACGCAAGGAAGGCAAGGGAAAGCAAGGGAAGGCAAGGGTAACGGAAGGAACGGCACGGCAAGGGGTAACAAGGCTAAGGCACGACAACGCAGGGCTAGGCAATGCACGGCAAGGCAAGGAAAGGGTAACGCAAGGGATGGCACGGTCAGGTGAGGCAAGGTTAAGGCACGAAAATGCAAGGCTAGGCAATGCACGGCAAGGCAAGGAAAGAGTAACGGAAGGAAAGGAAGGCAAGGCAAAGCCAGGCAAGGCAAGTGTAACAAAAGGCACGCCACGGCAAGGGGAAACAAGGCTAAGGCACGACAACGCACGGCTAGGCCATGCACGGCAAGGCAAGAAAGGGTAACGCAAGGAAAGGCACGGTGAGGCTAGGCACGGCTAATGCACGACAACGCAAGGCTAGGCAATGCACGACAATCCAAGGAAAGCTTAAAGCAAAGGAAGGCACGGTCAGGCGAGATAAGGCTAAGGCACGACGACGAAAGGCTAGGCAATGCATGGAAGGCAAGCAAAGAGTAACGGAAGGTAAGGAAGGCAAGGGAAGGCAAGGAAAGGCAATGGTAACGGAAGGAACGGCACGGCAAGGGGAAACAAGTCTAAGGCACGACAATGCACGCTAGGCAATGCACGGCAAGGCAAGGAAAGGGTAACGCATGGGAAAGCACGGTCAGGGGAGGCAAGGCTAAAGCACGACAACGCAAGGCTTGGCAATGCACGGAAGGCAAGGAAAGAGTAACGGAAGTTAAGGAAGGCAAGGGAAAGCAAAGAAAGGCAAGTGTAACGGAAGGAACTGCACGGTAAGGGGAAACAAGGCTAAGGCACGACAACGCACGCTAGGCAATGCACGGCAAGTCAAGGAAAGGGTAACGCATGGGAAAGCACGGTCAGTCGAGGCAAGGCTAAGGAAAGCCAACGCAAGGCTAGGCAATGCACGGAAAGCAAGCAAGGAGTAACGGAATGCAAGGAAGGCAAGGGAAAGCAAGGGAAGGCAAGGGCAACGTAAGGAACGGTACGGCAAGGGGTAACAAGGCTAAGGCACGACAACGCAGGGCTAGGCAATGCACGGCAAGGCTAGGAAAGGGTAACGCAGGGGAAGGCACGGTCAGGTGAGGCAAGGATAAGGCACGACAATGCAAGGCTAGGCAATGCACGGCAAGGCAAGGAAAGAGTAACGGAAGGAAAGGAAGGCAAGGCAAAGCCAGGCAAGGCAAGTGTAACAAAAGGCACGCCACGGCAAGGGGAAACAAGGCTAAGGCACGACAACGCACGGCTAGGCAATGCAGGGCAAGGCAAGGAAAGGGTAACACAAGGCAAGGCACGGTGAGGCTAGACAAGGCTACTGCACGACAACGCAAGGCTAGGCAATGCACGACAATGCAAGGAAAGCTTAAAGCAAAGGAAGGCACGGTCAGGCGAGATAAGGCTAAGGCACGACAACGCAAGGCTAGGCAATGCAGGGAAGGGAAGCAAAGAGTAACGGAATGTAAGCAAGGCAAGGAAAAGCAAGGAAAGGCAAGGGTAAAGGAAGGAACGGCACGGCAAGGGGAAACAAGACTAAGGCACGGCACCGCAGGCTAGGCAATGCAAGGCAAGGCAAGGAAAGGGTAACGCATGGGAAAGCACGGTCAGGCGAGGCAAGGCTAAGGCAGGACAACGCAAGGCTAGGCAATGCACGGAAGGCAAGCAAAGAGTAACGGAAGGGAAGGAAGGCAAGGGAAAGCAAAGAAAGGCAAGTGTAACGAAAGGAACGGCACGGCAAGGGGAACCAAGGCTAAGGCACGACAACGCACGGCCAGGCAATGCACGGCAAGGCAAGGAAAGTGTAACGCAATGCATGGTACTGTGAGGCTAGGCAAGGCTAATGCACGAAAACGCAAGGCTAGGCAATGCACGACAATGCAAGGAAAGCTTAAAGCAAAGGAAGGCAAGGTCAGGCGAGATAAGGCTAAGGCACGACAACGCAAGGCTAGGCAATTCAGGGAATGCAAGCAAAGAGTAACGGAATGTAAGCAAGGCAAGGAAAAGCAAGGAAAGGCAAGGGTAACGGAAGGAACGGCACGGCACGGGGAAACAAGTCTAAGGCACGACACCGAACGCTAGGCAATGAACGGCAAGACAAGGAAAGGGTAACGCATGGGAAAGCACGGTCAGGCGAGGCAAGGCTAAGGCACGACAACGCAAGTCTAGGCAATGCACGGAAGGCAAGCAAAGAGTAACGGAAGGTAAGGAAGGCAAGGGAAAGCAAGGAAAGGCAAGTGTAACGGAAGGAACGGCACAGCAAGGGGAAACAAGGCTAAGCCACGACAACGCACGCTAGGCAATGCACGGCAAGGCAAGGAAAGGGTAACGCATGGGAAAGCACGGTCAGGCGAGGCAAGGCTAAGGCATGACAACGCAAGGCTAGGCAATGCACGGAAAGCAAGCAAAGAGTAACGGAAAGCAAGGAAGGCAAGGGAAAGCAAGGGAAGGCAAGGGTAACGGAAGGAACGGCACGGCAAGGGGTAACAAGGCTAAGGCACGACAACGCAGGGCTAGGCAATGCACGGCAAGGCAAGGAAAGGGTAACGCAAGGGATGGCACGGTCAGGTGAGGCAAGGTTAAGGCACGAAAATGCAAGGCTAGGCAATGCACGGCAAGGCAAGGAAAGAGTAACGGAAGGAAAGTAAGGCAAGGCAAAGCCAGGCAAGGCAAGTGTAACAAAAGGCACGCCACGGCAAGGGGAAACAAGGCTAAGGCACGACAACGCACGGCTAGGCCATGCACGGCAAGGCAAGAAAGGGTAACGCAAGGAAAGGCACGGTGAGGCTAGGCACGGCTAATGCACGACAACGCAAGGCTAGGCAATGCACGACAATCCAAGGAAAGCTTAAAGCAAAGGAAGGCACGGTCAGGCGAGATAAGGCTAAGGCACGACAACGCAAGGCTAGGCAATGCAGGGAAGGGAAGCAAAGAGTAACGGAAGGTAAGCAAGGCAAGGAAAAGCAAGGAAAGGCAAGGGTAACGGAAGGAACGGCACGGCAAGGGCAAACAAGGCTAAGGCACGACAACGCACGCTAGGCAATGCACGGCAAGGCAAGGAAAGTGTAACGCAGGGGAAGGCACGGTCAGGTATGGCAAGGATAAGGTACGACAATGCAAGGCTAGGCAATGCACGGCAAGGCAAGGAAAGAGTAACGGAAGGAAAGGAAGGCAAGGCAAACCCAGGCAAGGCAAGTGTAACAAAAGGCACGCCACGGCAAGGGGAATCAAGGCTAAGGCAGGACAACGCACGGCTAGGCAATGCACGGCAAGGCAAGGAAAGGGTAACGCAAGGCAAGGCACGGTGAGGCTAGGCAAGGCTAATGCACGACAACGCAAGGCTAGGCAATGCACGACAATGCAAGGAAAGCTTAAAGCAAAGGAAGGCACGGTCAGGCGAGATAAGAATAAGGCTCGACAACGCAAGGCTAGGCAATGCACGGAAGGCAAGCAAAGAGTAACGGAATGTAAGGAAGGCAAGGCAAAGCAAGGAAAGGCAAGGGTAACGGAAGGAACGGCACGGCACGGGGAAACAAGGCTAAGGCACGACAACGCACGATAGGCAATGCACGGCAAGGCAAGGAAAGGGTAACGCATGGGAAAGCACGGTCAGGCGAGGCAAGGCTAAGGCGTGACAACGCAAGGCTAGGCAATGCACGGAAAGCAAGCAAAGAGTAACGGAACGCAAGGAAGGCAAGGGAAAGCAAGGGAAGGCAAGGGTAACGGAAGGAACGGCACGGCAAGGGGAAACAAGGCTAAGGCACGGCAACGTAGGCTAGGCAATGAACGGCAAGGCAAGGAAAGGGTAACGCATGGAAAGCACGGGCAGGCGAGGCAAGGCTAAGGCACGAAAACGCAAGGCTAGGCAATGCACGGAAGGCAAGCAAAGAGTAACGGAAGGTAAGGAAGGCAAGGGAAAGCAAAGAAAGGCAAGTGTAACGAAAGGAACGGCACGGCAAGGAGAACCAAGGCTAAGGCACGACAACGCACGGCCAGGCAATGCACGGCAAGGCAAGGAAAGTGTAACGCAAGGCAAGGTACTGTGAGGCTAGGCAAGGCTAATGCACGAAAACGCAAGGCTAGGCAATGCACGACAATGCAAGGAAAGCTTAAAGCAAAGGAAGGCAAGGTCAGGCGAGATAAGGCTAAGGCACGACAACGCAAGGCTAGGCAATTCAGGGAAGGCAAGCAAAGAGTAACGGAAGGTAAGCAAGGCAAGGAAAAGCAAGGAAAGGCAAGGGTAACGGAAGGAACGGCACGGCACGGGGAAAAAAGTCTAAGGCACGACACGGAACGGTAGGCAATGAACGGCAAGGCAAGGAAAGGGTAACGCATGGGAAAGCACGGTCAGGCGAGGCAAGGCTAAGGCATGACAACGCAAGGCTAGGCAATGCACGGAAAGCAAGCAAAGAGTAACGGAACGCAAGGAAGGCAAGGGAAAGCAAGGGAAGGCAAGGGTAACGGAAGGAACGGCACGGCAAGGGGTAACAAGGCTAAGGCACGACAACGCAGGGCTAGGCAATGCACGGCAAGGCAAGGAAAGGGTAACGCAAGGGATGGCACGGTCAGGTGAGGCAAGGATAAGGCACGAAAATGCAAGGCTAGGCAATGCACGACAATGCAAGGAAAGCTTAAAGCAAAGGAAGGAACGGTCAGGCGAGATAAGGCTAAGGCACGACAACGCAAGGCTAGGCAATGCAGGGAAGGCAAGCAAAGAGTAACGGAAGGCAAGGAAGGCAAGGGAAAGCAAGGAAAGGCAAGGGTAACGGAAGGAACGGCACGGCAAGGGCAAACAAGGCTAAGGCACGACAACGCACGCTAGGCAATGCACGGCAAGGCAAGGAAAGGGTAACGCATGGGAAAGCACGGTCAGGCGAGGCAAGGCTAAGGCATGACAACGCAAGGCTAGGCAATGCACGGAAAGCAAGCAAGGAGTAACGGAACGCAAGGAAGGAAAGGGAAAGCAAGGGAAGGCAAGGGTAACGGAAGGAACGGCACGGCAAGTGGTAACAAGGCTTAGGAACGACAACGGAGGGCTAGGCAATGCACGGCAAGGCAAGGAAAGGGTAACGCAGGGGAAGGCACGGTCAGGTGAGGCAAGGATAAGGCACGACAATGCAAGGCTAGGCAATGCACGGCAAGGCAAGGAAAGAGTAACGGAAGGAAAGGAAGGCAAGGCAAAGCCAGGCAAGGCAAGTGTAACAAAAGGCACGCAACGGCAAGGGGAAACAAGGCTAAGGCACGACAACACACGGCTAGGAAATGCACGGCAAGTCAAGTAAAGGGTAACGCAACGCAAGGCACGGTGAGGCTAGGCAAGGCTAATGCACGACAACGCAAGGCTAGGCAATGCACGACAATGCAAGTAAAGCTTAAAGCAAAGGAAGGCACGGTCAGAAGAGATAAGGCTAAGGCACGACAACGGAAGGCTAGGCAATGCACGGAAGGCAAGCAAAGAGTAACGGAAGGTAAGGAAGGCAAGGGAAAGCAAGGAAGGGCAATGGTAACGGGAGGAACGGCACGGCAAGGGGAAACAAGGCTAAGGCACGACAACGCACGATAGGCAATGCACGGCAAGGCAAGGAAAGGGTAACGCATGGGAAAGCACGGTCAGGCGAGGCAAGGCTAAGGCGTGACAACGCAAGGCTAGGCAATGCACGGAAAGCAAGCAAAGAGTAACGGAACGCAAGGAAGGCAAGGGAAAGCAAGGGAAGGCAAGGGTAACGGAAGGAACGGCACGGCAAGGGGAAACAAGGCTAAGGCACGGCAACGTAGGCTAGGCAATGAACGGCAAGGCAAGGAAAGGGTAACGCATGGAAAGCACGGGCAGGCGAGGCAAGGCTAAGGCACGAAAACGCAAGGCTAGGCAATGCACGGAAGGCAAGCAAAGAGTAACGGAAGGTAAGGAAGGCAAGGCAAAGCCAGGCAAGGCAAGTGTAACAAAAGGCACGCCACGGCAAGGGGAAACAAGGCTAAGGCACGACAACGCACGGCTAGGCCATGCACGGCAAGGCAAGGAAAGGGTAACGCAAGGCAAGGCACGGTGAGGCTAGGCACGGCTAATGCACGACAACGCAAGGCTAGGCAATGCACGACAATCCAAGGAAAGCTTAAAGCAAAGGAAGGCACGGTCAGGCTAGATAAGGCTAAGGCACGACAACGCAAGGCTAGGCAATGCAGGGAAGGGAAGCAAAGAGTAACGGAAGGTAAGCAAGGCAAGGAAAAGCAGGGAAAGGCAAGGGTAACGGAAGGAACGTCACGGCAAGCGCAAACAAGGCTAAGGCACGACAGCGCACGCTAGGCAATGCACGACAAGGCAAGGAAAGGGTAACGTATGGGAAAGCACGATCAGGCGAGGCCAGGCTAAGGCATGACAACGCAAGGCTAGGCAATGCACGGAAAGCAAGCAAGGAGTAACGGAACGCAAGGAAGGAAAGGGAAAGCAAGGGAAGGCAAGGGTAACGGAAGGAACGGCACGGCAAGGGGTAACAAGGCTAAGGCACGACAACGCAGGGCTAGGCAATGCACGGCAAGGCAAGGAAAGGGTAACGCAGGGGAAGGCACGGTCAGGTGAGGCAAGGATAATGCACGACAATGCAAGGCTAGGCAACGCACGGCAAGGCAAGGAAAGAGTAACGGAAGGAAAGGAAGGCAAGGCAAAGCCAGGCAAGGCAAGTGTAACAAAAGGCACGCAACGGCAAGGGGAAACAAGGCTAAGGCACGACAACACACGGCTAGGAAATGCACGGCAAGGCAAGTAAAGGGTAACGCAAGGCAAGGCACGGTGAGGCTAGGCAAGGCTAATGCACGACAACGCAAGGCTAGGCAATGCACGACAATGCAAGGAAAGCTTAAAGCAAAGGAAGGCACGGTCAGGCGAGATAAGGCTAAGGCACGACAACGCAAGGCTAGGCAATGCAGGGAAGGGAAGCAAAGCGTAACGGAAGGTAAGGAAGGCAAGGGAAAGCAAGGAAAGGCAAGTGTAACGGAAGGAACGGCACGGCAAGGGGAAACAAGGCTAAGGCACGACAAAGCACGGCTAGGCAATGCACGGCAAGGCAAGGAAAGGGTAACGCAAGGCAAGGAACGTTGACGCTAGGCAAGGCTAATGCACGACAACGCAAGGCTAGGCAATGCACGACAATGCATGGAAAGCTTAAAGCAAAGGAAGGCACGGTCAGGCGAGATAAGGCTAAGGCACGACAACGCAAGGCTAGGCAATGCACGGAAGGCAAGCAAAGAGTAACGGAAGGTAAGGAAGGCAAGGGAAAGCAAGGCAAGGCAAGGGTAACGGAAGGAAAGGCACGGCAAGGGGAAACAAGGCTAAGGCACGACAACGCAGGCTAGGCAATGCACGGCAAGGCAAGGAAAGGGTAACGCATGGGAAAGCACGGTCAGGCGAGGCAAGGCTAAGGCACGACAACGCAAGGCTAGGCAATGCACGGAAAGCAAGCAAAGAGTAACGGAACGCAAGGAAGGCAAGGGAAAGCAAGGGAAGGCAAGGGTAACGGAAGGAACGGCACGGCAAGGGGTAACAAGGCGAAGGCACGGCAACGAAGGCCTAGGCAATGCACGGCAAGGCAAGGAAAGGGTAACGCAGGGGAAAGCACGGTCAGGTGAGGCAAGGATAAGGCACGACAATGCAAGGCTAGGCAATGCACGGCAAGGCAAGGAAAGAGTAACGGAAGGAAAGGAAGGCAAGGCAAAGCCAGGCAAGGCAAGTGTAACAAAAGGCAAGGCACGGCAAGGGGAAACAAGGCTAAGGCACGACAACGCACGGCTAGGCAATGCATGGCAAGGCAAGGAAAGGGTAACGCAAGGCAAGGCACGGTGAGGCTAGGCAAGGCTAATGCACGACAACGCAAGGCTAGGCAATGCACGAAAATGCAAGGAAAGCTTAAAGCAAAGGAAGGCACGGTCAGGCGAGATAAGGCTAAGGCACGAAAACGCAAGGGTAGGCAATGCAGGGAAGGGAAGCAAAGAGTAACGGAAGGTAAGCAAGGCAAGGAAAAGCAAGGAAAGGCAAGGGTAACGGAAGGAACTGCACGGCAAGGGGAAACAAGGCTAAGGCACGGCAACGCAGGCTGGGCAATGCACGGCAAGGCAAGGAAAGGGTAACGCATGGGAAAGCACGGTCAGGCGAGGCAAGGCTAAGGCACGACACCGAACGCTAGGCAATGAACGGCAAGGCAAGGAAAGGGTAACGCATGGGAAAGCACGGTCAGGCGAGGCAAGGCTAAGGCACGACAACGCAAGGCTTGGCAATGCACGGAAGGCAAGCAAAGAGTAACGGAAGGTAAGGAAGGCAAGGGAAAGCAAAGAAAGGCAAGTGTAACGGAAGGAACGGCACGGTAAGGGGAAACAAGGCTAAGGCACGACAACGCACGCTAGGCAATGCACGGCAAGTCAAGGAAAGGGTAACGCATGGGAAAGCACGGTCAGGCGAGGCAAGGCTAAGGAAAGCCAACGCAAGGCTAGGCAATGCACGGAAAGCAAGCAAGGAGTAACGGAATGCAAGGAAGGAAAGGGAAAGCAAGGGAAGGCAAGGGTAACGGAAGGAACGGCACGGCAAGGGGAAACAAGGCTAAGGCACGACAACGCACGCTAGGCAATGCACGGCAAGGCAAGGAAAGGGTAACGCATGGGAAAGCACGGTCAGTCGAGGCAAGGCTAAGGCATGACAACGCAAGGCTAGGCAATGCACGGAAGGCAAGCAAAGAGTAACGGAAGGTAAGGAAGGCAAGGGAAAGCAAAGAAAGGCAAGTGTAACGGAAGGAACTGCACGGCAAGGGGAAACAAGGCTAAGGCACGACAACTCACGGCTATGTAATGCACGGCAAGGCAAGCAAAGGGTAACGCAAGGCAAGGCACGGTGAGGCTAGGCAAGGTTAATGCACGACAACGCAAGGCTAGGCAATGCACGACAATGCAAGGAAAGCTTAAAGCAAAGGAAGGCAAGGTCAGGCGAGATAAGGCAAAGGCACGACAATGCAAGGCTAGGCAATTCAGGGAAGGCAAGCAAAGAGTAACGGAAGGTAAGCAAGGCAAGGAAAAGCAAGGAAAGTCAAGGGTAACGGAAGGAACGGCACGGCAAGGGGAAACAAGTCTAAGGCACGACAACGAACGCTAGGCAATGAACGGCAAGGCAAGGAAAGGGTAACGCATGGGAAAGCACGGTCAGGCGGGTCAAGGCTAAGGCACGACAACGCAAGGCTAGGCAATGCACGGAAGGCAAGCAAAGAGTAACGGAAGGTAAGGAAGGCAAGGGAAAGGAAGGAACGGCACGGCAAGGGGAAACAAGGCTAAGGCACGACAACGCACGCTAGGCAATGCACGGCAAGGCAAGGAAAGGGTAACGCATGGGAAAGCACGGTCAGGCGAGGCAAGGCTAAGGCATGACAACGCAAGGCTAGGCAATGCACGGAAAGCAAGCAAAGAGTAACGGAACGCAAGGAAGGCAAGGGAAAGCAAGGGAAGGCAAGGGTAACGGAAGGAACGGCACGGCAAGGGGAAACAAGGCTAAGGCACGACAACGCAGGGCTAGGCAATGCACGGCAAGGCAAGGAAAGGGTAACGCATGGGAAACGGCACGGTCAGGAAAGCACGAGGCAAGGCTAAGGCATGACAACGCAAGGCTAGGCAATGCACGGAAGCAAGCAAAGAGTAACGGAACCAAGGAAGGCAAGGGAAAAAGGGAAGGCAAGGGTAACGGAAGGAAGGCACGGCAAGGGGTAACAAGGCTAAGGCACGGCAACGCAGGCTGGCAATGCACGGGCAAGGAAAGGGTAACGCAGGGGAAGGCACGGTCAGGTGAGGCAAGGTTAAGGCACGACAATGCAAGGCTAGGCAATGCACGGCAAGGCAAGGAAAGAGTAACGGAAGGAAAGGAAGGCAAGGCAAAGCAAGGCAAGGCAAGTGTAACAAAAGGCACGCCATGGCAAGGGGAAACAAGGCTAAGGCACGACAACGCACGGCTAGGCAATGCATGGCAAGGCAAGGAAAGGGTAACGCAAGGCAAGGCACGGTGAGGCTAGGCAAGGCTAATGCACGACAACGCAAGGCTAGGCAATGCACGAAAATGCAAGGAAAGCTTAAAGCAAAGGAAGGCACGGTCAGGCGAGATAAGGCTAAGGCACGATAACGCAAGGGTAGGCATTGCAGGGAAGGGAAGCAAAGAGTAACGGAAGGTAAGCAAGGCAAGGAAAAGCAAGGAAAGGCAAGGGTAACGGAAGGAACTGCACGGCAAGGGGAAACAAGGCTAAGGCACGGCAACGCAGGCTGGGCAATGCACGGCAAGGCAAGGAAAGGGTAACGCATGGGAAAGCACGTTCAGGCGAGGCAAGGCTAAGGCACGACAACGGAAGGCTAGGCAATGCACGGAAGGCAAGCAAAGAGTAACGGAAGGTAAGGAAGGCAAGGGAAAGCAAAGAAAGGCAAGTGTAACGGAAGGAACGGCACGGTAAGGGGAAACAAGGCTAAGGCACGACAACGCACGGCTAGGTAATGCAAGGCAAGGCAAGCAAAGGGTATCGCAAGGCAAGGCACGGTGAGGCTAGGCAAGGCTAATGCACGAAAACGCAAGGCTAGGCAATGCACGACAATGCAAGGAAAGCTTAAATCAAAGGAAGGCAAGGTCAGGCGAGATAAGGCAAAGGCACGACAACGCAAGGCTAGGCAATTCAGGGAAGGCAAGCAAAGAGTAACGGAAGGTAAGCTAGGCAAGGAAAAGCAAGGAAAGTCAAGGGTAACGGAAGGAACGGCACGGCAAGGGGAAACAAGTCTAAGGCACGACACCGAACGCTAGGCAATGAACGGCAAGGCAAGGAAAGGGTAACGCATGGGAAAGCACGGTCAGGGGAGGCAAGGCTAAGGCACGACAACGCAAGGCTTGGCAATGCACGGAAGGCAAGCAAAGAGTAACGGAAGGTAAGGAAGGCAAGGGAAAGCAAAGAAAGGCAAGTGTAACGGAAGGAACGGCACGGTAAGGGGAAACAAGGCTAAGGCACGACAACGCACGCTAGGCAATGCACGGCAAGTCAAGGAAAGGGTAACGCATGGGAAAGCACGATCAGGCGAGGCAAGGCTAAGGAAAGCCAACGCAAGGCTAGGCAATGCACGGAAAGCAAGCAAGGAGTAACGGAATGCAAGGAAGGAAAGGGAAAGCAAGGGAAGGCAAGGGTAACGGAAGGAACGGCACGGCAAGGGGAAACAAGGCTAAGGCACGACAACGCACGCTAGGCAATGCACGGCAAGGCAAGGAAAGGGTAACGCATGGGAAAGCACGGTCAGTCGAGGCAAGGCTAAGGCATGACAACGCAAGGCTAGGCAATGCACGGAAAGCAAGCAAAGAGTAACGGAACGCAAGGAAGGCAAGGGAAAGCAAGGGAAGGCAAGGGTAACGGAAGGAACGGCACGGCAAGGGGAAACAAGGCTAAGGCACGACAACGCAGGGCTAGGCAATGCACGGCAAGGCAAGGAAAGGGTAACGCAAGGGATGGCACGGTCAGGTGAGGCAAGGATAAGGCACGAAAATGCAAGGCTAGGCAATGCACGGCAAGGCAAGGAAAGAGTAATGGAAGGAAAGGAAGGCAAGGCAAAGCCAGGCAAGGCAAGTGTAACAAAAGGCACGCCACGACAAGGGGACACAAGGCTAAGGCACGACAACGCACGTCTAGGCAATGCACGGCAAGGCAAGGAAAGGGTAACGCAAGGCAAGGCACGGTGAGGCTAGGCAAGGCTAATGCACGACAACGCAAGGCTAGGCAATGCACGACAATGCAAGGAAAGCTTAAAGCAAAGGAAGGCACGGTCAGGCGAGATAAGGCTAAGGCACGACAACGCAAGGCTAGGCAATGCAGGGAAGGGAAGCAAAGAGTAACGGAAGGTAAGCAAGGCAAGGAAAAGCAAGGAAAGGCAAGGGTAACGGAAGGAACGGCACGGTAAGGGGAAACAAGGCTAAGGCACGGCAATGCAGGCTAGGCAATGCACGGCAAGGCAAGGAAAGGGTAA
The DNA here is from genome assembly GCF_037893015.1 of Macrotis lagotis. NCBI lineage: Eukaryota > Metazoa > Chordata > Mammalia > Peramelemorphia > Peramelidae > Macrotis > Macrotis lagotis. The sequence goes on from NW_027421978.1 coordinate 46,183, forward strand.
CGCATGGGAAAGCACGGTCAGGCGACGCAAGGCTAAGGCACGACAGCGCAAGTCTAGGCAATGCACGGAAGGCAAGCAAAGAGTAACGGAAGGTAAGGAAGGCAAGGGAAAGCAAAGAAAGGCAAGTGTAACGAAAGGAACGGCACGGCAAGGGGAAACAAGGCTAAGGCACGACAACGCACGGCTAGGCAATGCAGGGCAAGGCAAGGAACGTGTAACGCAAGGCAAGGTACTGTGAGGCTAGGCAAGGCTAATGAACGAAAACGCAAGGCTAGGCAATGCACGGCAATGCAAGGGAAGCTTAAAGCAAAGGAAGGCAAGGTCAGGCGAGATAAGGCAAAGGCACGACAACGCAAGGCTAGGCAATTCAGGGAAGGCAAGCAAAGAGTAACGGGAGGTAAGCAAGGCAAGGAAAAGCAAGGAAAGGCAAGTGTAACGGAAGGAACGGCACGGCAAGGGGAAACAAGTCTAAGGCACGACAACGCACGCTAGGCAATGCACGGCAAGGCAAGGAAAGGGTAACGCATGGGAAAGCACGGTCAGGCGAGGCAAGGCTAAGGCATGACAACGCAAGGCTAGGCAATGCACGGAAAGCAAGCAAAGAGTAACGGAACGCAAGGAAGGCAAGGGAAAGCAAGGGAAGGCAAGGGTAACGGAAGGAACGGCACGGCAAGGGGAAACAAGGCTAAGGCACGACAACGCACGCTAGGCAATGCACGGCAAGGCAAGGAAAGGGTAACGCATGGGAAAGCACGGTCAGGCGAGGCAAGGCTAAGGCATGACAACGCAAGGCTAGGCAATGCACGGAAAGCAAGCAAAGAGTAACGGAACGCAAGGAAGGCAAGGGAAAGCAAGGGAAGGCAAGGGTAACGGAAGGAACGGCACGGCAAGGGGTAACAAGGCTAAGGCACGACAACGCAGGGCTAGGCAATGCACGGCAAGTCAAGGAAAGGGTAACGCAAGGGATGGCACGGTCAGGTGAGGCAAGGATAAGGCACGAAAATGCAAGGCTAGGCAATGCAGGGCAAGGCAAGGAAAGAGTAACGGAAGGAAAGGAAGGCAAGGCAAAACCAGGCAAGGCAAGTGTAACAAAAGGCACGCCACGGCAAGGGGAAACAAGGCTAAGTCATGACAACGCACGGCTAGGCCATGCACGGCAAGGCAAGGAAAGGGTAACGCAAGGCAAGGCACGGTGAGGCTAGGCACGGCTAATGCACGACAACGCAAGGCTAGGCAATGCACGACAATTCAAGGAAAGCTTAAAGCAAAGGAAGGCACGGTCAGGCGAGATAAGGCTAAGGCACGACAACGCAAGGCTAGGCAATGCACGGAAGGGAAGCAAAGAGTAACGGAAGGTAAGCAAGGCAAGGACGACAACGCACGGCTAGGCAATGCACGGCAAGGCAAGCAAAGGGTAACACAAGGAAAGGCACGGTGAGGCTAGGCAAGGCTAATGCACGAAAACGCAAGGCTAGGCGATGCACGACAATGCAAGGAAACTTAAAGCAAAGGAAGGCAAGGTCAGGCGAGATAAGGCTAAGGCACGACAAGGCAAGGCTAGGAAATTCAGGGAAGGCAAGCAAAGAGTAACGGAAGGTAAGCTAGGCAAGGAAAAGCAAGGAAAGTCAAGGGTAACGGAAGGAACGGCACGGCAAGGGGAAACAAGGCTAAGGCACGACAACGCACGCTAGGCAATGCACGGCAAGGCAAGGAAAGGGTAACGCATGGGAAAGCACGGTCAGCGAGGCAAGGCTAAGGCACGACAACGCAAGGCTTGGCAATGCACGGAAGGCAAGCAAAGAGTAACGGAAGGTAAGGAAGGCAAGGGAAAGCAAGGGAAGGCAAGTGTAACGGAAGGAACGGCACGGCAAGGGGAAACAAGGCTAAGGCACGACAACGCACGCTAGGCAATGCACGTCAAGGCAAGGAAAGGGTAACGCATGGGAAAGCACGGTCAGGCGAGGCAAGGCTAAGGCACGACAACGCAAGGCTAGGCAATGCACGGAAAGCAAGCGAGGAGTAACGGAATGCAAGGAAGGAAAGGGAAAGCAAGGGAAGGCAAGGGTAACGGAAGGAACGGCACGGCAAGGGGAAACAAGGCTAAGGCACGACAACGCACGGCTAGGCAATGCACGGCAAGGCAAGGAAAGGGTAACGCAAGGAACGGCACGGTCAGGTCGAGGCAAGGCTAAGGCACGACAACGCAAGGCTAGGCAATGCACGGAAGGCAAGGAAAGAGTAACGGAAGGAAAGGAAGGCAAGGCAAAGCAAAGAAAGGCAAGTGTAACGGAAGGAACTGCACGGCAAGGGGAAACAAGGCTAAGGCACGACAACGCATGGCTAGGTAATGCACGGCAAGGCAAGGAAAGGGTAACGCAAGGCAAGGCACGGTGAGGCTAGACAAGGCTAATGCACGAAAACGCAAGGCTAGGCAATGCACGACAATGCAAGGAAAGCTTAAAGCAAAGGAAGGCACGGTCAGGCGAGATAAGGCTAAGGCACGACAACGCAAGGCTAGGCAATGCAGGGAAGGCAAGCAAAGAGTAACGGAAGGTAAGCAAGGCAAGGAAAGCAAGGAAAGGCAAGGGTAACGGAAGGAACGGCACGGCAAGGGGAAACAAGTCTAAGGCACGACAACGAACGCTAGGCAATGAACGGCAAGGCAAGGAAAGGGTAACGCATGGGAAAGCACGGTCAGGCGAGGCAAGGCTAAGGCACGACAACGCAAGGCTAGGCAATGCACGGAAGGCAAGCAAAGAGTAACGGAAGGTAAGGAAGGCAAGGGAAAGCAAGAAAGGCAAGTGTAACGGAAGGAACGGCACGGCAAGGGGAAACAAGGCTAAGGCACGACAACGCACGCTAGGCAATGCACGGCAAGGCAAGGAAAGGGTAACGCATGGCAAAGCACGGTCAGGCGAGGCAAGGCTAAGGCAGACAACGCAAGGCTAGGCAATGCACGGAATGCAAGCAAAGAGTAACGGAAGCAAGGAAGGCAAGGGAAAGCAAGGGAAGGCAAGGGTAACGGAAGGAACGGCACGGCAAGGAAACAAGGCTAAGGCAACAACGGCTAGCAAAGGCAAGGCAAGGAAAGGGTAACGCATGGGAAAGCACGGTCAGTCGAGGCTAGGCTAAGGCATGCACGGCAAGGCAAGGAAAGAGTAACGGAAGGAAAGGAAGGCAAGGCAAAGCAAGGCAAGGCAAGTGTAACAAAAGGAACGCACGGCAAGGGGAAACAAGGCTAAGGCACGACAACGCACGGCTAGGCAATGCACGGCAAGGCAAGGAAAGGGTAACGCAAGGCAAGGCACGGTGAGGCTAGGCAAGGCTAATGCACGACAACGCAAGGCTAGGCAATGCACGACAATGCAAGGAAAGCTTAAAGCAAAGGAAGGCACGGTCAGGCGAGATAAGGCTAAGGCACGACAACGCAAGGCTAGGCAATGCACGGAAGGGAAGCAAAGAGTAACGGAAGGTAAGCAAGGCAAGGAAAAGCAAGGAAAGGCAAGGGTAACGGAAGGAACGGCACGGCAAGGAGAAACAAGGCTAAGGCACGACAACGCAACGCTAGGCAATGCACGGCAAGGCAAGGAAAGGGTAACGCATGGGAAAGCACGGTCAGGCGAGGCAAGGCTAAGGCACGACAACGCAAGGCTAGGCAATGCACGGAAGGCAAGCAAAGAGTAACGGAACGCAAGGAAGGCAAGGGAAGGCAAGGGTAACGGAAGGAACGGCACGGCAAGGGGTAACAAGGCTAAGGCACGGCAACGCAGGGCTTGGCAATGCACGGCAAGGCAAGGAAAGGGTAACGCAGGGGAAGGCACGGTCAGGTGAGGCAAGGTTAAGGCACGACAATGCAAGGCTAGGCAATGCACGGCAAGGCAAGGAAAGAGTAACGGAAGGAAAGGAAGGCAAGGCAAAGCAAGGCAATGCAAGTGTAACAAAAGGCACGCCATGGCAAGGGGAAACAAGTCTAAGGCACGACAACGCACGGCTAGGCAATGCATGGCAAGGCAAGGAAAGGGTAACGCAAGGCAAGGCACGGTGAGGCTAGGCAAGGCTAATGCACGACAACGCAAGGCTAGGCAATGCACGAAAATGCAAGGAAAGCTTAAAGCAAAGGAAGGCACGGTCAGGCGAGATAAGGCTAAGGCACGAAAACGCAAGGGTAGGCAATGCAGGGAAGGGAAGCAAAGAGTAACGGAAGGTAAGCAAGGCAAGGAAAAGCAAGGAAAGGCAAGGGTAACGGAAGGAACTGCACGGCAAGGGGTAACAAGGCTAAGGCACGACAACGCAGGGCTAGGCAATGCACGGCAAGGCAAGGAAAGGGTAACGCATGGGAAAGCACGGTCAGGCGAGGCAAGGCTAAGGCACGACAACGCAAGGCTAGGCAATGCACGGAAGGCAAGCAAAGAGTAACGGAAGAAGGAAGGCAAGGGAAAGCAGGAAGGCAAGTGTAACGGAAGGAACGGCACGGCAAGGGGAAACAAGGCTAAGGCACGACAACGCACGGCTAGGCAATGCACGGCAAGGCAAGGAAAGGGTAACGCAAGGCAAGGCACGGTGAGGCTAGGCAAGGCTAATGCACGACAACGCAAGGCTAGGCAATGCACGACAATGCAAGGAAAGCTTAAAGGAAAGGAAGGCAAGGTCAGGCGAGATAAGGTAAAGGCACGACAACGGCAAGGCTAGGCAATCAAGGCTAAGGCAAGCAAAACGGAAGGAATGCACGGCAAGGAAAAGCAAGGAAAAAGGGTAACGGAAGGAACGGCACGGTGAGGCTAAACAAGGCTAAGGCACGACAACGCAAGGCTAGGCAATGCACGGCAAGGCAAGGAAAGGGTAAAGCATGGGAAGGCACGGTCAGGGGAGGCAAGGCTAAGGCACGACAACGCAAGGCTAGGCAATGCACGGAAGGCAAGCAAAGAGTAACGGAAGGTAAGGAAGGCAAGGGAAAGCAAGGAAAGGCAAGGTAACGGAAGGAACGGCACGGTAAGGGGAAACAAGGCTAAGGCACGGCAACGCACGCTAGGCAATGCACGGCAAGTCAAGGAAAGGGTAACGCATGGGAAAGCACGGTCAGGCGAGGCAAGGCTAAGGAAAGCCAACGCAAGGCTAGGCAATGCACGGACAGCAAGCAAGGAGTAACGGAATGCAAGGAAGGAAAGGGAAAGCAAGGGAAGGCAAGGGTAACGGAAGGAACGGCACGGCAAGGGGAAACAAGGCTAAGGCACGACAACGCACGCTAGGCAATGCACGGCAAGGCAAGGAAAGGGTAACGCATGGGAAAGCACGGTCAGTCGAGGCAAGGCTAAGGCATGACAACGCAAGGCTAGGCAATGCACGGAAAGCAAGCAAACAGTAACGGAACGCAAGGAAGGCAAGGGAAAGCAAGGGAAGGCAAGGGTAACGGAAGGAACGGCACGGCAAGGGGTAACAAGGCTAAGGCACGACAACGCAGGGCTAGGCAATGCACGGCAAGTCAAGGAAAGGGTAACGCAAGGGATGGCACGGTCAGGTGAGGCAAGGATAAGGCACGAAAATGCAAGGCTAGGCAATGCACGGCAATGCAAGGAAAGAGTAACGGAAGGAAAGGAAGGCAAGGAAAAGCCAGGCAAGGCAAGTGTAACAAAAGGCACGCCACGACAAGGGGAAACAAGGCTAAGGCACGACAACGCACGGCTAGGCAATGCACGGCAAGGCAAGGAAAGGGTAACGCAAGGCAAGGCACGGTGAGGCTAGGCAAGGCTAATGCACGACAACGCAAGGCTAGGCAATGCACGACAATGCAAGGAAAGCTTAAAGCAAAGGAAGGCACGGTCAGGCGAGATAAGGCTAAGGCACGACAACGCAAGGCTAGGCAATGCAGGGAAGGGAAGCAAAGAGTAACGGAAGGTAAGCAAGGCAAGGAAAAGCAAGGAAAGGCAAGGGTAACGGAAGGAACGGCACGGTAAGGGGAAACAAGGCTAAGGCACGGCAATGCAGGCTAGGCAATGCACGGCAAGGCAAGGAAAGGGTAACGCATGGGAAAGCACGGTCAGGCGACGCAAGGCTAAGGCACGACAACGCAAGGCTAGGCAATGCACGGAAGGCAAGCAAAGAGTAACGGAAGGTAAGGAAGGCAAGGGAAAGCAAAGAAAGGCAAGTGTAACGAAAGGAACGGCACGGCAAGGGGAAACAAGGCTAAGGCACGACAACGCACGGCTAGGCAATGCACGGCAAGGCAAGGAAAGGGTAACGCAAGGCAAGGTACTGTGAGGCTAGGCAAGGCTAATGCACGAAAACGCAAGGCTAGGCAATGCACGGCAATGCAAGGGAAGCTTAAAGCAAAGGAAGGCAAGGTCAGGCGAGATAAGGCAAAGGCACGACAACGCAAGGCTAGGCAATTCAGGGAAGGCAAGCAAAGAGTAACGGAAGGTAAGCAAGGCAAGGAAAAGCAAGGAAAGGCAAGGGTAACGGAAGGAACGGCACGGCAAGGGCAAACAAGGCTAAGGCACGACAACGCACGCTAGGCAATGCACGGCAAGGCAAGGAAAGGGTAACGCAAGGCAAGGCACGGTGAGGCTAGGCAAGGCTAATGCACGACAACGCAAGGCTAGGAAATGCACGACAATGCAAGGAAAGCTTAAAGCAAAGGAAGGCACGGTCAGGCGAGATAAGGCTAAGGCACGACAACGCAAGGCTAGGCAATGCAGGGAAGGGAAGCAAAGAGTAACGGAAGGTAAGCAAGGCAAGGAAAAGCAAGGAAAGGCAAGGGTAACGGAAGGAACGGCACGGCAAGGGGAAACAAGTCTAAGGCACGACACCGAACGCTAGGCAATGAACGGCAAGGCAAGGAAAGGGTAACGCATGGGAAAGCACGGTCAGGCGAGGCAAGGCTAAGGCACGACAACGCAAGGCTAGGCAATGCACGGAAGGCAAGCAAAGAGTAACGGAAGGTAAGGAAGGCAAGGGAAAATAAGGGAAGGCAAGGGTAACGGAAGGAACGGCACGGCAAGGGGTAACAAGGCTAAGGCACGACAACGCAGGGCTAGGCAATGCACGGCAAGGCAAGGAAAGGGTAACGCAGGGGAAGGCACGGTCAGGTGAGGCAAGGATAAGGCACGACAATGCAAGGCTAGGCAATGCACGGCAAGGCAAGGAAAGAGTAACGGAAGGAAAGGAAGGCAAGGCAAAGCCAGGCAAGGCAAGTGTAACAAAAGGCACGCCACGGCAAGGGGAAACAAGGCTAAGGCACGACAACGCACGGCTAGGCAATGCACGGCAAGGCAAGGAAAGGGTAACGCAAGGCAAGGCACGGTGAGGCTAGGCAAGGCTAATGCACGACAACGCAAGGCTAGGCAATGCACGACAATGCAAGGAAAGCTTAAAGCAAAGGAAGGCACGGTCAGGCGAGATAAGGCTAAGGCACGACAACGCAAGGCTAGGCAATGCAGGGAAGGGAAGCAAAGAGTAACGGAAGGTAAGCAAGGCAAGGAAAAGCAAGGAAAGGCAAGGGTAACGGAAGGAACGGCACGGCAAGGGGAAACAAGGCTAAGGCACGGCAACGCAGGCTAGGCAATGCACGGCAAGGCAAGGAAAGGGTAACGCATGGGAAAGCACGGTCAGGCGAGGCAAGGCTAAGGCACGACAACGCAAGGCTAGGCAATGCACGGAAGGCAAGCAAAGAGTAACGGAAGGTAAGGAAGGCAAGGGAAAGCAAAGAAAGGCAAGTGTAACGGAAGGAACGGCACGGCAAGGGGAAACAAGGCTAAGGCACGACAACGCACGGCTAGGCAATGCACGGCAAGGCAAGGAAAGGGTAACGCAGGCAAGGCACGGTGAGGCTAGGCAAGGCTAATGCACGAAAACGCAAGGCTAGGCAATGCACGACAATGCAAGGAAAGCTTAAATCAAAGGAAGGCAAGGTCAGGCGAGATAAGGCTAAGGCACGACAACGCAAGGCTAGGCAATTCAGGGAAGGCAAGCAAAGAGTAACGGAAGGTAAGGAAGGCAAGGAAAAGCAAGGAAAGTCAAGGGTAACGGAAGGAACGGCACGGCAAGGGGAAACAAGGCTAAGGCACGACAACGCACGCTAGGCAATGCACGGCAAGGCAAGGAAAGGGTAACGCATGGGAAAGCACGGTCAGGCGAGGCAAGGCTAAGGCATGACAACGCAAGGCTAGGCAATGCACGGAAGGCAAGCAAAGAGTAACGGAAGGCAAGGAAGGCAAGGGAAAGCAAGGGAAGGCAAGGGTAACGGAAGGAACGGCACGGCAAGGGGAAACAAGGCTAAGGCACGACAACGCACGCTAGGCAATGCACGGCAAGTCAAGGAAAGGGTAACGCATGGAAAGCACGGTCAGGCGAGGCAAGGCTAAGGAAAGCCAACGCAAGGCTAGGCAATGCACGGAAAGCAAGCAAGGAGTAACGGAATGCAAGGAAGGAAAGGGAAAGCAAGGGAAGGCAAGGGTAACGGAAGGAACGGCACGGCAAGGGGAAACAAGGCTAAGGCACGACAACGCACGCTAGGCAATGCACGGCAAGGCAAGGAAAGGGTAACGCATGGGAAAGCACGGTCAGTCGAGGCAAGGCTAAGGCATGACAACGCAAGGCTAGGCAATGCACGGAAAGCAAGCAAACAGTAACGGAACGCAAGGAAGGCAAGGGAAAGCAAGGGAAGGCAAGGGTAACGGAAGGAACCGCACGGCAAGGGGTAACAAGGCTAAGGCACGACAACGCAGGGCTAGGCAATGCACGGCAAGTCAAGGAAAGGGTAACGCAAGGGATGGCACGGTCAGGTGAGGCAAGGATAAGGCACGAAAATGCAAGGCTAGGCAATGCACGGCAAGGCAAGGAAAGAGTAATGGAAGGAAAGGAAGGCAAGGCAAAGCCAGGCAAGGCAAGTGTAACAAAAGGCACGCCACGACAAGGGGACACAAGGCTAAGGCACGACAACGCACGTCTAGGCAATGCACGGCAAGGCAAGGAAAGGGTAACGCAAGGCAAGGCACGGTGAGGCTAGGCAAGGCTAATGCACGACAACGCAAGGCTAGGCAATGCACGACAATGCAAGGAAAGCTTAAAGCAAAGGAAGGCACGGTCAGGCGAGATAAGGCTAAGGCACGACAACGCAAGGCTAGGCAATGCAGGGAAGGGAAGCAAAGAGTAACGGAAGGTAAGCAAGGCAAGGAAAAGCAAGGAAAGGCAAGGGTAACGGAAGGAACGGCACGGTAAGGGGAAACAAGGCTAAGGCACGGCAATGCAGGCTAGGCAATGCACGGCAAGGCAAGGAAAGGGTAACGCATGGGAAAGCACGGTCAGGCGACGCAAGGCTAAGGCACGACAGCGCAAGGCTAGGCAATGCACGGAAGGCAAGCAAAGAGTAACGGAAGGTAAGGAAGGCAAGGGAAAGCAAAAAAGGCAAGTGTAACGAAAGGAACGGCACGGCAAGGGGAAACAAGGCTAAGGCACGACAACGCACGGCTAGGCAATGCAGGGCAAGGCAAGGAAAGTGTAACGCAAGGCAAGGCACGACAACGCAAGGCTAGGCAATGCACGGCAATGCAAGGGAAGCTTAAAGCAAAGGAAGGCAAGGTCAGGCGAGATAAGGCAAAGGCACGACAACGCAAGGCTAGGCAATTCAGGGAAGGCAAGCAAAGATTAACGGGAGGTAAGCAAGGCAAGGAAAAGCAAGGAAAACAAGGGTAACGGAAGGAACGGCACGGCAAGGGGGAACAAGTCTAAGGCACGACACCGAACGCTAGGCAATGAACGGCAAGGCAAGGAAAGGGTAACGCATGGGAAAGCACGGTCAGGCGAGGCAAGGCTAAGGCATGACAACGCAAGGCTAGGCAATGCACGGAAAGCAAGCAAAGAGTAACGGAACGCAAGGAAGGCAATGGAAAGCAAGGGAAGGCAAGTATAACGGAAGGAACGGCACGGCAAGGGGAAACAAGGCTAAGGCACGACAACGCACGCTAGGCAATGCACGGCAAGGCAAGGAAAGGGTAACGCATGGGAAAGCACGGTCAGGCGAGGCAAGGCTAAGGCATGACAACGCAAGGCTAGGCAATGCACGGAAAGCAAGCAAAGAGTAACGGAACGCAAGGAAGGCAAGGGAAAGCAAGGGAAGGCAAGGGTAACGGAAGGAACGGCACGGCAAGGGGTAACAAGGCTAAGGCACGACAACGCAGGGCTAGGCAATGCACGGCAAGGCAAGGAAAGGGTAACGCAAGGGATGGCACGGTCAGGTGAGGCAAGGATAAGGCACGAAAATGCAAGGCTAGGCAATGCACGGCAAGGCAAGGAAAGAGTAACGGAAGGAAAGGAAGGCAAGGCAAAGCCAGGCAAGGCAAGTGTAACAAAAGGCACGCCACGGCAAGGGGAAACAAGGCTAAGGCACGACAACGCACGGCTAGGCAATGCACGGCAAGGCAAGGAAAGGGTAACGCAAGGCAATGCACGACAACGCAAGGCTAGGCAATGCACGACAATGCAAGGAAAGCTTAAAGCAAAGGAAGGCACGGTCAGGCGAGATAAGGCTAAGGCACGACAACGCAAGGCTAGGCAATGCACGACAATGCAAGGAAAGCTTAAAGCAAAGGAAGGCAAGGTCAGGCGAGATAAGGCTAAGGCACGACAACGCACGGCTAGGCAATGCACGGCAAGGCAAGCAAAGGGTAACACAAGGAAAGGCACGGTGAGGCTAGGCAAGGCTAATGCACGAAAACGCAAGGCTAGGCGATGCACGACAATGCAAGGAAACTTAAAGCAAAGGAAGGCAAGGTCAGGCGAGATAAGGCTAAGGCACGACAAGGCAAGGCTAGGAAATTCAGGGAAGGCAAGCAAAGAGTAACGGAAGGTAAGGAAGGCAAGGGAAGGGAAGGAAAGGCAAGTGTAACGGAAGGAACGGCACGGCAAGGGGAAACAAGGCTAAGGAACGACAACGCACGGCTTGGCAATGCACGGCAAGGCAAGGAAAGGGTAACGCATGGGAAAGCACGGTCAGGCGATGCAAGGCTAAGGCATGACAACGCAAGGCTAGGCAATGCACGGAAAGCAAGCAAAGAGTAACGGAACGCAAGGAAGGCAAGGGAAAGCAAGGGAAGGCAAGGGTAACGGAAGGAACGGCACGGCAAGGGGTAACAAGGCTAAGGCACGGCAACGCAGGGCTAGGCAATGCACGGCAAGGCAAGGAAAGGGTAACGCAGGGGAAGGCACGGTCAGGTGAGGCAAGGATAAGGCACGACAACGCAAGGCTAGGCAATGCACGGAAGGGAAGCAAAGAGTAACGGAAGGTAAGCAAGGCAAGGAAAAGCAAGGAAAGGCAAGGGTAACGGAAGGAACTGCACGGCAAGGGGAAACAAGGCTAAGGCACGGCAACGCAGGCTGGGCAATGCACGGCAAGGCAAGGAAAGGGTAACGCATGGGAAAGCACGTTCATGCGAGGCAATGCTAAGGCACGACAACGCAAGTCTAGGCAATGCAAGGAAGGCAAGCAAAGAGAAACGGAAGGTAAGGAAGGCAAGGGAAAGCAAAGAAAGGCAAGTGTAACGGAAGGACCTGCACGGCAAGGGGAAACAAGGCTAAGGCACGACAACGCACGCTAGACAATGCACGGCAAGGCAAGGAAAGGGTAACGCATGGGAAAGCACGGTCAGGCGAGGCAAGCCTATGGCATGACAACGCAAGGCTAGGCAATGCACGGAAAGCAAGGAAAGAGTAACGGAACGCAAGGAAGGCAAGGGAAAGCAAGGGAAGGCAAGGGTAACGGAAGGAACGGCACGGCAAGGGGTAACAAGGCTAAGGCACGACAACGCAGGGATAGGCAATGCACGGCAAGGGAAGGAAAGAGTAACGGAAGGAAAGGAAGGCAAGGCAAAGCCAGGCAAGGCAAGTGTAACAAAAGGCACGCAACGGCAAGGGGAAACAAGGCTAAGGCACGACAACACACGGCTAGGAAATGCACGGCAAGGCAAGGAAAGGGTAACGGAAGGCAAGGCACGGTGAGGCTAGGCAAGGCTAATGCACGACAACGGAAGGCTAGGCAATGCACGACAATGCAAGTAAAGCTTAAAGCAAAGGAAGGCACGGTCAGGCGAGATAAGGCTAAGGCACGACAAGGCAAGGCTAGGCAATGCAGGGAAGTCAAGCAAAGAGTAACGGAAGGTAAGGAAGGTAAGGGAAAGCAAGGAAAGGCAATGGTAACGGAAGGAACGGCACGGCAAGGGGAAACAAGTCTAAGGCACGACAACGCACGCTAGGCAATGCACGGCAAGGCAAGGAAAGGGTAACGCATGGGAAAGCACGGTCAGGGGAGGCAAGGCTAAGGCACGACAACGCAAGGCTTGGCAATGCACGGAAGGCAAGCAAAGAGTAACGGAAGGTAAGGAAGGCAAGGGAAAGCAAAGAAAGGCAAGTGTAACGGAAGGAACGGCACGGCAAGGGGAAACAAGGCTAAGGCACGACAACGCACGCTAGGCAATGCACGGCAAGGCAAGGAAAGGGTAACGCATGGGAAAGCACGGTCAGGCGAGGCAAGGCTAAGGAAAGCCAACGCAAGGCTAGGCAATGCACGGAAAGCAAGCAAGGAGTAACGGAATGCAAGGAAGGAAAGGGAAAGCAAGGGAAGGCAAGGGTAACGGAAGGAACGGCACTGCAAGGGTTAACAAGGCTAAGGCACGACAACACACGGCTAGGAAATGCACGGCAAGGCAAGGAAAGGGTAACGCAAGGCAAGGCACGGTGAGGCTAGGCAAGGTTAATGCACGACAACGCAAGGCTAGGCAATGCACGACAATGCAAGGAAAGCTTAAAGGAAAGGAAGGCACGGTCAGGCGAGATAAGGCTAAGGCACGACAACGCAAGGCTAGGCAATGCACGGAAGGCAAGCAAAGAGTAACGGAAGGTAAGGAAGGCAAGGGAAAGCAAGGAAAGGCAATGGTAACGGAAGGAACGGCTCGGCAAGGGGAAACAAGGCTAAGGCACGACAACGCACGCTAGGCAATGCACGGCAAGGCAAGGAAAGGGTAACGCATGGGAAAGCTCGGTCAGGCGAGGCAAGGCTAAGGCACGACAACTCAAGGCTAGGCAAGCACGGAAGGCAAGCAAAGAGTAACGGAAGGTAAGGAAGGCAAGGGAAAGCAAGGAAAGGCAAGTGTAACGGAAGGAACGGCACGGCAAGGGGAAACAAGGCTAAGGCACGACAACGCACGGCTAGGCAATGCACGGCAAGGCAAGGAAAGGGTAACGCAAGGGAAGGCACGGTCAGGTGAGGCAAGGCTAAGGCACGACAATGCAAGGCTAGGCAATGCACGGCAAGGCAAGGAAAGAGTAACGGAAGGAAAGGAAGGCAAGGCAAAGCCAGGCAAGGCAAGTGTAACAAAAGGCACGCCACGGCAAGGGGAAACAAGGCTAAGGCACGACAACGCACGGCTAGGCAATGCACGGCAAGGCAAGGAAAGGGTAACGCAAGGCAAGGCACGGTGAGGCTAGGCACGGCTAATGCACGACAACGCAAGGCTAGGCAATGCACGACAATCCAAGGAAAGCTTAAAGCAAAGGAAGGCACGGTCAGGCGAGATAAGGCTAAGGCACGACAACGCAAGGCTAGGCAATGCACGGAAGGGAAGCAAAGAGTAACGGAAGGTAAGCAAGGCAAGGAAAAGCAAGGAAAGGCAAGGGTAACGGAAGGAACGGCACGGCAAGGGCAAACAAGGCTAAGGCACGACAACGCACGCTAGGCAATGCACGGCAAGGCAAGGAAAGGGTAACGCATGGGAAATCACGGTCAGGCGAGGCAAGGCTAAGGCACGACAACCCAAGGCTAGGCAATGCACGGAAGGCAAGCAAAGAGAAACGGAAGGTAAGGAAGGAAAGGGAAAGCAAGGAAAGGCAAGTGTAACGGAAGGAACGGCACGGCAAGGGGAAACAAGGCTAAGGCACGACAACGCACGCTAGGCAATGCACGGCAAGGCAAGGAAAGGGTAACGCATGGGAAAGCACGGTCAGGTGAGGCAAGGCTAAGGCATGACAACGCAAGGCTAGGCAATGCACGGAAAGCAAGCAAAGAGTAACGGAACGCAAGGAAGGCAAGGGAAAGCAAGGGAAGGCAAGGGTAACGGAAGGAACGGCACGGCAAGGGGTAACAAGGCTAAGGCACGACAACGCAGGGCTAGGCAATGCACGGCAAGGCAAGGAAAGGGTAACGAAGGGGAAGGCACGGTCAGGTGAGGCAAGGATAAGGCACGACAATGCAAGGCTAGGCAATGCACGGCAAGGCAAGGAAAGAGTAACGGAAGGAAAGGAAGGCAAGGAAAAGCCAGGCAAGGCAAGTGTAACAAAAGGCACGCAACGGCAAGGGGAAACAAGGCTAAGGCACGACAACAGACGGCTAGGAAATGCACGGCAAGGCAAGTAAAGTGTAACGCAAGGGAAGGCACGGTGAGGCTAGGCAAGGCTAATGCACGACAACGCAAGGCGAGGAAATGCACGACAATGCAAGGAAAGCTTAAAGCAAAGGAAGGCACGGTCAGGCGAGATAAGGCTAAGGCACGACAACGCAAGGCTAGGCAATGCAGGGAAGGGAAGCAAAGAGTAACGGAAGGTAAGCAAGACAAGGAAAAGCAAGGAAAGGCAAGGGTAACGGAAGGAACGGCACGGCAAGGAGAAACAAGTCTAAGGCACGACACGGAACGCTAGGTAATGAACGGCAAGGCAAGGAAAGGGTAACGCATGGGAAAGCACGGTCAGGCATGGCAAGGCTAAGGCACTACAACGCAAGGCTAGGCAATGCACGGAAGGCAAGCAAAGAGTAACGGAACGCAAGGAAGGCAAGGGAAAATAAGGGAAGGCAAGGGTAACGGAAGGAACGGCACGGCAAGGGGTAACAAGGCTAAGGCACGGCAACGCAGGGCTTGGCAATGCACGGCAAGGCAAGGAAAGGGTAACGCAGGGGAAGGCACGGTCAGGTGAGGCAAGGTTAAGGCACGACAATGCAAGGCTAGGCAATGCACGGCAAGGCAAGGAAAGAGTAACGGAAGGAAAGGAAGGCAAGGCAAAGCAAGGCAAGACAAGTGTAACAAAAGGCACGCCATGGCAAGGGGAAACAAGGCTAAGGCACGACAACGCACGGCTAGGCAATGCATGGCAAGGCAAGGAAAGGGTAACGCAAGGCAAGGCACGGTGAGGCTAGGCAAGGCTAATGCACGACAACGCAAGGCTAGGCAATGCACGACAATGCAAGGAAAGCTTAAAGCAAAGGAAGGCACGGGCAGGCCAGATTAGGCTAAGGCACGACAACGCAAGGCTAGGCAATGCAGGGAAGGGAAGCAAAGAGTAACGGAAGGTAAGCAAGGCAAGGAAAAGCAAGGAAAGGCAAGGGTAACGGAAGGAACGGCACGGTAAGGGGAAACAAGGCTAAGGCACGGCAATGCAGGCTAGGCAATGCACGGCAAGGCAAGGAAAGGGTAACGCATGGGAAAGCACGGTCAGGCGACGCAAGGCTAAGGCACGACAGCGCAAGGCTAGGCAATGCACGGAAGGCAAGCAAAGAGTAACGGAAGGTAAGGAAGGCAAGGGAAAGCAAAGAAAGGCAAGTGTAACGAAAGGAACGGCACGGCAAGGGGAAACAAGGCTAAGGCACGACAACGCACGGTTAGGCAATGCAGGGCAAGGCAAGGAACGTGTAACGCAAGGCAAGGTACTGTGAGGCTAGGCAAGGCTAATGCACGAAAACGCAAGGCTAGGCAATGCACGGCAATGCAAGGGAAGCTTAAAGCAAAGGAAGGCAAGGTCAGGCGAGATAAGGCAAAGGCACGACAACGCACGGCTAGGCAATTCAGGGAAGGCAAGCAAAGAGTAACGGAAGGTAAGCAAGGCAAGGAAAAGCAAGGAAAGCAAGGGTAACGGAAGGAACGGCACGGCAAGGGCAAACAAGGCTAAGGCACGACAATGCACGCTAGGCAATGTACGGCAAGGCAAGGAAAGGGTAACGCATGGGAAAGCACGGTCAGGCGAGGCAAGGCTAAGGCATGACAACGCAAGGCTAGGCAATGCACGGAAAGCAAGCAAAGAGTAACGGAACGCAAGGAAGGCAAGGGAAAGCAAGGGAAGGCAAGTGTAACGGAAGGAACGGCACGGCAAGGGGAAACAAGGCTAAGGCACGACAACGCACGCTAGGCAATGCACGGCAAGGCAAGGAAAGGGTAACGCATGGGAAAGTACGGTCAGGCGAGGCAAGGCTAAGGCATGACAACGCAAGGCTAGGCAATGCACGGAAAGCAAGCAAAGAGTAACGAAACGCAAGGAAGGCAAGGGAAAGCAAGGGAAGGCAAGGGTAACGGAAGGAACGGCACGGCAAGGGGTAACAAGGCTAAGGCACGACAACGCAGGGATAGGCAATGCACGGCAAGGCAAGGAAAGAGTAACGGAAGGAAAGGAAGGCAAGGCAAAGCCAGGCAAGGCAAGTGTAACAAAAGGCACGCAACGGCAAGGGGAAACAAGGCTAAGGCACGACAACACACGGCTAGGAAATGCACGGCAAGGCAAGGAAAGGGTAACGGAAGGCAAGGCACGGTGAGGCTAGGCAAGGCTAATGCACGACAACGGAAGGCTAGGCAATGCACGACAATGCAAGTAAAGCTTAAAGCAAAGGAAGGCACGGTCAGGCGAGATAAGGCTAAGGCACGACAAGGCAAGGCTAGGCCATGCAGGGAAGTCAAGCAAAGAGTAACGGAAGGTAAGGAAGGCAAGGGAAAGCAAGGAAAGGCAATGGTAACGGAAGGAACGGCACGGCAAGGGGAAACAAGTCTAACGCACGACAACGCACGCTAGGCAATGCACGGCAAGGCAAGGAAAGGGTAACGCATGGGAAAGCACGGTCAGGGGAGGCAAGGCTAAGGCACGACAACGCAAGGCTTGGAAATGCACGGAAGGCAAGCAAAGAGTAACGGAAGGTAAGGAAGGCAAGGGAAAGCAAGGAAAGGCAAGTGTAACGGAAGGAACGGCACGGCAAGGGGAAACAAGGCTAAGGCACGACAACGCACGCTAGGCAATGCACGGCAAGGCAAGGAAAGGGTAACGCATGGGAAAGCACGGTCAGGCGAGGCAAGGCTAAGGAAAGCCAACGCAAGGCTAGGCAATGCACGGAAAGCAAGCAAGGAGTAACGGAATGCAAGGAAGGAAAGGGAAAGCAAGGGAAGGCAAGGGTAACGGAAGGAACGGCACGGCAAGGGTTAACAAGGCTAAGGCACGACAACACACGGCTAGGAAATGCACGGCAAGGCAAGGAAAGGGTAACGCAAGGCAAGGCACGGTGAGGCTAGGCAAGGCTAATGCACGACAACGCAAGGCTAGGCAATGCACGACAAAGCAAGGAAAGCTTAAAGGAAAGGAAGGCACGGTCAGGCGAGATAAGGCTAAGGCACGACAACGCAAGGCTAGGCAATGCACGGAAGGCAAGCAAAGAGTAACGGAAGGTAAGGAAGGCAAGGAAAAGCAAGGAAAGGCAAGGGTAACGGAAGGAACGGCACGGCAAGGGGAAACAAGGCTAAGGCACGACAACGCACGGCTAGGCAATGCACGGCAAGGCAAGGAAAGGGTAACGCAGGGGAAGGCACGGTCAGGTGAGATAAGGCTAAGGCACGACAACGCAAGGCTAGGCAATGCACGGCAAGGCAAGGAAAGGGTAACGGAAGGAAAGGAAGGCAAGGCAAAGCCAGGCAAGGCAAGTGTAACAAAAGGCACGCCACGGCAAGGGGAAACAAGGCTAAGGCACGACAACGCACGGCTAGGCAATGCACGGCAAGGCAAGGAAAGGGTAACGCAAGGCAAGGCACGGTGAGGCTAGGCACGGCTAATGCACGACAACGCAAGGCTAGGCAATGCACGACAATCCAAGGAAAGCTTAAAGCAAAGGAAGGCACGGTCAGGCGAGATAAGGCTAAGGCACGACAACGCAAGGCTAGGCAATGCACGGAAGGGAAGCAAAGAGTAACGGAAGGTAAGCAAGGCAAGGAAAAGCAAGGAAAGGCAAGGGTAACGGAAGGAACGGCACGGCAAGGGCAAACAAGGCTAAGGCACGACAACGCACGCTAGGCAATGCACGGCAAGGCAAGGAAAGGGTAACGCATGGGAAATCACGGTCAGGCGAGGCAAGGCTAAGGCACGACAACGCAAGGCTAGGCAATGCACGGAAGGCAAGCAAAGAGAAACGGAAGGTAAGGAAGGCAAGGGAAAGCAAGGAAAGGCAAGTGTAAGGGAAGGAACGGCACGGCAAGGGGAAACAAGGCTAAGGCACGACAACGCACGCTAGGCAATGCACGGCAAGGCAAGGAAAGTGTAACGCATGGGAAAGCACGGTCAGGTGAGGCAAGGCTAAGGCATGACAACGCAAGGCTAGGCAATGAACGGAAAGCAAGCAAAGAGTAACGGAACGCAAGGAAGGCAAGGGAAAGAAAGGGAAGGCAAGGGTAACGGAAGGAACGGCACGGCAAGGGGTAACAAGGCTAAGGCACGACAACGCAGGGCTAGGCAATGCACGGCAAGGCAAGGAAAGGGTAACGAAGGGGAAGGCACGGTCAGGTGAGGCAAGGATAAGGCACGACAATGCAAGGCTAGGCAATGCACGGCAAGGCAAGGAAAGAGTAACGGAAGGAAAGGAAGGCAAGGCAAAGCCAGGCAAGGCAAGTGTAACAAAAGGCACGCAACGGCAAGGGGAAACAAGGCTAAGGCACGACAACAGACGGCTAGCAAATGCACGGCAAGGCAAGTAAAGTGTAACGCAAGGGAAGGCACGGTGAGGCTAGGCAAGGCTAATGCACGACAACGCAAGGCTAGGCAATGCACGACAATGCAAGTAAAGCTTAAAGCAAAGGAAGGCACGGTCAGGCGAGATAAGGCTAAGGCACGACAACGCAAGGCTAGGCAATGCACGGAAGGCAAGCAAAGAGTAACGGAATGTAAGGAAGGCAAGGGAAAGCAAGGAAAGGCAATGGTAACGGAAGGAACGGCACGGCAAGGGGAAACAAGGCTAAGGCACGACAACGCACGATAGGCAATGCACGGCAAGGCAAGGAAAGGGTAACGCATGGGAAAGCACGGTCAGGCGAGGCAAGGCTAAGGCATGACAACGCAAGGCTAGGCAATGCACGGAAAGCAAGCAAAGAGTAACGGAACGCAAGGAAGGCAAGGGAAAGCAAGGGAAGGCAAGGGTATTTGAAGGAACGGTACGGCAAGGGGAAACAAGGCTAAGGCACGGCAACGTAGGCTAGGCCATGCACGGCAAGGCAAGGAAAGGGTAACGCATGGGAAAGCACGTTCAGGCGAGGCAAGGCTAAGGCACGACAACGCAAGGCTTGGCAATGCACGGAAGGCTAGCAAAGAGTAACGGAAGGTAAGGAAGGCAAGGGAAAGCAAAGAAAGGCAAGTGTAACGGAAGGAACGGCACGGCAAGGGGAAACAAGGCTAAGGCACGACAACGCACGGCTAGGCAATGCACGGCAAGGCAAGCAAAGGGTAACACAAGGAAAGGCACGGTGAGGCTAGGCAAGGCTAATGCACGAAAACGCAAGGCTAGGCGATGCACGACAATGCAAGGAAACTTAAAGCAAAGGAAGGCAAGGTCAGGCGAGATAAGGCTAAGGCACGACAAGGCAAGGCTAGGAAATTCAGGGAAGGCAAGCAAAGAGTAACGGAAGGTAAGGAAGGCAAGGGAAAGGAAGGAAAGGCAAGTGTAACGGCAGGAACGGCACGGCAAGGGGAAACAAGGCTAAGGAACGACAACGCAAGGCTAGGCAATGCACGGCAATGCAAGGAAAGGGTAACGCAAGGCAAGGCACGGTGAGGCTAGGCAAGGTTAATGCACGACAACGCAAGGCTAGGCAATGCACGACAATGCAAGGAAAGCTTAAAGGAAAGGAAGGCACGGTCAGGCGAGATAAGGCTAAGGCACGACAACGCAAGGCTAGGCAATGCACGGAAGGCAAGCAAAGAGTAACGGAAGGTAAGGAAGGCAAGGGAAAGCAAGGAAAGGCAATGGTAACGGAAGGAACGGCACGGCAAGGGGAAACAAGGCTAAGGCACGACAACGCACGCTAGGCAATGCACGGCAAGGCAAGGAAAGGGTAACGCATGGGAAAGCTCGGTCAGGCGAGGCAAGGCTAAGGCACGACAACTCAAGGCTAGGCAATGCACGGAAGGCAAGCAAAGAGTAACGGAAGGTAAGGAAGGAAAGGGAAAGCAAAGAAAGGCAAGTGTAACGGAAGGAACGGCACGGCAAGGGGAAACAAGGCTAAGGCACGACAACGCACGCTAGGCAATGCACGGAAAGCAAGCAAAGAGTAACGGAATGCAAGGAAGGCAAGGGAAAGCAAGGGAAGGCAAGGGTAACGGAAGGAACGGCACGGCAAGGGTTAACAAGGCTAAGGCACGACAACACACGGCTAGGAAATGCACGGCAAGGCAAGGAAAGGGTAACGCAAGGCAAGGCACGGTGAGGCTAGGCAAGGTTAATGCACGACAACGCAAGGCTAGGCAATGCACGACAATGCAAGGAAAGCTAAAAGGAAAGGAAGGCACGGTCAGGCGAGATAAGGCTAAGGCACGACAACGCAAGGCTAGGCAATGCACGGAAGGCAAGCAAACAGTAACGGAAGGCAAGGAAGGCAAGGGAAAGCAAGGGAAGGCAAGGGTAACGGAAGGAACGGCACGGCAAGGGGTAACAAGGCTAAGGCACGACAACGCAGGGATAGGCAATGCACGGCAAGGGAAGGAAAGAGTAACGGAAGGAAAGGAAGGCAAGGCAAAGCCAGGCAAGGCAAGTGTAACAAAAGGCACGCAACGGCAAGGGGAAACAAGGCTAAGGCACGACAACACACGGCTAGGAAATGCACGGCAAGGCAAGGAAAGGGTAACGGAAGGCAAGGCACGGTGAGGCTGGGCAAGGCTAATGCACGACAACGGAAGGCTAGGCAATGCACGACAATGCAAGTAAAGCTTAAAGCAAAGGAACGCACGGTCAGGCGAGATAAGGCTAAGGCACGACAAGGCAAGGCTAGGAAATGCAGGGAAGTCAAGCAAAGAGTAACGGAAGGTAAGGAAGGCAAGGGAAAGCAAGGAAAGGCAATGGTAACGGAAGGAACGGCACGGCAAGGGGAAACAAGTCTAACGCACGACAACGCACGCTAGGCAATGCACGGCAAGGCAAGGAAAGGGTAACGCATGGGAAAGCACGGTCAGGGGAGGCAAGGCTAAGGCACGACAACGCAAGGCTTGGAAATGCACGGAAGGCAAGCAAAGAGTAACGGAAGGTAAGGAAGGCAAGGGAAAGCAAAGAAAGGCAAGTGTAACGGAAGGAACGGCACGGCAAGGGGAAACAAGGCTAAGGCACGACAACGCACGCTAGGCAATGCACGGCAAGGCAAGGAAAGGGTAACGCATGGGAAAGCACGGTCAGGCGAGGCAAGGCTAAGGAAAGCCAACGCAAGGCTAGGCAATGCACGGAAAGCAAGCAAGGAGTAACGGAATGCAAGGAAGGAAAGGGAAAGCAAGGGAAGGCAAGGGTAACGGAAGGAACGGCACGGCAAGGGTTAACAAGGCTAAGGCACGACAACACACGGCTAGGAAATGCACGGCAAGGCAAGGAAAGGGTAACGCAAGGCAAGGCACGGTGAGGCTAGGCAAGGTTAATGCACGACAACGCAAGGCTAGGCAATGCACGACAATGCAAGGAAAGCTTAAAGGAAAGGAAGGCACGGTCAGGCGAGATAAGGCTAAGGCACTACAACGCAAGGCTAGGCAATGCACGGAAGGCAAGCAAAGAGTAACGGAAGGTAAGGAAGGCAAGGGAAAGCAAGGAAAGGCAATGGTAACGGAAGGAAGGGCACGGCAAGGGGAAACAAGGCTAAGGCACGACAACGCACGCTAGGCAATGCACGGCAAGGCAAGGAAAGGGTAACGCATGGGAAAGCTCGGTCAGGCGAGGCAAGGCTAAGGCACGACAACTCAAGGCTAGGCAATGCACGGAAGGCAAGCAAAGAGTAACGGAAGGT
The DNA here is from genome assembly GCF_037893015.1 of Macrotis lagotis. Taxonomy (NCBI): domain Eukaryota; kingdom Metazoa; phylum Chordata; class Mammalia; order Peramelemorphia; family Peramelidae; genus Macrotis; species Macrotis lagotis. The sequence continues at coordinate 68,211 of NW_027421978.1, forward strand.
AAGGATGGAAAGGGAAAGTAAAGAAAGGCAAGTGTAACGGAAGGAACGGCACGGCAAGGGGAAACAAGGCTAAGGCACGACAACGCACGGCTAGGCAATGCACGGCAAGGCAAGGAAAGGGTAACGGAAGGAAAGGAAGGCAAGGCAAAGCCAGGCAAGGCAAGTGTAACAAAAGGCACGCCACGGCAAGGGGAAACAATGCTAAGGCACGACAACGCACGGCTAGGCAATGCACGGCAAGGCAAGGAAAGGGTAACGCAAGGCAAGGCACGGTGAGGCTAGGCACGGCTAATGCACGACAACGCAAGGCTAGGCAATGCACGACAATCCAAGGAAAGCTTAAAGCAAAGGAAGGCACGGTCAGCTGAGATAAGGCTAAGGCACGACAACGCAAGGCTAGGCAATGCAGGGAAGGGAAGCAAAGAGTAACGGAAGGTAAGCAAGGCAAGGAAAAGCAAGGAAAGGCAAGGGTAACGGAAGGAACGGCACGGCAAGGGCAAACAAGGCTAAGGCACGACAACGCACGCTAGGCAATGCACGGCAAGGCAAGGAAAGGGTAACGCATGGGAAATCACGTTCAGGCGAGGCAAGGCTAAGGCACGACAACGCAAGGCTAGGCAATGCACGGAAGGGAAGCAAAGAGAAACGGAAGGTAAGGAAGGCAAGGGAAAGCAAGGAAAGGCAAGTGTAACGGAAGGAACGGCACGGCAAGGGGAAACAAGGCTAAGGCACGACAACGCACGCTAGGCAATGCACGGCAAGGCAAGGAAAGTGTAACGCATGGGAAAGCACGGTCCGGTGAGGCAAGGCTAAGGCATGACAACGCAAGGCTAGGCAATGCACGGAAAGCAAGCAAAGAGTAACGGAACGCAAGGAAGGCAAGGGAAAGAAAGGGAAGGCAAGGGTAACGGAAGGAACGGCACGGCAAGGGGTAACAAGGCTAAGGCACGACAACGCAGGGCTAGGCAATGCACGGCAAGACAAGGAAAGGGTAACGAAGGGGAAGGCACGGTCAGGTGAGGCAAGGATAAGGCACGACAATGCAAGGCTAGGCAATGCACGGCAAGGCAAGGAAAGAGTAACGGAAGGAAAGGAAGGCAAGGCAAAGCCAGGCAAGGCAAGTGTAACAAAAGGCACGCAACGGCAAGGGGAAACAAGGCTAAGGCACGACAACAGACGGCTAGGAAATGCACGGCAAGGCAAGTAAAGTGTAACGCAAGGGAAGGCACGGTTAGGCTAGGCAAGGCTAATGCACGACAACGCAAGGCTCGGCAATGCACGACAATGCAAGTAAAGCTTAAAGCAAAGGAAGGCACGGTCAGGCGAGATAAGGATAAGGCACGACAACGCAAGGCTAGGCAATGTACGGAAGGCAAGCAAAGAGTAACGGAAGGTAAGGAAGGCAAGGGAAAGCAAGGAAAGGCAATGGTAACGGAAGGAACGGCACGGCAAGGGGAAACAAGGCTAAGGCACGACAACGCACGATAGGCAATGCACGGCAAGGCAAGGAAAGGGTAACGCATGGGAAAGCACGGTCAGGCGAGGCAAGGCTAAGGCATGACAACGCAAGGCTAGGCAATGCACGGAAAGCAAGCAAAGAGTAACGGAACGCAAGGAAGGCAAGGGAAAGCAAGGGAAGGCAAGGGTAATTGAAGGAACGGTACGGCAAGGGGAAACAAGGCTAAGGCACGGCAACGTAGCCTAGGCAATGCACGGCAAGGCAAGGAAAGGGTAACGCATGGGAAAGCACGTTCAGGCGAGGCAAGGCTAAGGCACGACAACGCAAGGCTACGCAATGCACGGAAGGCTAGCAAAGAGTAACGGAAGGTAAGGAAGGCAAGGGAAAGCAAAGAAAGGCAAGTGTAACGGAAGGAACGGCACGGCAAGGGGAAACAAGGCTAAGGCACGACAACGCACGGCTAGGCAATGCACGGCAAGGCAAGCAAAGGGTAACACAAGGAAAGGCACGGTGAGGCTAGGCAAGGCTAATGCACGAAAACGCAAGGCTAGGCGATGCACGACAATGCAAGGAAACTTAAAGCAAAGGAAGGCAAGGTCAGGCGAGATAAGGCTAAGGCACGACAAGGCAAGGCTAGGAAATTCAGGGAAGGCAAGCAAAGAGTAACGGAAGGTAAGGAAGGCAAGGGAAAGGAAGGAAAGGCAAGTGTAACGGAAGGAACGGCACGGCAAGGGGAAACAAGGCTAAGGAACGACAACGCAAGGCTAGGCAATGCACGGCAAGGCAAGGAAAGGGTAACGCATGGGAAAGCACGGTCAGGCGATGCAAGGCTAAGGCATGACAACGCAAGGCTAGGCAATGCACGGAAAGCAAGCAAAGAGTAACGGAACGCAAGGAAGGCAAGGGAAAGCAAGGGAAGGCAAGGGTAACGGAAGGAACGGCACGGCAAGGGGTAACAAGGCTAAGGCACGGCAACGCAGGGCTAGGCAATGCACGGCAAGGCAAGGAAAGGGTAACGCAGGGGAAGGCACGGTCAGGTGAGGCAAGGATAAGGCACGACAACGCAAGGCTAGGCAATGCACGGAAGGCAAGCAAAGAGTAACGGAAGGTAAGCAAGGCAAGGAAAAGCAAGGAAAGGCAAGGGTAACGGAAGGAACTGCACGGCAAGGGGAAACAAGGCTAAGGCACGGCAACGCAGGCTGGGCAATGCACGGCAAGGCAAGGAAAGGGTAACGCATGGGAAAGCACGTTCATGCGAGGCAATGCTAAGGCACGACAACGCAAGTCTAGGCAATGCACGGAAGGCAAGCAAAGAGAAACGGAAGGTAAGGAAGGCAAGGGAAAGCAAAGAAAGGCAAGTGTAACGGAAGGACCTGCACGGCAAGGGGAAACAAGGCTAAGGCACGACAACGCACGCTAGATAATGCACGGCAAGGCAAGGAAAGGGTAACGCATGGGAAAGCACGGTCAGGCGAGGCAAGCCTAAGGCATGACAACGCAAGGCTAGGCAATGCACGGAAAGCAAGGAAAGAGTAACGGAACGCAAGGAAGGCAAGGGAAAGCAAGGGAAGGCAAGGGTAACGGAAGGAACGGCACGGCAAGGGGTAACAAGGCTAAGGCACGACAACGCAGGGATAGGCAATGCACGGCAAGGGAAGGAAAGAGTAACGGAAGGAAAGGAAGGCAAGGCAAAGCCAGGCAAGGCAAGTGTAACAAAAGGCACGCAACGGCAAGGGGAAACAAGGCTAAGGCACGACAACACACGGCTAGGAAATGCACGGCAAGGCAAGGAAAGGGTAACGGAAGGCAAGGCACGGTGAGGCTAGGCAAGGCTAATGCACGACAACGCAAGGCTAGGCAATGCACGACAATGCAAGTAAAGCTTAAAGCAAAGGAAGGCACGGTCAGGCGAGATAAGGCTAAGGCACGACAACGCAAGGCTAGGCAATGCAGGGAAGTCAAGCAAAGAGTAACGGAAGGTAAGGAAGGCAAGGGAAAGCAAGGAAAGGCAATGGTAACGGAAGGAACGGCACGGCAAGGGGAAACAAGTCTAATGCACGACAACGCACGCTAGGCAATGCACGGCAAGGCAAGGAAAGGGTAACGCATGGGAAAGCACGGTCAGGGGAGGCAAGGCTAAGGCACGACAACGCAAGGCTTGGCAATGCACGGAAGGCAAGCAAAGAGTAATGGAAGGTAAGGAAGGCAAGGGAAAGCAAAGAAAGGCAAGTGTAACGGACGGAACGGCACGGCAAGGGGAAACAAGGCTAAGGCACGACAACGCACGCTAGGCAATGCACGGCAAGGCAAGGAAAGGGTAACGCATGGGAAAGCACGGTCAGGCGATGCAAGGCTAAGGCACGACAACACAAGGCTAGGCAATGCACGGAAGGCTAGCAAAGAGTAACGGAAGGTAAGGAAGGCAAGGGAAAGCAAAGAAAGGCAAGTGTAACGGAAGGAACGGCACTGCAAGGGGAAACAAGGCTAAGGCACGACAACGCACGGCTAGGCAATGCACGGCAAGGCAAGCAAAGGGTAACGCAAGGAAAGGCACGGTGAGGCTAGGCAAGGCTAATGCACGAAAACGCAAGGCTAGGCGATGCACGACAATGCAAGGAAACTTAAAGCAAAGGAAGGCAAGGTCAGGCGAGTTAAGGCTAAGGCACGACAAGGCAAGGCTAGGAAATTCAGGGAAGGCAAGCAAAGAGTAACGGAAGGTAAGCAAGGCAAGGAAAAGGAAGGAAAGGCCAGGGTAACGGAAGGAACGGCACGGCAAGGGGAAACAAGTCTAAGGCACGACAGCGAACGCTAGGCAATGAACGGCAAGGCAAGGAAAGTGTAACGCATTTGAAAGCAAGGTCAGGCGAGGCAACGCTAAGGCACGACAACGCAAGGCTAGGCAATGCAGGGAAGGCAAGCAAAGAGTAACGGAAGGTAAGGAAGGCAAGGGAAAGCAAAGAAAGGCAAGTGTAACGGAAGGAACTGCACGGCAAGGGGAAACAATGCTAAGGCACGACACCGAACGCTAGGCAATGAACGGCAAGGTAAGGAAAGGGTAACGCATGGGAAAGCACGGTCAGTCGAGGCAAGCCTAAGGCATGACAACGCAAGGATAGGCAATGCACGGAAAGCAAGCAAAGAGTAACGGAACGCAAGGAAGGCAAGGGAAAGCAAGGGAAGGCAAGGGTAACGGAAGGAACGGCACGGCAAGGGGTAACAAGGCTAAGGCACGACAACGCAGGGCTAGGCAATGCACGGCAAGGCAAGGAAAGAGTAACGGAAGGTAAGGAAGGCAAGGCAAAGCAAAGAAAGGCAAGTGTAACGGAAGGAACTGCACGGCAAGGGGAAACAAGGCTAAGGCACGACAACTCACGGCTAGGTAATGCACGGCAAGGCAAGCAAAGGGTAACGCAAGGCAAGGCACGGTGAGGCTAGGCAAGGTTAATGCACGACAACGCAAGGCTAGGCAATGCACGACAATGCAAGGAAAGCTTAAAGCAAAGGAAGGCACGGTCAGGCGAGATAAGGTTAAGGCACGACAACGCAAGGCTAGGCAATGCAGGGAAGGGAAGCAAAGAGTAACGGAAGGTAAGGAAGGCAAGGAAAAGCAAGGAAAGGCAAGGGTAACGGAAGGAACTGGACGGCAAGGGGAAACAAGGCTAAGGCACGGCATCGCAGGCTGGGCAATGCACGGCAAGGCAAGCAAAGGGTATCGCAAGGCAAGGCACGGTGAGGCTAGGCAAGGCTAATGCACGAAAACGCAAGGCTAGGCAATGCACGACAATGCAAGGAAAGCTTAAAGCAAAGGAAGGCAAGGTCAGGCGAGATAAGGCAAAGGCACGACAACGCAAGGCTAGGCAATTCACGGAAGGCAAGCAAAGACTAACGGAAGGTAAGCTAGGCAAGGAAAAGCAAGGAAAGTCAAGGGTAACGGAAGGAACGGCACGGCAAGGGGAAACAAGTCTAAGGCACGACACCGAACGCTAGGCAATGAACGGCAAGGCAAGGAAAGGGTAACGCATGGGAAAGCACGGTCAGGCGGGGCAAGGCTAAGGCACGACAACGCAAGGCTAGGCAATGCACGGAAGGCAAGCAAAGAGTAACGGAAGGAAAGGAAGGCAAGGGAAAGCCAGGCAAGGCAAGTGTAACAAAAGGCACGCCACGGCAAGGGGAAACAAGGCTAAGGCACGACAACGCACGGCTAGGCAATGCACGGCAAGGCAAGGAAAGGGTAAAGCAAGGCAAGGCACGGTGAGGCTAGGCACGGCTAATGCACGACAACGCAAGGCTAGGCAATGCACGACAATCCAAGGAAAGCTTAAAGCAAAGGAAGGCACGGTCAGGCGAGATAAGGCTAAGGCACGACAACGCAAGGCTAGGCAATGCAGGGAAGGGAAGCAAAGAGTAACGGAAGGTAAGCAAGGCAAGGAAAAGCAAGGAAAGGCAAGGGTAACGGAAGGAACGGCACGGCAAGGGCAAACAAGGCTAAGGCACGACAACGCACGCTAGGCAATGCACGGCAAGGCAAGGAACGGGTAACGCATGGGAAAACACGGTCAGGCGAGGCAAGGCTAAGGCACGACAACGCAAGGCTAGGCAATGCACGGAAGGCAAGCAAAGAGAAACGGAAGGTAAGGAAGGCAATGGAAAGCCAGGAAAGGCAAGTGTAACGGAAGGAACGGCACGGCAAGGGGAAACAAGGCTAAGGCACGACAACGCACGCTAGGCAATGCACGGCAAAGCAAGGAAAGTGTAACGCATGGGAAAGCACGGTCAGGTGAGGCAAGGCTAAGGCATGACAACGCAAGGCTAGGCAATGCACGGAAAGCAAGCAAAGAGTAACGGAACGCAAGGAAGGCAAGGGAAAGAAAGGGAAGGCAAGGGTAACGGAAGGAACGGCACGGCAAGGGGTAACAAGGCTAAGGCACGACAACGCAGGGCTAGGCAATGCACGGCAAGGCAAGGACAGGGTAACGAAGGGGAAGGCACGGTCAGGTGAGGCAAGGATAAGGCACGACAATGCAAGGCTAGGCAATGCACGGCAAGGCAAGGAAAGAGTAACGGAAGGAAAGGAAGGCAAGGCAAAGCCAGGCAAGGCAAGTGTAACAAAAGGCACGCAACGGCAAGGGGAAACAAGGCTAAGGCACGACAACAGACGGCTAGGAAATGCACGGCAAGGCAAGTAAAGGGTAACGCAAGGGAAGGCACGGTGAGGCTAGGCAAGGCTAATGCACGACAACACAAGGCTAGGCAATGCACGACAATGCAAGTAAAGCTTAAAGCAAAGGAAGGCACGGTCAGAAGAGATAAGGCTAAGGCACAACAACGCAAGGCTAGGCAATGCAGGGAAGTCAAGGAAAGAGTAACGGAAGGTAAGGAAGGCAAAGGAAAGCAAGGAAAGGCAATGGTAACGGAAGGAACGGCACGGCAAGGGGAAACAAGTCTAAGGCACGACAACGCACGCTAGGCAATGCACGGCAAGGGAAGGAAAGGGTAACGCATGGGAAAGAACGGTCAGGGGAGGCAAGGCTAAGGCACGACAACGCAAGGCTTCGCAATGCACGGAAGGCAAGCAAAGAGTAACGGAAGGTAAGGAAGGCAAGGGAAAGCAAAGAAAGGCAAGTGTTAGGGAAGGAACGGCACGGCAAGGGGAAACAAGGCTAAGGCACGACAACGCACGCTAGTCAATGCACGGCAAGGCAAGGAAAGGGTAACGCATGGGAAAGCACGGTCAGGCGAGGCAAGGCTAAGGAAAGCCAACGCAAGGCTAGGCAGTGCACGGTAAGCAAGCAAGGAGTAACGGAATGCAAGGAAGGAAAGGGAAAGCAAGGGAAGGAAAGGGTAACGGAAGGAACGGCACGGCAAGGGGTAACAAGGCTAAGGCACGGCAACACACGGCTAGGAAATGCACGGCAAGGCAAGGAAAGGGTAACGCAAGGCAAGGCACGGTGAGGCTAGGCAAGGTTAATGCACGACAACGCAAGGCTAGGCAATGCACGACAATGCAAGGAAAGCTTAAAGCAAAGGAAGGCACGTTCAGGCGAGATAAGGTTAAGGCACGACAACGCAAGGCTAGGCAATTCACGGAAGGCAAGCAAAGAGTAACGGAAGGTAAGGAAGGCAAGGGAAAGCAAGGAAAGGCAATAGTAACGGAAGGAACGGCACGGCAAGGGGAAACAAGGCTGAGGCACGGCAACGTAGGCTAGGCAATGCACGGCAAGGCAAGGAAAGGGTAACGCATGGGAAAGCACGTTCAGGCGAGGCAAGGCTAAGGCACGACAACACAAGGCTAGGCAATGCACGGAAGGCTAGAAAGAGTAACGGAAGGTAAGGAAGGCAAGGGAAAGCAAAGAAAGGCAAGTGTAACGGAAGGAACGGCACTGCAAGGGGAAACAAGGCTAAGGCACGACAACGCACGGCTAGGCAATGCACGGCAAGGCAAGCAAAGGGTAACGCAAGGAAAGGCACGGTGAGGCTAGGCAAGGCTAATGCACGAAAACGCAAGGCTAGGCGATGCACGACAATGCAAGGAAACTTAAAGCAAAGGAAGGCAAGGTCAGGCGAGATAAGGCTAAGGCACGACAAGGCAAGGCTAGGAAATTCAGGGAAGGCAAGCAAAGAGTAACGGAAGGTAAGCAAGGCAAGGAAAAGGAAGGAAAGGCCAGGGTAACGGAAGGAACGGCACGGCAAGGGGAAACAAGTCTAAGGCACGACAGCGAACGCTAGGCAACGAACGGCAAGGCAAGGAAAGTGTAACGCATTTGAAAGCAAGGTCAGGCGAGGCAACGCTAAGGCACGACAACGCAAGGCTAGGCAATGCAGGGAAGGCAAGCAAAGAGTAACGGAAGGTAAGGAAGGCAAGGGAAAGCAAAGAAAGGCAAGTGTAACGGAAGGAACTGCACGGCAAGGGGAAACAATGCTAAGGCACGACACCGAACGCTAGGCAATGAACGGCAAGGTAAGGAAAGGGTAACGCATGGGAAAGCACGGTCAGTCGAGGCAAGGCTAGGCAATGCACGGAAGGCAAGGAAAGAGTAACGGAAGGAAAGGAAGGCAAGGCAAAGCCAGGCAAGGCAAGTGTAAAAAAAGGCACGCCCCGGCAAGGGGAATCAAGGCTAAGGCACGACAACGCACGGCTAGGCAATGCACGGCAAGGCAAGGAAAGGGTAACGCAAGGCAAGGCACGGTGAGGCTAGGCAAGGCTAATGCACGACAACGCAAGGCTAGGCAATGCACGACAATGCAAGGAATGCTTAAAGCAAAGGAAGGCACGGTCAGGCGAGATAAGGCTAAGGCTCGACAACGCAAGGCTAGGCAATGCACGGAAGGCAAGCAAAGAGTAACGGAAGGTAAGGAAGGCAAGGGAAAGCAAGGAAAGGCAAGTGTAACGGAAGGAACGGCACGGCAAGGGGAAACAAGGCTAAGGCACGACAACGCACGCTAGGCAATGCACGGCAAGGTAAGGAAAGGGTAACGCATGGGAAAGCACGGTCAGGCGAGGCAAGGCTAAGGCATGACAACGCAAGGCTAGGCAATGCACGGAAAGCAAGCAAAGAGTAACGGAACGCAAGGAAGGCAAGGGAAAGCAAGGGAAGGCAAGGGTAACGGAAGGAACGGCACGGCAAGGGGTAACAAGGCTAAGGCACGACAACGCAGGGCTAGGCAATGCACGGCAAGGCAAGGAAAGAGTAACGGAAGGAAAGGAAGGCAAGGCAAAGCAAAGAAAGGCAAGTGTAACGGAAGGAACTGCACGGCAAGGGGAAACAAGGCTAAGGCACGACAACTCACGGCTAGGTAATGCACGGCAAGGCAAGCAAAGGGTAACGCAAGGCAAGGCACGGTGAGGCTAGGCAAGGTTAATGCACGACAACGCAAGGCTAGGCAATGCACGACAATGCAAGGAAAGCTTAAAGCAAAGGAAGGCACGGTCAGGCGAGATAAGGTTAAGGCACGACAACGCAAGGCTAGGCAATGCAGGGAAGGGAAGCAAAGAGTAACGGAAGGTAAGGAAGGCAAGGGAAAGCAAGGAAAGGCAAGGGTAACGGAAGGAACTGGACGGCAAGGGGAAACAAGGCTAAGGCACGGCATCGCAGGCTGGGCAATGCACGGCAAGGCAAGGAAAGGGTAACGCATGGGAAAGCACGTTCAGGCGAGGCAAGGCTAAGGCACGACAACGCAAGGCTAGGCAATGCACGGAAGGCAAGCAAAGAGTAACGGAAGGTAAGGAAGGCAAGGGAAAGCAAAGAAAGGCAAGTGTAACGGAAGGAACTGCACGGCAAGGGGAAACAAGGCTAAGGCACGACAACGCACGGCTAGGTAATGCACGGCAAGGCAAGCAAAGGGTATCGCAAGGCAAGGCACGGTGAGGCTAGGCAAGGCTAATGCACGAAAACGCAAGGCTAGGCAATGCACGACAATGCAAGGAAAGCTTAAAGCAAAGGAAGGCAAGGTCAGGCGAGATAAGGCAAAGGCACGACAACGCAAGGCTAGGCAATTCAGGGAAGGCAAGCAAAGAGTAACGGAAGGTAAGCTAGGCAAGGAAAAGCAAGGAAAGTCAAGGGTAACGGAAGGAACGGCACGGCAAGGGGAAACAAGTCTAAGGCACGACACCGAACGCTAGGCAATGAACGGCAAGGCAAGGAAAGGGTAACGCATGGGAAAGCACGGTCAGGCGGGGCAAGGCTAAGGCACGACAACGCAAGGCTAGGCAATGCACGGAAGGCAAGCAAAGAGTAACGGAAGGTAAGGAAGGCAAGGGAAAGGAAGGAACGGCACGGCAAGGGGAAACAAGGCTAAGGCACGACAACGCACGCTAGGCAATGCACGGCAAGGCAAGGAAAGAGTAACGGAAGGAAAGGAAGGCAAGGCAAAGCCAGGCAAGGCAAATGTAACAAAAGGCACGCAAGGGCAAGGGGAAACAAGGCTAAGGCACGACAACACACGGCTAGGAAATGCACGGCAAGGCAAGGAAAGGGTAACGCAAGGCAAGGCACGGTGAGGCTAGGCAAGGCTAATGCACGACAACGCAAGGCTAGGCAATGCACGACAATGCAAGTAAAGCTTAAAGCAAAGGAAGGCACGGTCAGGCGAGATAAGGCTAAGGCACGACAACGCAAGGCTAGGCAATGCAGGGAAGGCAAGCAAAGAGTAACGGAAGGTAAGGAAGGCAAGGGAAAGCAAGGAAAGGCAATGGTAACGGAAGGAACGGCACGGCAAGGGGAAACAAGTCTAAGGCACGACAACGCACGCTAGGCAATGCACGGCAAGGCAAGGAAAGGGTAACGCATGGGAAAGCACGGTCAGGGGAGGCAAGGCTAAGGCACGACAACGCAAGGCTTGGCAATGCACGGAAGGCAAGCAAAGAGTAACGGAAGGTAAGGAAGGCAAGGGAAAGCAAAGAAAGGCAAGTGTAACGGAAGGAACGGCACGGTAAGGGGAAACAAGGCTAAGGCACGACAACGCACGCTAGGCAATGCACGGCAAGTCAAGTAAAGGGTAACGCATGGGAAAGCACGGTCAGGCGAGGCAAGGCTAAGGAAAGCCAACGCAAGGCTAGGCAATGCACGGAAAGCAAGCAAGGAGTAACGGAATGCAAGGAAGGAAAGGGAAAGCAAGGGAAGGCAAGGGTAACGGAAGGAACGGCACGGCAAGGAGAAACAAGGCTAAGGCACGACAACGCACGCTAGGCAATGCACGGCAAGGCAAGGAAAGGGTAACGCATGGGAAAGCACGGTCAGTCGAGGCAAGGCTAAGGCATGACAACGCAAGGCTAGGCAATGCACGGAAAGCAAGCAAACAGTAACGGAACGCAAGGAAGGCAAGGGAAAGCAAGGGAAGGCAAGGGTAACGGAAGGAACGGCACGGCAAGGGGTAACAAGGCTAAGGCACGACAATGCACGGCTAGGCAATGCAAGGCAAGGGAAGGGAAGGGTAACGCAAGGCATGGCACGGTCAGCCAAGGCAAGGATAAGTCACAAAAATGCAAGGCTAGGCAATGCACGGGAATTCAAGTAAAGAGTAACGGAAGGAAAGGAAGGCAAGGCAAAGCCAGGCAAGGCAAGTGTAACAAAAGGCACGCCACGACAAGGGGAAACAAGGCTAAGGCACGACAACGCACGGCTAGGCAATGCACGGCAAGGCAAGGAAAGGGTAACGCAAGGCAAGGCACGGTGAGGCTAGGCAAGGCTAATGCACGACAACGCAAGGCTAGGCAATGCACGACAATGCAAGGAAAGCTTAAAGCAAAGGAAGGCACGGTCAGGCGAGATAAGGCTAAGGCACGACAACGCAAGGCTAGGCAATGCAGGGAAGGTCAAGCAAAGAGTAACGGAAGGTAAGCAAGGCAAGGAAAAGCAAGGAAAGGCAAGGGTAACGGAAGGAACGGCACGGCAAGGGGGAAACAAGTCTAAGGCACGACACCGAACGCTAGGCAATGAACGGCAAGGCAAGGAAAGGGTAACGCATGGGAAAGCACGGTCAGGCGAGGCAAGGCTAAGGCACGACAACGCAAGGCTAGGCAATGCACGGAAGGCAAGCAAAGAGTAACGGAAGGTAAGGAAGGCAAGGGAAAGCAAGGGAAGGCAAGGGTAACGGAAGGAACGGTACGGCAAGGGGTAACAAGGCTAAGGCACGACAACGCAGGGCTAGGCAATGCACGGCAAGGCAAGGAAAGTGTAACGCAGGGGAAGGCACGGTCAGGTGAGGCAAGGATAAGGCACGACAATGCAAGGCTAGGCAATGCACGGCAAGGCAAGGAAAGAGTAACGGAAGGAAAGGAAGGCAAGGCAAAGCCAGGCAAGGCAAGTGTAACAAAAGGCACGCCACGGCAAGGGGAATCAAGGCTAAGGCACGACAACGCAAGGCTAGGCAATGCACGACAATGCAATGAAAGCTTAAAGCAAAGGAAGGCACGGTCAGGCGAGATAAGGCTAAGGCACGACAACGCAAGGCTAGGCAATGCACGGAAGGCAAGCAAAGAGTAACGGAATGTAAGCAAGGCAAGGAAAAGCAAGGAAAGGCAAGGGTAACGGAAGGAACGGCACGGCAAGGGGAAACAAGGCTAAGGCACGGCAACGCACGGCTAGGCAATGCACGGCAAGGCAAGGAAAGGGTAAGGCACGACAACGCAAGGCTAAGCAATGCACGGAAGGCAAGCAAAGAGTAACGGAAGGGAAGGAAGGCAAGGGAAATCAAAGAAAGGCACGTGTAACGAAAGGAACGGCACGGCAAGGGGAACCAAGGCTAAGGCACGACAACGCACGGCCAGGCAATGCACGGCAAGGCAAGGAAAGTGTAACGCAATGCAAGGTACTGTGAGGCTAGGCAAGGCTAATGCACGAAAACGCAAGGCTAGGCAATGCACGACAATGCAAGGAAAGCTTAAAGCAAAGGAAGGCAAGGTCAGGCGAGATAAGGCTAAGGCTCGACAACGCAAGGCTAGGCAATGCACGGAAGGCAAGCAAAGAGTAACGGAAGGTAAGGAAGGCAAGGGAAAGCAAGGAAAGGCAAGTATAACGGAAGGAACGGCACGGCAAGGGGAAACAAGGCTAAGGCACGACAACGCACGCTAGGCAATGCACGGCAAGGCAAGCAAAGGGTAACGCAAGGCAAGGCACGGTCAGGCGAGGCAAGCCTAAGGCATGACAACGCAAGGCTAGGCAATGCACGGAAAGCAAGCAAAGAGTAACGGAACGCAAGGAAGGCAAGGGAAAGCAAGGGAAGGCAAGGGTAACGGAAGGAACGGCACGGCAAGGGGTAACAAGGCTAAGGCACGACAACGCAGGGCTAGGCAATGCACGGCAAGGCAAGGAAAGAGTAACGGAAGGAAAGGAAGGCAAGGCAAAGCAAAGAAAGGCAAGTGTAACGGAAGGAACTGCACGGCAAGGGGAAACAAGGCTAAGGCACGACAACGCACGGCTAGGTAATGCACGGCAAGGCAAGGAAAGGGTAACGCAAGGCAAGGCACGGTGAGGCTAGGCAAGGCTAATGCACGACAACGCAAGGCTAGGCAATGCACGACAATGCAAGGAAAGCTTAAAGCAAAGGAAGGCACGGTCTGGCGAGATAAGTTTAAGGCACGACAACGCAAGGCTAGGCAATGCAGGGAAGGGAAGCAAAGAGTAACGGAAGGTAAGGAAGGCAAGGAAAAGCAAGGAAAGGCAAGGGTAACGGAAGGAACTGGACGGCAAGGGGAAACAAGGCTAAGGCACGGCATCGCAGGCTGGGCAATGCACGGCAAGGCAAGGAAAGGGTAACGCATGGGAAAGCACGTTCAGGCGAGGCAAGGCTAAGGCACGACAACGCAAGGCTAGGCAATGCACGGAAGGCAAGCAAAGAGTAACGGAAGGTAAGGAAGGCAAGGGAAAGCAAAGAAAGGCAAGTGTAACGGAAGGAACTGCACGGCAAGGGGAAACAAGGCTAAGGCACGACAACGCACGGCTAGGTAATGCACGGCAAGGCAAGCAGAGGGTATCGCAAGGCAAGGCACGGTGAGGCTAGGCAAGGCTAATGCACGAAAACGCAAGGCTAGGCAATGCACGACAATGCAAGGAAAGCTTAAAGCAAAGGAAGGCAAGGTCAGGCGAGATAAGGCAAAGGCACGACAACGCAAGGCTAGGCAATTCAGGGAAGGCAAGCAAAGAGTAACGGAAGGTAAGCTAGGCAAGGAAAAGCAAGGAAAGTCAAGGGTAACGGAAGGAACGGCACGGCAAGGGGAAACAAGTCTAAGGCACGACACCGAACGCTAGGCAATGAACGGCAAGGCAAGGAAAGGGTAACGCATGGGAAAGCACGGTCAGGCGGGGCAAGGCTAAGGCACGACAACGCAAGGCTAGGCAATGCACGGAAGGCAAGCAAAGAGTAACGGAAGGTAAGGAAGGCAAGGGAAAGGAAGGAACGGCACGGCAAGGGGAAACAAGGCTAAGGCACGACAACGCACGCTAGGCAATGCACGGCAAGGCAAGGAAAGAGTAACGGAAGGAAAGGAAGGCAAGGCAAAGCCAGGCAAGGCAAATGTAACAAAAGGCACGCAAGGGCAAGGGGAAACAAGGCTAAGGCACGACAACACACGGCTAGGAAATGCACGGCAAGGCAAGGAAAGGGTAACGCAAGGCAAGGCACGGTGAGGCTAGGCAAGGCTAATGCACGACAACGCAAGGCTAGGCAATGCACGACAATGCAAGTAAAGCTTAAAGCAAAGGAAGGCACGGTCAGGCGAGATAAGGCTAAGGCACGACAACGCAAGGCTAGGCAATGCAGGGAAGGCAAGCAAAGAGTAACGGAAGGTAAGGAAGGCAAGGGAAAGCAAGGAAAGGCAATGGTAACGGAAGGAACGGCACGGCAAGGGGAAACAAGTCTAAGGCACGACAACGCACGCTAGGCAATGCACGGCAAGGCAAGGAAAGGGTAACGCATGGGAAAGCACGGTCAGGGGAGGCAAGGCTAAGGCACGACAACGCAAGGCTTGGCAATGCACGGAAGGCAAGCAAAGAGTAACGGAAGGTAAGGAAGGCAAGGGAAAGCAAAGAAAGGCAAGTGTAACGGAAGGAACGGCACGGTAAGGGGAAACAAGGCTAAGGCACGACAACGCACGCTAGGCAATGCACGGCAAGTCAAGTAAAGGGTAACGCATGGGAAAGCACGGTCAGGCGAGGCAAGGCTAAGGAAAGCCAACGCAAGGCTAGGCAATGCACGGAAAGCAAGCAAGGAGTAACGGAATGCAAGGAAGGAAAGGGAAAGCAAGGGAAGGCAAGGGTAACGGAAGGAACGGCACGGCAAGGAGAAACAAGGCTAAGGCACGTAAACGCACGCTAGGCAATGCACGGCAAGGCAAGGAAAGGGTAACGCATGGGAAAGCACGGTCAGGCGAGGCAAGGCTAAGGCATGACAACGCAAGGCTAGGCAATGCACGGAAAGCAAGCAAACAGTAACGGAACGCAAGGAAGGCAAGGGAAAGCAAGGGAAGGCAAGGGTAACGGAAGGAACGGCACGGCAAGGGGTAACAAGGCTAAGGCACGACAACGCACGGCTAGGCAATGCAAGGCAAGGCAAGGAAAGGGTAACGCAAGGGATGGCACGGTCAGGTGAGGCAAGGATAAGGCACGAAAATGCAAGGCTAGGCAATGCACGGCAAGGCAAGGAAAGAGTAACGGAAGGAAAGGAAGGCAAGGCAAAGCCAGGCAAGGCAAGTGTAACAAAAGGCACGCCACGGCAAGGGGAAACAAGGCTAAGGCACGACAACGCACGGCTAGGCAATGCACGGCAAGGCAAGGAACGGGTAACGCAAGGCAAGGCACGGTGAGGCTAGGCAAGGCTAATGCACGACAACGCAAGGCTAGGCAATGCACGACAATGCAAGGAAAGCTTAAAGCAAAGGAAGGCACGGTCAGGCGAGATAAGGCTAAGGCACGACAACGCAAGGCTAGGCAATGCAGGGAAGGGAAGCAAAGAGTAACGGAAGGTAAGCAAGGCAAGGAAAAGCAAGGAAAGGCAAGGGTAACGGAAGGAAGGGCACGGCAAGGGGGAACAAGTCTAAGGCACGACACCGAACGCTAGGCAATGAACGGCAAGGGAAGGAAAGGGTAACGCATGGGAAAGCACGGTCAGGCGAGGCAAGGCTAAGGCACGACAACGCAAGGCTAGGCAATGCACGGAAGGCAAGCAAAGAGTAACGGAAGGTAAGGAAGGCAAGGGAAAGCAAGGGAAGGCAAGGGTAACGGAAGGAACGGTACGGCAAGGGGTAACAAGGCTAAGGCACGACAACGCAGGGCTAGGCAATGCACGGCAAGCCTAGGAAAGTGTAACGCAGGGGAAGGCACGGTCAGGTGAGGCAAGGATAAGGCACGACAATGCAAGGCTAGGCAATGCACGGCAAGGCAAGGAAAGAGTAACGGAAGGAAAGGAAGGCAAGGCAAAGCCAGGCAAGGCAAGTGTAACAAAAGGCACGCCACGGCAAGGGGAATCAAGGCTAAGGCACGACAACGCAAGGCTAGGCAATGCACGACAATGCAATGAAAGCTTAAAGCAAAGGAAGGCACGGTCAGGCGAGATAAGGCTAAGGCACGACAACGCAAGGCTAGGTAATGCAGGGAAGGGAAGCAAAGAGTAACGGAAGGTAAGCAAGGCAAGGAAAAGCAAGGAAAGGCAAGGGTAACGGAAGGAACGGCACGGCAAGGGGAAACAAGACTAAGGCACGGCAACGCAGGCTAGGCAATGCACGGCAAGGCAAGGAAAGGGTAACGCATGGGAAAGCACGGTCAGGCGAGGCAAGGCTAAGGCACGACAACGCAAGGCTAAGCAATGCACGGAAGGCAAGCAAAGAGTAACGGAAGGGAAGGAAGGCAAGGGAAAGCAAGGAAAGGCAAGTGTAACGAAAGGAACGGCACGGCAAGGGGAACCAAGGCTAAGGCACGACAACGCACGGCCAGGCAATGCACGGCAAGGCAAGGAAAGTGTAACGCAATGCAAGGTACTGTGAGGCTAGGCAAGGCTAATGCACGAAAACGCAAGGCTAGGCAATGCACGACAATGCAAGGAAAGCTTAAAGCAAAGGAAGGCAAGGTCAGGCGAGATAAGGCTAAGGCACGACAACGCAAGGCTAGGCAATGCAGGGAAGGGAAGCAAAGAGTAACGGAAGGTAAGCAAGGCAAGGAAAAGCAAGGAAAGGCAAGGGTAACGGAAGGAACGGCACGGCAAGGGCAAACAAGGCTAAGGCACGACAACGCACTCTAGGCAATGCACGGCAAGGCAAGGAAAGGGTAACGCATGGGAAAGTACGGTCAGGCGAGGCAAGGCTAAGGCATGACAACGCAAGGCTAGGCAATGCACGGAAAGCAAGCAAAGAGTAGCGGAACGCAAGGAAGGCAAGGGAAAGCAAGGGAAGGCAAGGGTAACGGAAGGAACGGCACGGTAAGGGGTAACAAGGCTAAGGCACGACAACGCAGGGCTAGGCAATGCACGGCAAGGCAAGGAAAGGGTAACGCAAGGGATGGCACGGTCAGCTGAGGCAAGGATAAGGCACGAAAATCAAGGCTAGGCAATGCACGGCAAGGCAAGGAAAGAGTAACGGAAGGAAAGGAAGGCAAGGCAAAGCCAGGCAAGGCAAGTGTAACAAAAGGCACGCCACGGCAAGGGGAAACAAGGCTAAGGCACGACAACGCACGGCTAGGCCATGCACGGCAAGGCAAGGAAAGGGTAACGCAAGGCAAGGCACGGTGAGGCTAGGCACGGCTAATGCACGACAACGCAAGGCTAGGCAATGCACGACAATCCAAGGAAAGCTTAAAGCAAAGGAAGGCACGGTCAGGCGAGATAAGGCTAAGGCACGACAACGCACGGCTAGGCAATGCACGGAAGGCAAGCAAAGAGTAACGGAAGCCAAGGAAGGCAAGGGAAAGCAAGGCAAGGCAAGGGTAATGGAAGGAACGGCACGGCAAGGGGAAACAAGGTTAAGGCACGGCAACGTAGGCTAGGCAATGAACGGCAAGGCAAGGAAAGGGTAACGCATGGGAAAGCACGGGCAGGCGAGGCAAGGCTAGGCAATGCACGGAAGGCAAGCAAAGAGTAACGGAAGGTAAGAAAGGCAAGGGAAAGCAAGGAAAGGCAAGTGTAACGGAAGGAACGGCACGGCAAGGGGAAACAAGGCTAAGGCACGACAACGCACGCTAGGCAATGCACGGCAAGGCAAGGAAAGGGTAACGCAGGGGAAGGCACGGTCAGGTGAGGCAAGGATAAGGTACGACAATGCAAGGCTAGGCAATGCTTCGCAAGGCAAGGAAAGAGTAACGGATGGAAAGGAAGGCAAGGCAAATCCAGGCAAGGCAAGTGTAACAAAAGGCACGCCACGGCAAGGGGAATCAAGGCTAAGGCACGACAACGCACGGCTAGGCAATGCACGGCAAGGCAAGGAAAGGGTAACGCAAGGCAAGGCACGGTGAGGCTAGGCAAGGCTAATGCACGACAACGCAAGGCTAGGCAATGCACGACAATGCAAGGAAAGCTTAAAGCAAAGGAAGGCAAGGTCAGGCGAGATAAGGCTAAGGCACGACAAGGCAAGGCTAGGAAATTCAGGGAAGGCAAGCAAAGAGTAACGGAAGGGAAGGAAAGGCCAGGGTAACGGAAGGAACGGCACGGCAAGGGGAAACAAGTCTAAGGCACGACAGCGAACGCTAGGCAACGAACGGCAAGGCAAGGAAAGTGTAACGCATTTGAAAGCAAGGTCAGGCGAGGCAACGCTAAGGCACGACAACGCAAGGCTAGGCAATGCACGGAAGGCAAGCAAAGAGTAACGGAAGGTAAGGAAGGCAAGGGAAAGCAAGGAAAGGCAAGTGTAACGGAAGGAACTGCACGGCAAGGGGAAACAATGCTAAGGCACGACACCGAACGCTAGGCAATGAACGGCAAGGTAAGGAAAGGGTAACGCATGGGAAAGCACGGTCAGTCGAGGCAAGGCTAGGCAATGCACGGAAGGCAAGGAAAGAGTAACGGAAGGAAAGGAAGGCAAGGCAAAGCCAGGCAAGGCAAGTGTAAAAAAAGGCACGCCCCGGCAAGGGGAATCAAGGCTAAGGCACGACAACGCACGGCTAGGCAATGCACGGCAAGGCAAGGAAAGGGTAACGCAAGGCAAGGCACGGTGAGGCTAGGCAAGGCTAATGCACGACAACGCAAGGCTAGGCAATGCACGACAATGCAAGGAATGCTTAAAGCAAAGGAAGGCACGGTCAGGCGAGATAAGGCTAAGGCTCGACAACGCAAGGCTAGGCAATGCACGGAAGGCAAGCAAAGAGTAACGGAAGGTAAGGAAGGCAAGGGAAAGCAAGGAAAGGCAAGTATAACGGAAGGAACGGCACGGCAAGGGGAAACAAGGCTAAGGCACGACAACGCACGGCTAGGCAAGGCACGGCAAGGTAAGGAAAGGGTAACGCATGGGAAAGCACGGTCAGGCGAGGCAAGCCTAAGGCATGACAACGCAAGGCTAGGCAATGCACGGAAAGCAAGCAAAGAGTAACGGAACGCAAGGAAGGCAAGGGAAAGCAAGGGAAGGCAAGGGTAACGGAAGGAACGGCACGGCAAGGGGTAACAAGGCTAAGGCACGACAACGCAGGGCTAGGCAATGCACGGCAAGGCAAGGAAAGAGTAACGGAAGGAAAGGAAGGCAAGGCAAAGCAAGGAAAGGCAAGGGTAACCGAAGGAACGGCACGGCAAGGGGAAACAAGGCTAAGGCACGACAACGCACGGCTAGGTAATGCACGGAAGGCAAGAAAAGAGTAACGCAAGGCAAGGCACGGTGAGGCTAGGCAAGGCTAATGCACGACAACGCAAGGCTAGGCAATGCACGACAATGCAAGGAAAGCTTAAAGCAAAGGAAGGCACGGTCTGGCGAGATAAGGCTAAGGCACGACAACGCAAGGCTAGGCAATGCAGGGAAGGGAAGCAAAGAGTAACGGAAGGTAAGGAAGGCAAGGAAAAGCAAGGAAAGGCAAGGGTAACGGAAGGAACTGGACGGCAAGGGGAAACAAGGCTAAGGCACGGCATCGCAGGCTGGGCAATGCACGGCAAGGCAAGGAAAGGGTAACGCATGGGAAAGCACGTTCAGGCGAGGCAAGGCTAAGGCACGACAACGCAAGGCTAGGCAAT
This sequence comes from Macrotis lagotis, assembly GCF_037893015.1. Lineage (NCBI taxonomy): Eukaryota > Metazoa > Chordata > Mammalia > Peramelemorphia > Peramelidae > Macrotis > Macrotis lagotis. Next base: position 88,303 of record NW_027421978.1, read on the forward strand.
GCACGGAAGGCAAGCAAAGAGTAACGGAAGGTAAGGAAGGCAAGGGAAAGCAAAGAAAGGCAAGTGTAACGGAAGGAACTGCACGGCAAGGGGAAACAAGGCTAAGGCACGACAACGCACGGCTAGGTAATGCACGGCAAGGCAAGCAGAGGGTATCGCAAGGCAAGGCACGGTGAGGCTAGGCAAGGCTAATGCACGAAAACGCAAGGCTAGGCAATGCACGACAATGCAAGGAAAGCTTAAAGCAAAGGAAGGCAAGGTCAGGCGAGATAAGTCAAAGGCACGACAACGCAAGGCTAGGCAATTCAGGGAAGGCAAGCAAAGAGTAACGGAAGGTAAGCTAGGCAAGGAAAAGCAAGGAAAGTCAAGGGTAACGGAAGGAACGGCACGGCAAGGGGAAACAAGTCTAAGGCACGACACCGAACGCTAGGCAATGAACGGCAAGGCAAGGAAAGGGTAACGCATGGGAAAGCACGGTCAGGCGGGGCAAGGCTAAGGCACGACAACGCAAGGCTAGGCAATGCACGGAAGGCAAGCAAAGAGTAACGGAAGGTAAGGAAGGCAAGGGAAAGGAAGGAACGGCACGGCAAGGGGAAACAAGGCTAAGGCACGACAACGCACGCTAGGCAATGCACGGCAAGGCAAGGAAAGAGTAACGGAAGGAAAGGAAGGCAAGGCAAAGCCAGGCAAGGCAAATGTAACAAAAGGCACGCAAGGGCAAGGGGAAACAAGGCTAAGGCACGACAACACACGGCTAGGAAATGCACGGCAAGGCAAGGAAAGGGTAACGCAAGGCAAGGCACGGTGAGGCTAGGCAAGGCTAATGCACGACAACGCAAGGCTAGGCAATGCACGACAATGCAAGTAAAGCTTAAAGCAAAGGAAGGCACGGTCAGGCGAGATAAGGCTAAGGCACGACAACGCAAGGCTAGGCAATGCAGGGAAGGCAAGCAAAGAGTAACGGAAGGTAAGGAAGGCAAGGGAAAGCAAGGAAAGGCAATGGTAACGGAAGGAACGGCACGGCAAGGGGAAACAAGTCTAAGGCACGACAACGCACGCTAGGCAATGCACGGCAAGGCAAGGAAAGGGTAACGCATGGGAAAGCACGGTCAGGGGAGGCAAGGCTAAGGCACGACAACGCAAGGCTTGGCAATGCACGGAAGGCAAGCAAAGAGTAACGGAAGGTAAGGAAGGCAAGGGAAAGCAGGGAAAGGCAAGTGTAACGGAAGGAACGGCACGGCAAGGGGAAACAAGGCTAAGGCACGACAACGCACGGCTAGGCAATGAACGGGAAGGGAAGTAAAGGGTAACGCATGGGAAAGCACGGTCAGGCGAGGCAAGGCTAAGGCATGACAACGCAAGGCTAGGCAATGCACGGAAAGCAAGCAAAGAGTAACGGAACGCAAGGAAGGCAAGGGAAAGCAAGGGAAGGCAAGGGTAACGGAAGGAACGGCACGGCAAGGGGTAACAAGGCTAAGGCACGACAACGCAGGGCTAGGCAATGCACGGCAAGTCAAGGAAAGGGTAACGCAAGGGATGGCACGGTCAGGTGAGGCAAGGATAAGGCACGAAAATGCAAGGCTAGGCAATGCACGGCAAGGCAAGGAAAGAGTAACGGAAGGAAAGGAAGGCAAGGCAAAGCCAGGCAAGGCAAGTATAACAAAAGGCACGCCACGACAAGGGGAAACAAGGCTAAGGCACGACAACGCACGGCTAGGCAATGCACGGCAAGGCAAGGAAAGGGTAACGCAAGGCAAGGCACGGTGAGGCTAGGCACGGCTAATGCACGACAACGCAAGGCTAGGCAATGCATGACAATCCATGGAAAGCTTAAAGCAAAGGAAGGCACGGTCAGGCGAGATAAGGCTAAGGCACGACAACGCAAGGCTAGGCAATGCATGGAAGGGAAGCAAAGAGTAACGGAAGGTAAGCAAGGCAAGGAAAAGCAAGGAAAGCAAGGGTAACGGAAGGAACGGCACGGCAAGGGGAAACAAGGCTAAGGCACGACAACGCACGCTAGGCAATGCACGGCAAGGCAAGGAAAGGGTAACGCATGGGAAAGCACGGTCAGGCGAGGCAAGGCTAAGGCATGACAACGCAAGGCTAGGCAATGCACGGAAAGCAAGCAAGGAGTAACGGAACGCAAGGAAGGAAAGGGAAAGCAAGGGAAGGCAAGGGTAACGGAAGGAACGGCACGGCAAGTGGTAACAAGGCTAAGGCACGACTACGGAGGCCTAGGCAATGCACGGCAAGGCAAGGAAAGGGTAACGCAGGGGAAGGCACGGTCAGGTGAGGCAAGGATAAGGCACGACAATGCAAGGCTAGGCAATGCACGGCAAGGCAAGGAAAGAGTAACGGAAGGAAAGGAAGGCAAGGCAAAGCCAGGCAAGGCAAGTGTAACAAAAGGCACGCAACGGCAAGGGGAAATAAGGCTAAGGCACGACAACGCACGGCTAGGAAATGCACGGCAAGGCAAGGAAAGGGTAACGCAAGGCAAGGCACGGTGAGGCTAGGCAAGTCTAATGCACGACAACGCAAGGCTAGGCAATGCACGACAATGCAAGTAAAGCTTAAAGCAAAGGAAGGCACGGTCAGAAGAGATAAGGCTAAGGCACGACAACGCAAGGCTAGGCAAAGCACGGAAGGCAAGCAAAGAGTATCGGAAGGTAAGGAAGGCAAGGGAAAGCAAGGAAAGGCAATGGTAACGGAAGGAACGGCACGGCAAGGGGAAACAAGGCTAAGGCACGAAAACGCACGATAGGCAATGCACGGCAAGGCAAGGAAAGGGTAACGCATGGGAAAGCACGGTCAGGCGAGGCAAGGCTAAGGCATGACAATGCAAGGCTAGGCAATGCAGGGAAGGCAAGCAAAGAGTAACGGAAGGTAAGGAAGGCAAGGGAAAGCAAGGAAAGGCAAGGGTAACGGAAGGAACGGCACGGCAAGGGGTAACAAGGCTAAGGCACGACAACGCAGGGCTAGGCAATGCACGGCAAGGCAAGGAAAGGGTAACGCAGGGGAAGGCACGGTCAGGTGAGGCAAGGATAAGGCACGACAATGCAAGGCTAGGCAATGCACGGCAAGGCAAGGAAAGAGTAACGGAAGGAAAGGAAGGCAAGGCAAAGCCAGGCAAGGCAAGTGTAACAAAAGGCACGCCACGGCAAGGGGAAACAAGGCTAAGGCACGACAACGCACGGCTAGGCAATGCACGGCAAGGCAAGGAAAGGGTAACGCAAGGCAAGGCACGGTGAGGCTAGACAAGGCTAATGCACGGCAACGCAAGGCTAGGCAATGCACGACAATGCAAGGAAAGCTTAAAGCAAAGGAAGGCACGGTCAGGCGAGATAAGGCTAAGGCACGACAACGCAAGGCTAGGCAATGCAGGGAAGGGAAGCAAAGAGTAACGGAAGGTAAGCAAGGCAAGGAAAAGCAAGGAAAGGCAAGGGTAACGGAAGGAACGGCAAGGCAAGGGGAAACAAGACTAAGGCACGGCAACGCAGGCTAGGCAATGCACGGCAAGGCAAGGAAAGGGTAACGCATGGGAAAGCACGGGCAGGCGAGGCAAGGCTAAGGCACGACAACGCAAGCCTAGGCAATGCACGGAAGGCAAGCAAAGAGTAACGGAAGGTAAGGAAGGCAAGGGAAAGCAAGGAAAGGCAAGTGTAACGGAAGGAACGGCACGGCAAGGGGAAACAAGGCTAAGGCACGACAACGCACGCTAGGCAATGCACGGCAAGGCAAGGAAAGGGTAACGCATATGAAAGCACGGTCAGGCGAGGCAAGGCTAAGGCATGACAACGCAAGGCTAGGCAATGCACGGAAAGCAAGCAAAGAGTAACGGAACGCAAGGAAGGCAAGGGAAAGCAAGGGAAGGCAAGGGTAACGGAAGGAACGGCACGGCAAGGGGTAACAAGGCTAAGGCACGACAACGCAGGGCTAGGCAATGCACGGCAAGGCAAAGAAAGGGTAACGCAAGGAATGGCACGGTCAGGTGAGGCAAGGATAAGGCACGAAAATGCAAGGCTAGGCAATGCACGGCAAGGCAAGGAAAGAGTAACGGAAGGAAAGGAAGGCAAGGCAAAGCCAGGCAAGGCAAGTGTAACAAAAGGCACGCAACGGCAAGTGGAAACAAGGCTAAGGCACGACAACACACGGCTAGGAAATGCACGGCAATGCAAGTAAAGGGTAACGCAAGGCATGGCACGGTGAGGCTAGGCAAGGCTAATGCACGACAACGCAAGGCTAGGCAATGCACGAAAATGCAAGTAAGGCTTAAAGCAAAGGAAAGCACGGTCAGAAGAGATAAGGCTAAGGCACGACAACGCAAGGCTAGGCAATGCACGGAAGGCAAGGAAAGAGTAACGGAAGGTAAGGAAGGCAAGGGAAAGCAAGGAAAGGCAATGGTAACGGAAGGAACGGCACGGCAAGGGGAAACAAGGCTAAGGCACGACAACGCACGATAGGCAATGCACGGCAAGGCAAGGAAAGGGTAACGCATGGGAAAGCACGGTCAGGCGAGGCAAGGCTAAGGCATGACAACGCAAGGCTAGGCAATGCACGGAAAGCAGGCAAAGAGTAACGGAACGCAAGGAAGACAAGGGAAAGCAAGGGAAGGCAAGGGTAATGGAAGGAAGGGTACGGCAAGGGGAAACAAGGCTAAGGCACGGCAACGTAGGCTAGGCAATGCACGGCAAGGCAAGGAAAGCGTAACGCATGGGAAAGCACGTTCAGGCGAGGCAAGGCTAAGGCACGACAACGCAAGGCTTGGCAATGCACGGAAGGCTAGCAAAGAGTAACGGAAGGTAAGGAAGGCAAGGGAAAGCAAAGCAAGGCAAGTGTAACGGAAGGAACGGCACGGCAAGGGGAAACAAGGCTAAGGCACGACAACGCTCGGCTAGGCAATGCACGGCAAGGCAAGCAAAGGGTAACGCAAGGAAAGGCACGGTGAGGCTAGGCAAGGCTAATGCACGAAAACGCAAGGCTAGGCGATGCACGACAATGCAAGGAAAGCTTAAAGCAAAGGAAGGCAAGGTCAGGCGAGATAACGCTAAGGCACGACAAGGCAAGGCTAGGAAATTCAGGGAAGGCAAGCAAAGAGTAACGGAAGGTAAGGAAGGCAAGGGAAAGGAAGGAAAGGCAAGTGTAACGGAAGGAACGGCACGGCAAGGGGAAACAAGGCTAAGGAACGACAACGCACGGCTAGGCAATGCACGGCAAGGCAAGGAAAGGGTAACGCATGGGAAAGCACGGTCAGGCGATGCAAGGCTAAGGCACGACAACGCAAGGCTAGGCAATGCACGGAAAGCAAGCAAAGAGTCACGGAACGCAAGGAAGGCAAGGGAAAGCAAGGGAAGGCAAGGGTAACGGAAGGAACGGCACGGCAACGGGTAACAAGGCTAAGGCAGGGCAACGCAGGGCTAGGCAATGCACGGCAAGGCAAGGAAAGGGTAACGGAGGGGAAGGCACGGTCAGGTGAGGCAAGGATAAGGCACGACAACGCAAGGCTAGGCAATGCACGGAAGGGAAGCAAAGAGTAACGGAAGGTAAGCAAGGCAAGGAAAAGCAAGGAAAGGCAAGGGTAACGGAAGGAACTGCACGGCAATGGGAAACAAGGCTAAGGCACGGCAACGCAGGCTGGGCAATGCACGGCAAGGCTAGGAAAGGGTAACGCATGGGAAAGCACGATCATGCGAGGCAATGCTAAGGCACGACAACGCAAGTCTAGGCAATGCACGGAAGGCAAGCAAAGAGAAACGGAAGGTAAGGAAGGCAAGGGAAAGCAAAGAAAGGCAAGTGTAACGGAAGGACCTGCACGGCAAGGGGAAACAAGGCTAAGGCACGACAACGCACGGCTAGGTAATGCACGGCAAGGCAAGCAAAGGGTAACGCAAGGCAAGGCACGGTGAGGCTAGGCAAGGCTAATGCACGAAAACACAAGGCTAGGCAATGCACGACAATGCAAGGAAAGCTTAAAGCAAAGGAAGGCAAGGTCAGGCGAGATAAGGAAAAGGCACGACAACGCAAGGCTAGGCAATTCAGGGAAGGCAAGCAAAGAGTAACGGAAGGTAAGCAAGGCAAGGAAAAGCAAGGAAAGGCAAGGGTAACGGAAGGAACGGCACGGCAAGGGGAAACAAGGCTAAGGCACGACAACGCACGCTAGGCAATGCACGGCAAGGCAAGGAAAGGGTAACGCATGGGAAAGCACGGTCAGGCGAGGCAAGCCTAAGGCATGACAACGCAAGGCTAGGCAATGCACGGAAAGCAAGCAAAGAGTAACGGAACGCAAGGAAGGCAAGGGAAAGCAAGGGAAGGCAAGGGTAACGGAAGGAACGGCACGGCAAGGGGTAACAAGGCTAAGACACGACAACGCAGTGGTAGGAAATGCACGGCAAGGGAAGGAAAGAGTAACGGAAGGAAAGGAAGGCAAGGCAAAGCCAGGCAAGGCAAGTGTAACAAAAGGCACGCAACGGGAAGGGGAAACAAGGCTAAGGCACGACAACACACGGCTAGGAAATGCACGGCAAGGCAAGGAAAGGGTAACGGAAGGCAAGGCACGCTGAGGCTAGGCAAGGCTAATGCACGACAACGGAATGCTAGGCAATGCACGACAATGCAAGTAAAGCTTAAAGGAAAGGAAGGCACGGTCAGGCGAGATAAGGCTAAGGCACGACAACGCAAGCCTAGGCAATGCAGGGAAGGCAAGCAAAGAGTAACGGAAGGTAAGGAAGGCAAGGGAAAGCAAGGAAAGGCAATGGTAACGGAAGGAACGGCACGGCAAGGGGAAACAAGTCTAACGCACGACAACGCACGCTAGGCAATGCACGGCAAGGCAAGGAAAGGGTAACGCATGGGAAAGCACGGTCAGGGGAGGCAAGGCTAAGGCACGACAACGCAAGGCTTGGAAATGCACGGAAGACAAGCAAAGAGTATCGGAAGGTAAGGAAGGCAAGGGAAAGCAAAGAAAGGCAAGTGTAACGGAAGGAACGGCACGGCAAGGGGAAACAAGGCTAAGGCACGACAACGCACGCTAGGCAATGCACGGCAAGGCAAGGAAAGGGTAACGCAAGGCAAGGCACGGTGAGGCTAGGCAAGGTTAATGCACGACAACGCAAGGCTTGGCAATGCACGACAATGCAAGGAAAGCTTAAAGGAAAGGAAGGCACGGTCAGGCGAGATAAGGCTAAGGCACGACAACGCAAGGCTAGGCAATGCACGGAAGGCAAGCAAAGAGTAACGGAAGGTAAGGAAGGCAAGGGAAAGCAAGGAAAGGCAATGGTAACGGAAGGAACGGCACGGCAAGGGGAAACAAGGCTAAGGCACGACTACGCACGCTAGGCAATGCACGGCAAGGCAAGGAAAGGGTAACGCATGGGAAAGCACGGTCAGGCGAGGCAAGGCTAAGGCACGACAACTCAAGGCTAGGCAATGCACGGAAGGTAAGCAAAGCGTAACGGAACGTAAGGATGGAAAGGGAAAGCAAAGAAAGGCAAGTGTAACGGAAGGAACGGCACGGCAAGGGGAAACAAGGCTAAGGCACGACAACGCACGGCTAGGCAATGCACGGCAAGGCAAGCAAGGGGTAACGCAAGGAAACGCACGGTGAGGCTCGGCAAGGCTAATGCACGAAAACTCAAGGCTAGGCAATGCACGACAATGCAAGGAAAGCTTAAAGCAAAGGAAGGCACGGTCAGGCGAGATAAGGCTAAGGCACGACAACGCAAGGCTAGGCAATGCACGGAAGGCAAGCAAAGAGTAACGGAAGGTAAGGAAGGCAAGGGAAAGCAAGGAAAGGCAATGGTAACGGAAGGAACGGCACGGCAAGGGGAAACAAGGCTAAGGCACGACAACGCACGCTAGGCAATGCACGGCAAGGCAAGGAAAGGGTAACGCATGGGAAAGCACGGTCAGGCGAGGCAAGGCTAAGGCACGACAACGCAAGGCTAGGCAATGCACGGAAGGCAAGCAAAGAGTAACGGAAGGTAAGGAAGGCAAGGGAAAGCAAGGGAAGGCAAGGGTAACGGAAGGAACGGCACGGCAAGGGGTAACAAGGCTACGGCACGACAACGCAGGTCTAGGCAATGCACGGCAAGGCAAGGAAAGGGTAACGCAGGGGAAGGCACGGTCAGGTGAGGCAAGGATAAGGCACGACAATGCAAGGCTAGGCAATGCACGGCAAGGCAAGGAAAGAGTAACGGAAGGAAAGGAAGGCAAGGCAAAGCCAGGCAAGGCAAGTGTAACAAAAGGCACGCCACGGCAAGGGGAAACAAGGCTAAGGCACGACAACGCACGGCTAGGCAATGCACGGCAAGGCAAGGAAAGGGTAACGCAAGGCAAGGCACGGTGAGGCTAGGCAAGGCTAATGCACGAAAACGCAAGGCTAGGCAATGCACGACAATGCAAGGAAAGCTTAAAGCAAAGGAAGGCACGGTCAGGCGAGATAAGGCTAAGGCACGACAACGCAAGGCTAGGCAATGCAGGGAAGGGAAGCAAAGAGTAACGGAAGGTAAGCAAGGCAAGGAAAAGCAAGGAAAGGCAAGGGTAACGGAAGGAACGGCACGGCAAGGGGAAAGAAGACTAAGTCACGGCAACGCAGGCTAGGCAATGCACGGCAAGGCAAGGAAAGGGTAACGCATGGGAAAGCACGGTCAGGCGAGGCAAGGCTAAGTCACGACAACGCAAGGCTAAGCAATGCACGGAAGGCAAGCAAAGAGTAACGGAAGGTAAGGAAGGCAAGGGAAAGCAAAGACAGGCAAGTGTAACGAAAGGAACGGCACGGCAAGGGGCACCAAGGCTAAGGCACGACAACGCACGGCCAGCCAATGCACGGCAAGGCAAGGAAAGTGTAACGCAAAGCAAGGTACTGTGAGGCTAGGCAAGGCTAATGCACGAAAACGCAAGGCTAAGCAATGCACGACAATGCAAGGAAAGCTTAAAGCAAAGGAAGGCAAGGTCAGTCGAGATAAGGCTAAGGCACGTCAACGCAAGGCTAGGCAATTCAGGGAAGGCAAGCAAAGAGTAACGGAAGGTAAGCAAGGCAAAGAAAAGCAAGGAAAGGCAAGGGTAACGGAAGGAACGGCACGGCACGGGGAAACAAGTCTAAGGCACGACACCGAACGCTAGGCAATGAACGGCAAGGCAAGGAAAGGGTAACGCATGGGAAAGCACGGTCAGGCGAGGCAAGGCTAAGGCACGACAACGCAAGGCTAGGCAATGCACGGAAGGCAAGCAAAGAGTAACGGAGTGTAAGGAAGGCAAGGGAAAGCAAGGAAAGGCAAGTGTAACGGAAGGAACGGCACGGCAAGGGGAAGCAAGGCTAAGGCACGACAACGCACGCTAGGCAATGCACGGCAAGGCAAGGAAAGCGTAACGCATGGGAAAGCACGGTCAGGCGAGGCAAGGCTAAGGCATGACAACGCAAGGCTAGGCAATGCAGGGAAGGCAAGCAAAGAGTAACGGAACGCAAGGAAGGCAAGGGAAAGCAAGGGAAGGCAAGGGTAACGGAAGGAACGGCACGGTAAGGGGTAACAAGGCTAAGGCACGACAACGCAGGGCTAGGCAATGCACGGCAAGGCAAGGAAAGGGTAACGCAAGGGATGGCACGGTCAGGTGAGGCAAGGATAAGGCACCAAAATGCAAGGCTAGGCAATGAACGGCAAGGCAAGGAAAGAGTAACGGAAGGAAAGGAATTCAAGACAAAGCCAGGCAAGGCAAGTGTAACAAAAGGCACGCCACGGCAAGGGGAAACAAGGCTAAGGCACGACAACGCACGGCTAGGCCATGCACGGCAAGGCAAGGAAAGGGTAACGCAAGGCAAGGCACGGTGAGGCTAGGCACGGCTAATGCACGACAACGCAAGGCTAGGCAATGCACGACAATCCAAGGAAAGCTTAAAGCAAAGGAAGGCACGGTCAGGCGAGATAAGGCTAAGGCACGACAACGCAAGGCTAGGCAATGCAGGGAAGGGAAGCAAAGAGTAACGGAAGGTAAGCAAGGCAAGGAAAAGCAAGGAAAGGCAAGGGTAACGGAAGGAACGGCACGGCAAGGGCAAACAAGGCTAAGGCACGACAACGCACGGCTAGGCAATGCACGGCAAGGCAAGGAAAGGGTAACGCATGGGAAAGCACGGTCAGGCGAGACAAGGCTAAGGCATGACAACGGAAGGCTAGGCAATGCACGGAAAGCAAGCAAGGAGTAACGGAACGCAAGGAAGGAAAGGGAAAGCAAGGGAAGGCAAGGGTAACGGAAGGAACGGCACGGCAAGTGGTAACAAGGCTAAGGCACGACAACGGAGGGCTAGGCAATGCACGGCAAGGCAAGGAAAGGGTAACGCAGGGGAAGGAACGGTCAGGTGAGGCAAGGATAAGGTACGACAATGCAAGGCTAGGCAATGCACGGCAAGGCAAGGAAAGAGTAACGGAAGGAAAGGAAGGCAAGGCAAAGCCAGGCAAGGCAATTGTAACAAAAGGCACGCAACGGCAAGGGGAAACAAGGCTAAGGCACGACAACACACGCTAGGAAATGAACGGCAAGGCAAGTAAAGGGTAACGCATGGGAAAGCACGGTCAGGCGAGGCAAGGCTAAGGCACGACAACGCAAGGCTAGGCAATGCACGGAAAGCAAGCAAAGAGTAACGGAACGCAAGGAAGGCAAGGGAAAGCAAGGGAAGGCAAGGGTAACGGAAGGAACGGCACGGCAAGGGGAAACAAGGCTAAGGCACGACAACGCAGGGCTAGGCAATGCACGGCAAGGCAAGGAAAGGGTAACGCAGGGGAAGGCACGGTCAGGTGAGATAAGGCTAAGGCACGACAACGCAAGGCTAGGCAATGCAGGGAAGGGAAGCAAAGAGTAACGGAAGGTAAGCAAGGCAAGGAAAAGCAAGGAAAGGCAAGGGTAACGGAAGGAACGGCACGGTAAGGGGAAACAAGGCTAAGGCACGACAATGCAGGCTAGGCAATGCACGGCAAGGCAAGGAAAGGGTAACGCATGGGAAAGCACGGTCAGGCGCCGCAAGGCTAAGGCACGACAACGCAAGGCTAGGCAATGCACGGAAGGCATGCAAACAGTAACGGAAGGTAAGGAAGGCAAGGGAAAGCAAGGGAAGGCAAGGGTAACGGAAGGAACGGCACGGCATGGGGTAACAAGGCTAAGGCACGACAACGCAGGGCTAGGCAATGCACGGCAAGGCAAGGAAAGGGTAACGCAAGGGAAGGCACGGTCAGGTGAGGCAAGGATAAGGCACGACAATGCAAGGCTAGGCAATGCACGGCAAGGCAAGGAAAGAGTAACGGAAGGAAAGGAAGGCAAGGCAAAGCCAGGCAAGGCAAGTGTAACAAAAGGCACGCCACGGCAAGGGGAAACAAGGCTAAGGCACGACAACGCACGGCTAGGCAATGCACGGCAAGGCAAGGAAAGGGTAACGCAAGGCAAGGCACGGTGAGGCTAGGCAAGGCTAATGCACGACAATGCAAGGCTAGGCAATGCACGACAATGCAAGGAAAGCTTAAAGCAAAGGAAGGCACGGTCAGGCGAGATAAGGCTAAGGCACGACAACGCAAGGCTAGGCAATGCAGGGAAGGGAAGCAAAGAGTAACGGAAGGTAAGCAAGGCAAGGAAAAGCAAGCAAATGCAAGGGTAACGGAAGGAACGGCACGGCAAGGGGAAACAAGACTAAGGCACGACAACGCAAGGCTAGGCAATGCACGGCAAGGCAAGGAAAGGGTAACGCAAGGGAAGGCACGGTCAGGCGAGGCAAGGCTAAGGCACGACAACGCAAGGCTAGGCAATGCACGGAAGGCAAGCAAAGAGTAACAGAAGGTAAGGAAGGCAAGGGAAAGCAAAGAAAGGCAAGTGTAACGAAAGGAACGGCACGGCAAGGGGAACCAAGGCTAAGGCACGACAACGCACGGCTAGGCAATGCACGGCAAGGCAAGGAAAGTGTAACGCAAGGCAAGGTACTGTGAGGCTAGGCAAGGCTAATGCACGAAAACGCAAGGCTAGGCAATGCACGACAATGCAAGGAAAGCTTAAAGCAAAGGAAGGCAAGGTCAGTCGAGATAAGGCTAAGGCACGACCACGCAAGGCTAGGCAATTCAGGGGAGGCAAGCAAAGAGTAACGGAAGGTAAGCAAGGCAAGGAAAACCAAGGAAAGGCAAGGGTAACGGAAGGAACGGCACGGCACGGCGAAACAAGTCTAAGGCACGACACCGAACGCTAGGCAATGAACGGCAAGGCAAGGAAAGGGTAACGCATGGGAAAGCACGGTCAGGCGAGGCAAGGCTAAGGCACGAAAACGCAAGGCTAGGCAATGCACGGAAGGCAAGCAAAGAGTAACGGAGGGTAAGGAAGGCAAGGGAAAGCAAGGAAAGGCAAGTGTAACGGAAGGAACGGCACGGCAAGGGGAAACAAGGCTAAGGCACGACAACGCACGCTAGGCAATGCACGGCAAGGCAAGGAAAGGGTAACGCATGGGAAAGCACGGTCAGGCGAGGAAGGCTAAGGCACGACAACGCAAGGCTAGGCAATGCACGGCAAGGCAAGGAAAGAGTAACGGAAGGAAAGGAAGGCAAGGCCAAGCCAGGCAAGGCAAGTGTAACAAAAGGCACGCCACGGCAAGGGGAAACAAGGCTAAGACACGACAACGCACGGCTAGGCCATGCACGGCAAGGCAAGGAAAGGGTAACGCAAGGCAAGGCACGGTGAGGCTAGGCACGGCTAATGCACGACAACGCAAGGCTAGGCAATGCACGACAATCCAAGGAAAGCTTAAAGCAAAGGAAGGCACGGTCAGGCGAGATAAGTCTAAGGCACGACAACGCAAGGCTAGGCAATGCAGGGAAGGGAAGCAAAGAGTAACGGAAGGTAAGCAAGGCAAGGAAAAGCAAGGAAAGGCAAGGGTAACGGAAGGAACGGCACGGCAAGGGGAAACAAGACTAAGGCACGGCAACGCAGGCTAGGCAATGCACGGCAAGGCAAGGAAAGGGTAACGCATGGGAAAGCACGGTCAGGCGAGGCAAGGCTAAGGCATGACAACGCAAGGCTAGGCAATGCACGGAAAGCAAGCAAAGAGTAACGGAACGCAAGGAAGGCAAGGGAAAGCAAGGGAAGGCAAGGGTAACGGAAGGAACGGCACGGCAAGGGGTAACAAGGCTAAGGCACGACAACGCAGGGCTATGCAATTCACGGCAAGGCAAGGAAAGGGTAACGCAAGGGATGGCACGGTCAGGTGAGGCAAGGATAAGGCACGAAAATGCAAGGCTAGGCAATGCACGGCAAGGCAAGGAAAGAGTAACGGAAGGAAAGGAAGGCAAGGCAAAGCCAGGCAAGGCAAGTGTAACAAAAGGCACGCCACGGCAAGGGGAAACAAGGCTAAGGCACGACAACGCACGGCTAGGCCATGCACGGCAAGGCAAGGAAAGGGTAACGCAAGGCAAGGCACGGTGAGGCTAGGCACGGCTAATGCACGACAACGCAAGGCTAGGCAATGCACGACAATCCAAGGAAAGCTTAAAGCAAAGGAAGGCACGGTCAGGCGAGATAAGGCTAAGGCACGACAACGCAAGGCTAGGCAATACAGGGAAGGCAAGCAAAGAGTAAAGGAAGGTAAGCAAGGCAAGGAAAAGCAAGGAAAGGCAAGGGTAACGGAAGGAACGGCACGGCAAGGGCAAACAAGGCTAAGGCACGACAACGCACGCTAGGCAATGCACGGCAAGGCAAGGAAAGGGTAACGCATGGGAAAGCACGGTCAGGAGAGGCAAGTCTAAGGCATGACAACGGAAGGCTAGGCAATGCACGGAAAGCAAGCAAGGAGTAACGGAACGCAAGGAAGGAAAGGGAAAGCAAGGGAAGGCAAGGGTAACGGAAGGAACGGCACGGCAAGGGGTAACAAGGCTAAGGCACGACAACGGTGGGCTAGGCAATGCACGGCAAGGCAAGGAAAGGGTAACGCATGGGAAAGCACGGTCAGGCGAGGCAAGGCTAAGGCATGACAACGCAAGGCTAGGCAATGCACGGAAAGCAAGCAAAGAGTAACGGAACGCAAGGAAGGCAAGGGAAAGCAAGGGAAGGCAAGGGTAATGGAAGGAACGGCACGGCAAGGGGAAACAAGGCTAAGGCACGGCAACGTAGGCTAGGCAATGCACGGCAAGGCAAGGAAAGGGTAACGCAAGGAAAGGCACGGTGAGGCTAGGCAAGGCTAATGCACGAAAACGCAAGGCTAGGCAATGCACGACAATGCAAGGAAAGCTTAAAGCAAAGGAAGGCACGGTCAGGCGAGATAAGGCTAAGGCACGACAACGCAAGGCTAGGCAATGCACGGAAGGCAAGCAAAGAGTGACGGAAGGTAAGGAAGGCAAGGGAAAGCAAGGAAAGTCAATGGTAACGGAAGGAACGGCACGGCAAGGGGAAACAAGGCTAAGGCACGACAACGCACGCTAGGCAATGCACGGCAAGGGAAGGAAAGGGTAACGCATGGGAAAGCACGGTCAGGCGAGGCAAGGCTAAGGCACGACAACGCAAGGCTAGGCAATGCACGGAAGGCAAGCAAAGAGTAACGGAAGGTAAGGAAGGCAAGGGAAAGCAAGGAAAGGCAATGGTAACGGAAGGAACGGCACGGCAAGGGGAAACAAGGCTAAGGCACGACAACGCACGCTAGGCAATGCACGGCAAGGCAAGGAAAGGGTAACGCAGGGGAAAGCACGGTCAGGCGAGGCAAGGCTAAGGCATGACAACGCAAGGCTAGGCAATTCAGGGAAGGCAAGCAAAGAGTAACGGAAGGTAAGCAAGGCAAGGAAAAGGAAGGAAAGGCCAGGGTAACGGAAGGAACGGCACGGCAAGGGGAAATAAGTCTAAGGCACGACACCGAACGCTAGGCAATGAACGGCAAGGCAAGGAAAGGGTAACGCATTTGAAAGCACGGTCAGGCGAGGCAACGCTAAGGCACGACAACGCAAGGCTAGGCAATGCACGGCAAGGCAAGGAAAGGGTAACGCAGGGGAATGCACGGTAAGGTGAGGCAAGGATAAGGCACGACAATGCAAGGCTGGGAAATGCACGGCAAGGCAAGGAAAGAGTAACGGAAGGAAAGGAAGGCAAGGCAAAGCCAGGCAAGGCAAGTGTAACAAAAGGCACGCAACGGCAAGGGGAAACAAGGCTAAGGGACGACAACACACGGCTAGGAAATGCACGGCAAGGCAAGGAAACGGTAACGCAAGGCAAGGCACGGTGAGGCTAGGCAAGGCTAATGCACGACAACGCAAGGCTAGGCAATGCACGACAATGCAAGTAAAGCTTAAAGCAAAGGAAGGCACGGCCAGAAGAGATAAGGCTAAGGCACGACAACGCAAGGTTCGGCAATGCAGGGAAGGCAAGGAAAGAGAAACGGAAGGTAAGGAAGGCAAAGGAAAGCAAGGAAAGGCAATGGTAACGGAAGGAACGGCACGGCAAGGGGAAACAAATCTAAGGCACGACAACGCACGCTAGGCAATGCACGGCAAGGGAAGGAAAGGGTAACGCATGGGAAAGAACGGTCAGGGGAGGCAAGGCTAAGGCACGACAACGCAAGGCTTGGCAATGCACGGAAGGCAAGCAAAGAGTAACGGAAGGTAAGGAAGGCAAGGGAAAGCAAAGAAAGGCAAGTGTAAAGGAAGGAACGGCACGGCAAGGGGAAACAAGGCTAAGGCACGACAACGCACGCTAGGCAATGCACGGCAAGGCAAGGAAAGGGTAACGCATGGGAAAGCACGGTCAGGCGAGGCAAGGCTAAGGAAAGCCAACGCAAGGCTAGGCAATGCACGGTAAGCAAGCAAGGAGTAACGGAATGCAAGGAAGGAAAGGGAAAGCAAGGGAATGCAAGGGTAACGGAAGGAACGGCACGGCAAGGGGAAACAAGGCTAAGGCACGACAACGCACGGCTAGGCAATGCACGGCAAGGCAAGGAAAGGGTAACGCAAGGTAAGGAAGGCAAGGGAAAGCAAGGAAAGGCAAGTGTAACGGAAGGAACGGCACGGCAAGGGGAAACAAGGCTAAGGCACGACAACGCACGGCTAGGCAATTCAGGGAAGGCAAGCAAAGAGTAACGGAAGGTAAGGAAGGCAAGGAAAAGCAAGGAAAGGCAAGGGTAACGGAAGGAACGGCACGGCAAGGGGTAACAAGGCTAAGGCACGACAACGCAGGGCTAGGCAATGCACGGCAAGGCAAGGAAAGGGTAACGCAAGGGAAGGCACGGTCAGGTGAGGCAAGGCTAAGGCACGACAACGCAAGGCTAGGCAATGCACGGAAAGCAAGCAAAGAGTAACGGAACGCAAGGAAGGCAAGGGAAAGCAAGGGAATGCAAGGGTAACGGAAGGAACGGCACGGCAAGGGGAAACAAGGCTAATGCACGAAAACGCAAGGCTAGGCAATGCACGACAATGCAAGTAAAGCTTAAAGCAAAGGAAGGCACGGCCAGAAGAGATAAGGCTAAGGCACGACAACGCAAGGCTAGGCAATGCACGGAAGGCAAGCAAAGAGTAACGGAAGGTAAGGAAGGCAAGGGAAAGCAAGGAAAGGCAAGTGTAACGGAAGGAACGGCACGGCAAGGGGAAACAAGGCTAAGGCACGACAACGCATGCTAGGCAATGCACGGCAAGGCAAGGAAAGGGTAACGCATGGGAAAGCACGGTCAGGGGAGGCAAGGCTAAGGCACGACAACGCAAGGCTAGGCAATGCACGGAAGGCAAGCAAAGAGTAACGGAAGGTAAGGAAGGCAAGGGAAAGCAAGGAAAGGCAAGGGTAACGGAAGGAACGGCACGGCAAGGGGAAACAAGGCTAAGGCACGACAACGCAGGCTAGGCAATGCACGGCAAGGCAAGGAAAGGGTAACGCATGGGAAAGCACGGTCAGGCGAGGCAAGGCTAAGGCACGACAACGCAAGGCTAGGCAATGCACGGAAGGCAAGCAAAGAGTAACGGAAGGCAAGGAAGGCAAGGGAAAGCAAGGGAAGGCAAGGGTAACGGAAGGAACGGCACGGCAAGGGGAAACAAGGCTAAGGCACGACAACGCACGGCTAGGCAATGCACGGCAAGGCAAGCAAAGGGTAACGCAAGGCAAGGCACGGTGAGGCAATGCAAGGCTAATGCACGAAAACGCAAGGCTAGGCAATGCACGACAATGCAAGGAAAGCTTAAAGCAAAGGAAGGCAAGGTCAGGCGAGATAAGGCAAAGGCACGACAACGCAAGGCTAGGCAATTCAGGGAAGGCAAGCAAAGAGTAACGGAAGGTAAGCAAGGCAAGGAAAAGCAAGGAAAGGCAAGGGTAACGGAAGGAACGGCACGGCAAGGGGAAACAAGTCTAAGGCACGACACCGAACGCTAGGCAATGAAGGCACGGTCAGGCGAGGCAAGGCTAAGGCACGACAACGCAAGGCTAAGCAATGCACGGAAGGCAAGCAAAGAGTAACGGAAGGTAAGGAAGGCAAGGGAAAGCAAGGAAAGGCAAGTGTAACGGAAGGAACGGCACGGCAAGGGGAAACAAGGCTAAGGCACGACAACGCACGCTAGGCAATGCACGGCAAGGCAAGGAAAGGGTAACGCATGGGAAAGCACGGTCAGGCGAGGCAAGGCTAAGGCACGACAACGCAAGGCTAGGCAATGCACGGAAGGCAAGCAAAGAGTAACGGAAGGTAAGGAAGGCAAGGGAAAGCAAAGAAAGGCAAGTGTAACGGAAGGAACGGCACGGCAAGGGGAAACAAGGCTAAGGCACGACAACGCACGGCTAGGCAATGCACGGCAAGGCAAGCAAAGGGTAACGCAAGGAAAGGCACGGTGAGGCTAGGCAAGGCTAATGCGCGAAAACGCAAGGCTAGGCAATGCACGACAATGCAAGGAAAGCTTAAAGCAAAGGAAGGCAAGGTCAGGCAAGATAAGGCTAAGGCACGACAACGCAAGGCTAGGCAATTCAGGGAAGGCAAGCAAAGAGTAACGGAAGGTAAGGAAGGCAAGGAAAAGCAAGGAAAGGCAAGGGTAACGGAAGGAACGGCACGGTAAGGGGAAACAAGGCTAAGGCACGGCAACGCAGGCTAGGCAATGCACGGCAAGGCAAGGAAAGGGTAACGCATGGGAAAGCACGGTCAGGCGAGGCAAGGCTAAGGCACGACAACGCAAGCCTAGGCAATGCACGGAAAGCAAGCAAAGAGTAACGGAACGCAAGGAAGGCAAGGGAAAGCAAGGGAAGGCAAGGGTAACGGAAGGAACGGCACGGCAAGGGGAAACAAGGCTAAGGCACGACAACGCACGGCTAGGCAATGCACGGCAAGGCAAGCAAAGGGTAACGCAAGGCAAGGCACGGTGAGGCTAGGCAAGGCTAATGCACGAAAACGCAAGGCTAGGCAATGCACGACAAGGCAAGGAAAGCTTAAAGCAAAGGAAGGCAAGGTCAGGCGAGATAAGGCAAAGGCACGACAACGCAAGGCTAGGCAATTCAGTGAAGGCAAGCAAAGAGTAACGGAAGGTAAGCAAGGCAAGGAAAACCAAGGAAAGGCAAGGGTAACGGAAGGAACGGCACGGCAAGGGGGAACATGTCTAAGGCACGACACCGAACGCTAGGCAATGAACGGCAAGGCAAGGAAAGGGTAACGCATGGGAAAGCACGGTCAGGCGAGGCAAGGCTAAGGCACGACAACGCAAGGCTAGGCAATGCACGGAAGGCAAGCAAAGAGTAACGGAAGGTAAGGAAGGCAAGGGAAAGCAAGGAAAGGCAAGTGTAACGGAAGGAACGGCACGGCAAGGGGAAACAAGGCTAAGGCACGACAACGCAGGCTGGGCAATGCACGGCAAGGCAAGGAAAGGGTAACGCATGGGAAAGCACGGTCAGGCGAGGCAAGGCTAAGGCATGACAACGCAAGGCTAGGCAATGCACGGAAAGCAAGCAAAGAGTAACGGAACGCAAGGAAGGCAAGAGAAAGCAAGGGAAGGCAAGGGTACCGGAAGGAACGGCACGCAAGGGGTAACAAGGCAAAGGCACGACAACGCAGGGCTAGGCAATGCACGGCAAGGCAAGGAAAGGGTAACGCAAGGGAAGGCACGGTCAGGTGAGGCAAGGATAAGGCACGACAATGCAAGGCTAGGCAATGCACGGCAAGGCAAGGAAAGAGTAACGGAAGGAAAGGAAGGCAAGGCAAAGCCAGGCAAGGCAAGTGTAACAAAAGGCACGCAACGGCAAGGGGAAACAAGGCTAAGGCACGACAACACACGGCTAGGAAATGCACGGCAAGGCAAGGAAAGGGTAACGCAAGGCAAGGCACCGTGAAGCTAGGCAAGGCTAATGCACGACAACGCAAGGCTAGGCAATGCACGACAATGCAAGTAAAGCTTAAAGCAAAGGAAGGCACGGTCAGGCGAGATAAGGCTAAGGCACGACAACGCAAGGCTAGGCAATGCACGGAAGGCAAGTAAAGAGTAACGGAAGGTAAGGAAGGCAAGGGAAAGCAAGGAAAGGCAGGAGTAACGGAAGGAACGGCACGGCAAGGGGAAACAAGGCTAAGGCACGACAACGCATGCTAGGCAATTCACGGCAAGGCAAGGAAAGGGTAACGCATGGGAAAGCACGGTCAGGCGAGGCAAGGCTAAGGCATGACAACGCAAGGCTAGGCAATGCACGGAAAGCAAGCAAAGAGTAACGGAACGCAAGGAAGGCAAGGGAAAGCAAGGAAAGGCAGTAGTAACGGAAGGAACGGCACGGCAAGGGGAAACAAGGCTAAGGCACGACAACGCATGCTAGGCAATGCACGGCAAGGCAAGGAAAGGGTAACGCATGGGAAAGCACTGTCAGGCGAGGCAAGGCTAAGGCATGACAACGCAAGGCTAGGCAATGCACGGAAAGCAAGCAAAGAGTAACGGAACGCAAGGAAGGAAAGGGAAAGCAAGGGAAGGCAAGGGTAACGGAAGGAACGGCACGGCAAGGGTTAACAAGGCTAAGGCACGACAACACACGGCTAGGAAATGCACGGCAAGGCAAGGAAAGGGTAACGCAAGGCAAGGCACGCTGAGGCTAGGCCAGGTTAATGCACGACAACGCAAGGCTAGGCAATGCACGACAATGCAAGGAAAGCTTAAAGCAAAGGAAGGCACGGTCAGGCGAGATAAGGCTAAGGCATGACAACGCAAGGCTAGGCAATGCACGGAAGGCAAGCAAAGAGTAACGGAAGGTAAGGAAGGCAAGGGAAAGCAAGGAAAGGCAATGGTAACGGAAGGAACGGCACGGCAAGGGGAAACAAGGCTAAGGCACGACAACGCACGCTAGGCAATGCACGGCAAGGCAAGGAAAGGGTAAGGCATGGGAAAGCACGGTCAGGCGAGGCAAGGCTAAGGCACGACAACTAAAGGCTAGGCAATGCACGGAAGGCAAGCAAAGAGTAACGGAAGGTAAGGAAGGAAAGGGAAAGCAAAGAAAGGCAAGTGTAACGGAAGGAACGGCACGGCAAGGGGAAACAAGGCTAAGGCACGACAACGCACGGCTAGGCAATGCACGGCAAGGCAAGCAAAGGGTAACGCAAGGAAAGGCACGGTGAGGCTAGGCAAGGCTAATGCGCGAAAACGCAAGGCTAGGCGATGCACGACAATGCAAGGAAAGGTTAAAGCAAAGGAAGGCAAGGTCAGGCAAGATAAGGCTAAGGCACGACAACGCAAGGCTAGGCAATTCAGGGAAGGCAAGCAAAGAGTAACGGAAGGTAAGGAAGGCAAGGAAAAGCAAGGAAAGGCAAGGGTAACGGAAGGAACGGCACGGTAAGGGGAAACAAGGGTAAGGCACGGCAACGCAGGCTAGGCAATGCACGGCAAGGCAAGGAAAGGGTAACGCATGGGAAAGCACGGTCAGGCGAGGCAAGGCTAAGGCACGACAACGCAAGCCTAGGCAATGCACGGAAAGCAAGCAAAGAGTAACGGAAAGCAAGGAAGGCAAGGGAAAGCAAGGGAAGGCAAGGGTAACGGAAGGAACGGCACGGCAAGGGGAAACAAGGCTAAGGCACGACAACGCACGGCTAGGCAATGCACGGCAAGGCAAGCAAAGGGTAACGCCAAGCAAGGCACGGTGAGGCTAGGCAAGGCTAATGCACGAAAACGCAAGGCTAGGCAATGCACCACAAGGCAAGGAAAGCTTAAAGCAAAGGAAGGCAAGGTCAGGCGAGATAAGGCAAAGGCACGACAACGCAAGGCTAGGCAATTCAGGGAAGGCAAGCAAAGAGTAACGGAAGGTAAGCAAGGCAAGGAAAACCAAGGAAAGGCAAGGGTAACGGAAGGAACGGCACGGCAAGGGGGAACATGTCTAAGGCACGACACCGAACGCTAGGCAATGAACGGCAAGGCAAGGAAAGGGTAACGCATGGGAAAGCACGGTCAGGCGAGGCAAGGCTAAGGCACGACAACGCAAGGCTAGGCAATGCACGGAAGGCAAGCAAAGAGTAACGGAAGGTAAGGAAGGCAAGGGAAAGCAAGGAAAGGCAAGTGTAACGGAAGGAACGGCACGGCAAGGGGAAACAAGGCTAAGGCACGACAACGCAGGCTAGCCAATGCACGGCAAGGCAAGGAAAGGGTAACGCATGGGAAAGCACGGTCAGGCGAGGCAAGGCTAAGGCATGACAACGCAAGGCTAGGCAATGCACGGAAAGCAAGCAAAGAGTAACGGAACGCAAGGAAGGCAAGAGAAAGCAAGGGAAGGCAAGGGTAACGGAAGGAACGGCACGCAAGGGGTAACAAGGCAAAGGCACGACAACGCAGGGCTAGGCAATGCACGGCAAGGCAAGGAAAGGGTAACGCAAGGGAAGGCACGGTCAGGTGAGGCAAGGATAAGGCACGACAATGCAAGGCTAGGCAATGCACGGCAAGGCAAGGAAAGAGTAACGGAAGGAAAGGAAGGCAAGGCAAAGCCAGGCAAGGCAAGTGTAACAAAAGGCACGCAACGGCAAGGGGAAACAAGGCTAAGGCACGACAACACACGGCTAGGAAATGCACGGCAAGGCAAGGAAAGGGTAACGCAAGGCAAGGCACCGTGAAGCTAGGCAAGGCTAATGCACGACAACGCAAGGCTAGGCAATGCACGACAATGCAAGTAAAGCTTAAAGCAAAGGAAGGCACGGCCAGAAGAGATAAGGCTAAGGCACGACAACGCAAGGCTAGGCAATGCACGGAAGGCAAGCAAAGAGTAACGGAAGGTAAGGAAGGCAAGGGAAAGCAAGGAAAGGCAGGAGTAACGGAAGGAACGGCACGGCAAGGGGAAACAAGGCTAAGGCACGACAACGCATGCTAGGCAATACACGGCAAGGCAAGGAAAGGGTAACGCATGGGAAAGCACGGTCAGGCGAGGCAAGGCTAAGGCACGACAACGCAAGGCTAGGCAATGCACGGAAGGCAAGCAAAGAGTAACGGAAGGTAAGGAAGGCAAGGGAAAGCAAGGAAAGGCAGTAGTAACGGAAGGAACGGCACGGCAAGGGGAAACAAGGCTAAGGAACGACAACGCATGCTAGGCAATGCACGGCAAGGCAAGGAAAGGGTAACGCATGGGAAAGCACTGTCAGGCGAGGCAAGGCTAAGGCATGACAACGCAAGGCTAGGCAATGCACGGAAAGCAAGCAAAGAGTAACGGAACGCAAGGAAGGAAAGGGAAAGCAAGGGAAGGCAAGGGTAACGGAAGGAACGGCACGGCAAGGGTTAACAAGGCTAAGGCACGACAACACACGGCTAGGAAATGCACGGCAAGGCAAGGAAAGGGTAACGCAAGGCAAGGCACGCTGAGGCTAGGCCAGGTTAATGCACGACAACGCAAGGCTAGGCAATGCACGACAATGCAAGGAAAGCTTAAAGCAAAGGAAGGCACGGTCAGGCGAGATAAGGCTAAGGCATGACAACGCAAGGCTAGGCAATGCACGGAAGGCAAGCAAAGAGTAACGGAAGGTAAGGAAGGCAAGGGAAAGCAAGGAAAGGCAATGGTAACGGAAGGAACGGCACGGCAAGGGGAAACAAGGCTAAGGCACGACAACGCACGCTAGGCCATGCACGGCAAGGCAAGGAAAGGGTAAGGCATGGGAAAGCACGGTCAGGCGAGGCAAGGCTAAGGCACGACAACTAAAGGCTAGGCAATGCACGGAAGGCAAGCAAAGAGTAACGGAAGGTAAGGAAGGAAAGGGAAAGCAAGGGAAGGCAAGGGTAACGGAAGGAACGGCACGGCAAGGGGAAACAAGGCTAAGGCACGACAACGCACGGCTAGGCAATGCACGGCAAGGCAAGCAAAGGGTAACGCAAGGAAAGGCACGGTGAGGCTAGGCAAGGCTAATGCACGAAAACGCAAGGCTAGGCAATGCACGACAATGCAAGGAAAGCTTAAAGCAAAGGAAGGCACGGTCATGCGAGATAAGGCTAAGGCACGACAACGCAAGGCTAGGCAATGCACGGAAGGCAAGCAAAGAGTAACGGAAGGTAAGGAAGGCAAGGGAAAGCAAGGAAAGGCAATGGTATCGGAAGGAACGGCACGGCAAGGGGAAACAAGGCTAAGGCACGACAACGCACGCTAGGCAATGCACGGCAAGGCAAGGAAAGGGTAACGCATGGGAAAGCACGGTCAGGCGAGGCAAGGCTAAGGCACGACAACGCAAGGCTAGGCAATGCACGGAAAGCAAGCAAAGAGTAACGGAAGGTAAGGAAGGCAAGGGAAAGCAAGGAAAGGCAATGGTAACGGAAGGAACGGCACGGCAAGGGGAAACAAGGCTAAGGCACGACAACACACGGCTAGGAAATGCACGGCAAGACAAGTAAAGGGTAACGCATGGGAAAGCACGGTCAGGCGAGGCAAGGCTAAGGCACGACAACGCAAGGCTAGGCAATGAACGGAAGGCAAGCAAAGAGTAACGGAAGGTAAGGAAGGCAAGGGAAAGCAAAGAAAGGCAAGTGTAACGGAAGGAACGGCACGGCAAGGGGAAACAAGGCTAAGGCACGACAACGCACGGCTAGGCAATGCACGGCAAGGCAAGCAAAGGGTAAGGCAAGGCAAGGCACGGTGAGGCTAGGCAAGGCTAATGCACGAAAACGCAAGGCTAGGCAATGCACGACAATGCAAGGAAAGCTTAAAGCAAAGGAAGGCAAGGTCAGGCGAGATAAGGCAAAGGCACGACAACGCAAGGCTAGGCAATTCAGGGAAGGCAAGCAAAGAGTAACGGAAGGTAAGCAAGGCAAGGAAAAGCAAGGAAAGGCAAGGGTAACGGAAGGAACGGCACGGCAAGGGGGAACATGTCTAAGGCACGACAGCGAACGCGAGGCAATGAACGGCAAGGCAAGGAAAGGGTAACGCATGGGAAAGCACGGTCAGGCGAGGCAAGGCTAAGGCACGACAACGCAAGGCTAGGCAATGCACGGAAGGCAAGCAAAGAGTAACGGAAGGTAAGGAACGCAAGCGAAAGCAAGGAAAGGCAAGTGTAACGGAAGGAACGGAACGGCAAGGGGAAACAAGGCTAAGGCACGCCAACGCACGCTAGGCAATGCACGGCAAGGCAAGGAAAGGGTAACGCATGGGAAAGCACGGTCAGGCGAGGCAAGGCTAAGGCATGACAACGCAAGGCTAGGCAATGCACGGAAAGCAAGCAAAGAGTAACGGAACGCAAGGAAGGCAAGGGAAAGCAAGGGAAGGCAAGGGTAACGGAAGGAACGGCACGGCAAGGGGTAACAAGGCAAAGGCACGACAACGCAGGGCTAGGCAATGCACGGCAAGGCAAGGAAAGGGTAACGCAGGGGAAGGCACGGTCAGGTGAGGCAAGGATAAGGCACGACAATGCAAGGCTAGGCAATGCACGGCAAGGCAAGGAAAGAGGAACGGAAGGAAAGGAAGGCAAGGCAAAGCCAGGCAAGGCAAGTGTAACAAAAGGCACGCAACGGCAAGGGGAAACAAGGCTAAGGGACGACAACACACGGCTAGGAAATGCACGGCAAGGCAAGGAAACGGTAACGCAAGGCAAGGCACGGTGAGGCTAGGCAAGGCTAATGCACGAAAACGCAAGGCTAGGCGATGCACGAAAATGCAAGGAAAGGTTAAAGCAAAGGAAGGCAAGGTCAGGCAAGATAAGGCTAAGGCACGACAACGCAAGGCTAGGCTATTCAGGGAAGGCAAGCAAAGAGTAACGGAAGGTAAGGAAGGTAACGGAAGGTAAGGAAGGCAAGGAAAAGCAAGGAAAGGCAAGGGTAACGGAAGGAACGGCACGGCAAGGGGAAACAAGGCTAAGGCACGGCAACGCAGGCTAGGCAATGCACGGCAAGGCAAGGAAAGGGTAATGCATGGGAAAGCACGGTCAGGCGAGGCAAGGCTAAGGCAGGACAACGCAAGGCTAGGCAATGCACGGAAAGCAAGCAAAGAGTAACGGAACGCAAGGAAGGCAAGGGAAAGCAAGTGAAGGCAAGGGTAACGGAAGGAACGGCACGGCAAGGGGAAACAAGGCTAAGGCACGACAACGCACGGCTAGGGAATGCACGGCAAGGCAAGCATAGGGTAACGCAAGGCAAGGCACGGTGAGGCTAGGCAAGGCTAATGCACGAAAACGCAAGGCTAGGCAATGCGCGACAATGCAAGGAAAGCTTAAAGCAACGGAAGGCAAGGTCAGGCGAGATAAGGCAAAGGCACGACAACGCAAGGCTAGGCAATTCAGGGAAGGCAAGCAAAGAGTAACGGAAGGTAAGCAAGGCAAGGAAAAGCAAGGAAAGGCAAGGTTAACGGAAGGAACGGCACGGCAAGGGGGAACATGTCTAAGGCACGACACCGAACGCTAGGCAATGAACGGCAAGGCAAGGAAAGGGTAACGCATTTGAAAGCACGGTCAGGCGAGGCAACGCTAAGGCACGACAACGCAAGGCTAGGCAATGCACGGCAAGGCAAGGAAAGGGTAACGCAGGGGAATGCACGGTAAGGTGAGGCAAGGATAAGGCACGACAATGCAAGGCTAGGCAATGCACGGCAAGGCAAGGAAAGAGTAACGGAAGGAAAGGAAGGCAAGGCAAAGCCAGGCAAGGCAAGTGTAACAAAAGGCACGCCACGGCAAGGGGAATCAATGCTAAGGCACGACAACGCACGGCTAGGCAATGCACGGCAAGGCAAGCAAAGGGTAACGCAAGGAAAGGCACGGTGAGGCTAGGCAAGGCTAATGCACGACAACGCAAGGCTAGGCAATGCACGACAATGCAAGGAAAGCTTAAAGCAAAGGAAGGCACGGTCAGGCGAGATAAGGCTAAGGCACGACAACGAAAGGCTAGGCAATGCACGGAAGGCAAGCAAAGAGTAACGGAAGGTAAGGAAGGCAAGGGAAAGCAAGGAAAGTCAAGTGTAACGGAAGGAACGGCACGGCAAGGGGAAACAAGGCTAAGGCACGACAACGCACGCTAGGCAATGCACGGTAAGGCAAGGAAATGGTAACGCATGGGAAAGTACGGTCAGGGGAGGCAAGCCTAAGGCATGACAACGCAAGGCTAGGCAATGCACGGAAAGCAAGCAAAGAGTAACGGAACGGAAGGAAGGCAAGGGAAAGCAAGGAAAGGCAAGTGTAACGGAAGGAACGGCACGGCAAGGGGAAACAAGGCTAAGGCACGAC
Source organism: Macrotis lagotis (assembly GCF_037893015.1). NCBI lineage: Eukaryota > Metazoa > Chordata > Mammalia > Peramelemorphia > Peramelidae > Macrotis > Macrotis lagotis. The sequence goes on from NW_027421978.1 coordinate 114,890, forward strand.
AACGCACGGCTAGGAAATGCACGGCAAGGCAAGCAAAGGGTAACGCAAGGCAAGGCACGGTGAGGCTAGGCAAGGCTAATGCACGAAAACGCAAGGCTAGGCAATGCACGACAATGCAAGGAAAGCTTAAAGCAAAGGAAGGCAAGGTCAGGCGAGATAAGGCAAAGGCACGACAACGCAAGGCTAGGCAATTCAGGGAAGGCAAGCAAAGAGTAACGGAAGGTAAGCAAGGCAAGGAAAAGCAAGGAAAGGCAAGGGTAACGGAAGGAACGGCACGGCAAGGGGGAACATGTCTAAGGCACGACAGCGAACGCTAGGCAATGAACGGCAAGGCAAGGAAAGGGTAACGCATGGGAAAGCACGGTCAGGCGAGGCAAGGCTAAGGCACGACAACGCAAGGCTAGGCAATGCACGGAAGGCAAGCAAAGAGTAACGGAAGGTAAGGAACGCAAGGGAAAGCAAGGAAAGGCAAGTGTAACGGAAGGAACGGAACGGCAAGGGGAAACAAGGCTAAGGCACGACAACGCACGCTAGGCAATGCACGGCAAGGCAAGGAAAGGGTAACGCATGGGAAAGCACGGTCAGGCGAGGCAAGGCTAAGGCATGACAACGCAAGGCTAGGCAATGCACGGAAAGCAAGCAAAGAGTAACGGAACGCAAGGAAGGCAAGGGAAAGCAAGGGAAGGCAAGGGTAACGGAAGGAACGGCACGGCAAGGGGTAACAAGGCAAAGGCACGACAACGCAGGGCTAGGCAATGCACGGCAAGGCAAGGAAAGGGTAACGCAGGGGAAGGCACGGTCAGGTGAGGCAAGGATAAGGCACGACAATGCAAGGCTAGGCAATGCACGGCAAGGCAAGGAAAGAGGAACGGAAGGAAAGGAAGGCAAGGCAAAGCCAGGCAAGGCAAGTGTAACAAAAGGCACGCAACGGCAAGGGGAAACAAGGCTAAGGGACGACAACACACGGCTAGGAAATGCACGGCAAGGCAAGGAAACGGTAACGCAAGGCAAGGCACGGTGAGGCTAGGCAAGGCTAATGCACGAAAACGCAAGGCTAGGCGATGCACGAAAATGCAAGGAAAGGTTAAAGCAAAGGAAGGCAAGGTCAGGCAAGATAAGGCTAAGGCACGACAACGCAAGGCTAGGCTATTCAGGGAAGGCAAGCAAAGAGTAACGGAAGGTAAGGAAGGCAAGGAAAAGCAAGGAAAGGCAAGGGTAACGGAAGGAACGGCACGGCAAGGGGAAACAAGGCTAAGGCACGGCAACGCAGGCTAGGCAATGCACGGCAAGGCAAGGAAAGGGTAACGCATGGGAAAGCACGGTCAGGCGAGGCAAGGCTAAGGCAGGACAACGCAAGGCTAGGCAATGCACGGAAAGCAAGCAAAGAGTAACGGAACGCAAGGAAGGCAAGGGAAAGCAAGTGAAGGCAAGGGTAACGGAAGGAACGGCACGGCAAGGGGAAACAAGGCTAAGGCACGACAACGCACGGCTAGGGAATGCACGGCAAGGCAAGCATAGGGTAACGCAAGGCAAGGCACGGTGAGGCTAGGCAAGGCTAATGCACGAAAACGCAAGGCTAGGCAATGCGCGACAATGCAAGGAAAGCTTAAAGCAACGGAAGGCAAGGTCAGGCGAGATAAGGCAAAGGCACGACAACGCAAGGCTAGGCAATTCAGGGAAGGCAAGCAAAGAGTAACGGAAGGTAAGCAAGGCAAGGAAAAGCAAGGAAAGGCAAGGTTAACGGAAGGAACGGCACGGCAAGGGGGAACATGTCTAAGGCACGACACCGAACGCTAGGCAATGAACGGCAAGGCAAGGAAAAGGTAACGCATGGGAAAGCACGGTCAGGCGAGGCAAGGCTAAGGCACGACAACGCAAGGCTAGGCAATGCACGGAAGGCAAGCAAAGAGTAACGGAAGGTAAGGAAGGCAAGGGAAAGCAAGGAAAGGCAAGTGTAACGGAAGGAACGGCACGGCAAGGGGAAACAAGGCTAAGGCACGACAACGCACGCTAGGCAATGCACGGCAAGGCAAGGAAAGGGTAACGCATGGGAAAGCAAGGTCAGGCGAGGCAAGGCTAAGGCATGACAACGCAAGGCTAGGCAATGCACGGAAGGCAAGCACGGAATAAGGCATGACAACGCAAGGCTAGGCAATGCACGGAAAGCAAGCAAAGAGTAACGGAAGGTAAGCAAGGCAAGGAAAAGGAAGGAAAGGCCAGGATAACGGAAGGAACGGCACGGCAAGGGGAAATATGTCTAAGGCACGACACCGAACGCTAGGCAATGAACGGCAAGGCAAGGAAAGGGTAACGCATTTGAAAGCACGGTCAGGCGAGGCAACGCTAAGGCACGACAATGCAAAGTTAGGCAATGCACGGCAAGGCAAGGAATGGGTAACGCAGGGGAATGCACGGTAAGGTGAGGCAAGGATAAGGCACGACAATGCAAGGCTGGGAAATGCACGGCAAGGCAAGGAAAGAGTAACGGAAGGAAAGGAAGGCAAGGCAAAGCCAGGCAAGGCAAGTGTAACAAAAGGCACGCCACGGCAAGGGGAATCAATGCTAAGGCACGACAACGCACGGCTAGGCAATGCACGGCAAGGCAAGGAAAGGGTAACGGAAGGCAAGGCTCGGTGAGGCTAGGCAAGGCTAATGCACGACAACGCAAGGCTAGGCAGTGCACGACAATGCAAGGAAAGCTTAAAGCAAAGGAAGGCACGGTCAGGCGAGATAAGGCTAAGGCACGACAACGCAAGGCTAGGCAATGCACGGAAGGCAAGCAAAGAGTAACGGAAGGTAAGGAAGGCAAGGGAAAGCAAGGAAAGGCAAGTGTAACGGAAGGAACGGCACGGCAAGAGGAAACAAGGCTAAGGCACGACAACGCACGCTAGGCAATGCACGGTAAGGCAAGGAAATGGTAACGCATGGGAAAGTACGGTCAGGGGAGGCAAGCCTAAGGCATGACAACGCAAGGCTAGGCAATGCACGGAAAGCAAGCAAAGAGTAACGGACGGTAAGGAAGGCAAGGGAAAGCAAGGAAAGGCAAGTGTAACGGAAGGAACGGCACGGCAAGGGGAAACAAGGCTAAGGCACGACAACGCACGGCTAGGAAATGCACGGCAAGGCAAGCAAAGGGTAACGCAAGGCAAGGCACGGTGAGGCTAGGCAAGGCTAATGCACGAAAACGCAAGGCTAGGCAATGCACGACAATGCAAGGAAAGCTTAAAGCAAAGGAAGGCAAGGTCAGGCGAGATAAGGCAAAGGCACGACAACGCAAGGCTAGGCAATTCAGGGAAGGCAAGCAAAGAGTAACGGAAGGTAAGCAAGGCAAGGAAAAGCAAGGAAAGGCAAGGGTAACGGAAGGAACGGCACGGCAAGGGGGAACATGTCTAAGGCACGACAACGAACGCTAGGCAATGCACGGCAAGGCAAGGAAAGGGTAACGCATGGGAAAGCACGGTCAGGCGAGGCAAGGCTAAGGCACGACAACGCAAGGCTAGGCAATGCACGGAAAGCAAGCAAAGAGTAAAGGAAGTTAAGGAAGGCAAGGGAAAGCAAGGAAAGGCAATGGTAACGGAAGGAACGGCACGGCAAGGGGAAACAAGGCTAAGGCACGACAACACACGGCTAGGAAATGCAAGGCAAGGCAAGTAAAGGGTAACGCATGGGAAAGCACGGTCAGGCGAAGCAAGGCTAAGGCACGACAACGCAAGGCTAGGCAATGAACGGAAGGCAAGCAAAGAGTAACGGAAGGTAAGGAAGGCAAGGGAAAGCAAAGGAAAGGCGAGTGTAACGGAAGGAACGGCACGGCAAGGGGAAACAAGGCTAAGGCACGACAACGCACGGCTAGGCAATGCACGTCAAGGCAAGCAAAGGGTAACGCAAGGAAAGGCACGGTGAGGCTAGGCAAGGCTAATGCACGAAAACGCAAGGCTAGGCGATGCACGAAAATGCAAGGAAAGATTAAAGCAAAGGAAGGCAAGGTCAGGCAAGATAAGGCTAAGGCACGACAACGCAAGGCTAGGCTATTCAGGGAAGGCAAGCAAAGAGTAACGGAAGGTAAGGAAGGCAAGGAAAAGCAAGGAAAGGCAAGGGTAACGGAAGGAACGGCACGGCAAGGGGAAACAAGGCTAAGGCACGGCAACGCAGGCTAGGCAATGCACGGCAAGCTAAGGAAAGGGTAAAGCAAGGGAAGGCACGGTCAGGCGAGATAAGGCTAAGGCAGGACAACGCAAGGCTAGGCAATGCACGGAAGGCAAGCAAAGAGTAACGGAACGCAAGGAAGGCAAGGGAAAGCAAGTGAAGGCAAGGGTAACGGAAGGAACGGCACGGCAAGGGGAAACAAGGCTAAGGCACGACAACGCACGGCTAGGGAATGCACGGCAAGGCAAGCATAGGGTAACGCAAGGCAAGGCACGGTGAGGCTAGGCAAGGCTAATGCACGAAAACGCAAGGCTAGGCAATGCGCGACAATGCAAGGAAATCTTAAAGCAACGGAAGGCAAGGTCAGGCGAGATAAGGCAAAGGCACGACACGCAAGGCTAGGCAATTCAGGGAAGGCAAGCAAAGAGTAACGGAAGGTAAGGAAGGCAAGGAAAAGCAAGGAAAGGCAAGGTTAACGGAAGGAACGGCACGGCAAGGGGGAACATGTCTAAGGCACGACACCGAACGCTAGGCAATGAACGGCAAGGCAAGGAAAAGGTAACGCATGGGAAAGCACGGTCAGGCGAGGCAAGGCTAAGGCACGACAACGCAAGGCTAGGCAATGCACGGAAGGCAAGCAAAGAGTAACGGAAGGTAAGGAAGGCAAGGGAAAGCAAGGAAAGGCAAGTGTAACGGAAGGAACGGCACGGCAAGGGGAAACAAGGCTAAGGCACGACAACGCACGCTAGGCAATGCACGGCAAGGCAAGGAAAGGGTAACGCATGGGAAAGCAAGGTCAGGCGAGGCAAGGCTAAGGCATGACAACGCAAGGCTAGGAAATGCACGGAAAGCAAGCAAAGAGTAACGGAAGGTAAGCAAGGCAAGGAAAAGGAAGGAAAGGCCAGGATAACGGAAGGAACGGCACGGCAAGGGGAAATAAGTCTAAGGCACGACACCGAACGCTAGGCAATGAACGGCAAGGCAAGGAAAGGGTAACGCATTTGAAAGCACGGTCAGGCGAGGCAACGCTAAGGCACGACAACGCAAAGCTAGGCAATGCACGGCAAGGCAAGGAAAGGGTAACGCAGGGGAATGCACGGTAAGGTGAGGCAAGGATAAGGCACGACAATGCAAGGCTGGGAAATGCACGGCAAGGCAAGGAAAGAGTAACGGAAGGAAAGGAAGGCAAGGCAAAGCCAGGCAAGGCAAGTGTAACAAAAGGCACGCCACGGCAAGGGGAATCAGTGCTAAGGCACGACAACGCACGGCTAGGCAATGCACGGCAAGGCAAGGAAAGGGTAACGGAAGGCAAGGCACGGTGAGGCTAGGCAAGGCTAATGCACGACAACGCAAGGCTAGGCAATGCACGACAAAGCAAGGAAAGCTTAAAGCAAAGGAAGGCACGGTCAGGCGAGAATAGGCTAAGGCACGACAACGCAAGGCTAGGCAATGCACGGAAGGCAAGCAAAGAGTAACGGAAGGTAAGGAAGGCAAGGGAAAGCAAGGAAAGGCAAGTGTAACGGAAGGAACGGCACGGCAAGGGGAAACAAGGCTAAGGCACGACAACGCACGCTAGGCAATGCACGGTAAGGCAAGGAAATGGTAACGCATGGGAAAGTACGGTCAGGGGAGGCAAGCCTAAGGCATGACAACGCAAGGCTAGGCAATGCACGGAAAGCAAGCAAAGAGTAACGGAACGCAAGGAAGGCAAGGGAAAGCAAGGAAAGGCAAGGGTAACGGAAGGAACGGCACGGCAAGGGGAAACAAGGCTAAGGCACGACAACGCACGCTAGGCAATGCACGGCAAGGCAAGGAAAGGGTAACGCATGGGAAAGCACGGTCAGGCGAGGCAAGGCTAAGGAATGACAACGCAAGGCTAGGCAATGCACGGAAAGCAAGCAAAGAGTAACGGAAGGTAAGGAAGGCAAGGGAAAGCAAGGAAAGGCAAGGATAACGGAAGGAACGGCACGGCAAGGGGAAACAAGTCTAAGGCACGACACCGAACGCTAGGCAATGAACGGCAAGGCAAGGAAAGGGTAACGCATTTGAAAGCACGGTCAGGCGAGGCAACGCTAAGGCACGACAACGCAAAGCTAGGCAATGCACGGCAAGGCAAGGAAAGGGTAACGCATGGGAAAGCACTGTCAGGCGAGGCAAGGCTAAGGCATGACAACGCAAGGCTAGGCAATGCACGGAAAGCAAGCAAAGAGTAACGGAACGCAAGGAAGGAAAGGGAAAGCAAGGGAAGGCAAGGGTAACGGAAGGAACGGCACGGCAAGGGTTAACAAGGCTAAGGCACGACAACACACGGCTAGGAAATGCACGGCAAGGCAAGGAAAGGGTAACGCAAGGCAAGGCACGCTGAGGCTAGGCAAGGTTAATGCACGACAACGCAAGGCTAGGCAATGCACGACAATGCAAGGAAAGCTTAAAGCAAAGGAAGGCACGGTCAGGCGAGATAAGGCTAAGGCACGACAACGCAAGGCTAGGCAATGCACGGAAGGCAAGCAAAGAGTAACGGAAGGTAAGGAAGGCAAGGGAAAGCAAGGAAAGGCAATGGTAACGGAAGGAACGGCACGGCAAGGGGAAACAAGGCTAAGGCACGACAACGCACGCTAGGCAATGCACGGCAAGGCAAGGAAAGGGTAAGGCATGGGAAAGCACGGTCAGGCGAGGCAAGGCTAAGGCACGACAACTAAAGGCTAGGCAATGCACGGAAGGCAAGCAAAGAGTAACGGAAGGTAAGGAAGGAAAGGGAAAGCAAAGAAAGGCAAGTGTAACGGAAGGAACGGCACGGCAAGGGGAAACAAGGCTAAGGCACGACAACGCACGGCTAGGCAATGCACGGCAAGGCAAGCAAAGGGTAACGCAAGGAAAGGCACGGTGAGGCTAGGCAAGGCTAATGCACGAAAACGCAAGGCTAGGCAATGCACGACAATGCAAGGAAAGCTTAAAGCAAAGGAAGGCACGGTCATGCGAGATAAGGCTAAGGCACGACAACGCAAGGCTAGGCAATGCACGGAAGGCAAGCAAAGAGTAACGGAAGGTAAGGAAGGCAAGGGAAAGCAAGGAAAGGCAATGGTATCGGAAGGAACGGCACGGCAAGGGGAAACAAGGCTAAGGCACGACAACGCAGGGCTAGGCAATGCACGGCAAGGCAAGGAAAGGGTAACGCATGGGAAAGCACGGTCAGGCGAGGCAAGGCTAAGGCACGACAACGCAAGGCTAGGCAATGCACGGAAAGCAAGCAAAGAGTAACGGAAGGTAAGGAAGGCAAGGGAAAGCAAGGAAAGGCAATGGTAACGGAAGGAACGGCACGGCAAGGGGAAACAAGGCTAAGGCACGACAACACACGGCTAGGAAATGCACGGCAAGGCAAGTAAAGGGTAACGCATGGGAAAGCACGGTCAGGCGAGGCAAGGCTAAGGCACGACAACGCAAGGCTAGGCAATGAACGGAAGGCAAGCAAAGAGTAACGGAAGGTAAGGAAGGCAAGGGAAAGCAAAGAAAGGCAAGTGTAACGGAAGGAACGGCACGGCAAGGGGAAACAAGGCTAAGGCACGACAACGCACGGCTAGGCAATGCACGTCAAGGCAAGCAAAGGGTAACGCAAGGAAAGGCACGGTGAGGCTAGGCAAGGCTAATGCACGAAAACGCAAGGCTAGGCGATGCACGACAATGCAAGGAAAGCTTAAAGCAAAGGAAGGCAAGGTCAGGCAAGATAAGGCTAAGGCACGACAACGCAAGGCTAGGCAATGCAGGGAAGGCAAGCAAAGAGTAACGGAAGGTAAGGAAGGCAAGGAAAAGCAAGGAAAGGCAAGGGTAACGGAAGGAAAGGCACGGCAAGGGGAAACAAGGCTAAGGCACGACAACGCACGGCTAGGCAATGCACGGCAAGGCAAGGAAAGGGTAACGCATGGGAAGGCACGGTCAGGCGAGGCAAGGCTAAGGCAGGACAACGCAAGGCTAGGCAATGCACGGAAAGCAAGCAAAGAGTAACGGAACGCAAGGAAGGCAAGGGAAAGCAAGTGAAGGCAAGGGTAACGGAAGGAACGGCACGGCAAGGGGAAACAAGGCTAAGGCACGACAACGCACGGCTAGGGAATGCACGGCAAGGCAAGCATAGGGTAACGCAAGGCAAGGCACGGTGAGGCTAGGCAAGGCTAATGCACGAAAACGCAAGGCTAGGCAATGCGCGACAATGCAAGGAAAGCTTAAAGCAACGGAAGGCAAGGTCAGGCGAGATAAGGCAAAGGCACGACAACGCAAGGCTAGGCAATTCAGGGAAGGCAAGCAAAGAGTAACGGAAGGTAAGCAAGGCAAGGAAAAGCAAGGAAAGCAAGGTTAACGGAAGGAACGGCACGGCAAGGGGGAACATGTCTAAGGCACGACACCGAACGCTAGGCAATGAACGGCAAGGCAAGGAAAAGGTAACGCATGGGAAAGCACGGTCAGGCGAGGCAAGGCTAAGGCACGACAACGCAAGGCTAGGCAATGCACGGAAGGCAAGCAAAGAGTAACGGAAGGTAAGGAAGGCAAGGGAAAGCAAGGAAAGGCAAGTGTAACGGAAGGAACGGCACGGCAAGGGGAAACAAGGCTAAGGCACGACAACGCACGCTAGGCAATGCACGGCAAGGCAAGGAAAGGGTAACGCATGGGAAAGCAAGGTCAGGCGAGGCAAGGCTAAGGCATGACAACGCAAGGCTAGGCAATGCACGGAAAGCAAGCAAAGAGTAACGGAACGCAAGGAAGGCAAGGGAAAGCAAGGGAAGGAAAGGGTAACGGAAGGAACGGCACGGCAAGGGGAAACAAGGCTAAGGCACGACAACGCAGGGCTAGGCAATGCACGGCAAGGCAAGGAAAGGGTAACGCAGGGGAAGGCACGGTCAGGTGAGGCAAGGATAAGGCACGACAATGCAAGGCTAGGCAATGCACGGCAAGGCAAGGAAAGAGTAACGGAAGGAAAGGAAGGCAAGGCAAAGCCAGGCAAGGCAAGTGTAACAAAAGGCACGCAACGGCAGGGGGAAACAAGGCTAAGGCACGACAACACACGGCTACGAAATGCACGGCAAGGCAAGGAAAGGGTAACGCAAGGCAAGGCACGGTGAGGCTAGGCAAGGCTAATGCACGACAACGCAAGGCTAGGCAATGCACGACAATGCAAGTAAAGCTTAAAGCAAAGGAAGGCACGGCCAGAAGAGATAAGGCTAAGGCACGACAACGCAAGGCTAGGCAATGCAGGGAAGTCAAGGAAAGAGTAACGGAAGGTAAGGAAGGCAAAGGAAAGCTAGGAAAGGCAATGGTAACGGAAGGAACGGCACGGCAAGGGGAAACAAGTCTAAGGCACGACAACGCACGCTAGGCAATGCACGGCAAGGGAAGGAAAGGGTAACGCATGGGAAAGAACGGTCAGGGGAAGCAAGGCTAAGGCAGGACAACGCAAGGCTTGGCAATGCACGGAAGGCAAGCAAAGAGTAACGGAAGGTAAGGAAGGCAAGGGAAAGCAAAGAAAGGCAAGTGTAAAGGAAGGAACGGCACGGCAAGGGGAAACAAGGCTAAGGCACGACAACGCACGCTAGGCAATGCACGGCAAGGCAAGGAAAGGGTAACGCATGGGAAAGCACGGTCAGGCGAGGCAAGGCTAAGGAAAGCCAACGCAAGGCTAGGCAATGCACGGAAAGCAAGCAAGGAGTAACGGAATGCAAGGAAGGAAAGGGAAAGCAAGGGAAGGCAAGGGTAACGGAAGGAACGGCACGGCAAGGGTTAACAAGGCTAAGGCACGACAACACACGGCTAGGAAATGCACGGCAAGGCAAGGAAAGGGTAACGCAAGGCAAGGCACGCTGAGGCTAGGCAAGGTTAATGCACGACAACGCAAGGCTAGGCAATGCACGACAATGCAAGGAAAGCTTAAACAAAGGAAGGCACGGTCAGGCGAGATACGGCTAAGGCACGACAACGCACGCTAGGCAATGCACGGCAAGGCAAGGAAAGGGTAACGCATGGGAAAGCACGGTCAGGCGAGGCAAGTCTAAGGCACGACAAATCAAGGCTAGGCAATGCACGGAAGGCAAGAAAAGAGTAACGGAAGGTAAGGAAGGAAAGGGAAAGCAAAGAAAGGCAAGTGTAACGGAAGGAACGACACGGCAAGGGGAAACAAGGCTAAGGCACGACAAAGCACGGCTAGGCAATGCACGGCAAGGCAAGCAAAGGGTAACGCAAGGAAAGGCACGGTGAGGCTAGGCAAGGCTAATGCACGAAAACGCAAGGCTAGGCAATGCACGACAATGCAAGTAAAGCTTAAAGCAAAGGAAGGCACGGTCAGGCGAGATAAGGCTAAGGCACGACAACGCAAGGCTAGGCAATGCACGGAAGGCAAGCAAAGAGTAACGGAAGGTAAGGAAGGCAAGGGAAAGCAAAGAAAGGCCATGGTAACGGAAGGAACGGCACGGCAAGGGGAAACAAGGCTAAGGCACGACAACGCACGCTAGGCAATGCACGGCAAGGCAAGGAAAGGGTAACGCATGGGAAAGCACGGTCAGGCGAGGCAAGGCTAAGGCACGACAACGCAAGGCTAGGCAATGCACGGAAAGCAAGCAAAGAGTAACGGAACGCAAGGAAGGCAAGGGAAAGCAAGGGAAGGCAAGGGTAACGGAAGGAACGGCACGGCAAGGGGAAACAAGGCTAAGGCACGACAACGCACGGCTAGGCAATACACGGCAAGGCAAGGAAAGGGTAACGCAAGGGAAGGCACGGTCAGGTGAGGCAAGGATAAGGCACGACAATGCAAGGCTAGGCAATGTACGGCAAGGCAAGGAAAGAGTAACGGAAGGAAAGGAAGGCAAGGTAAAGCCAGGCAAGGCAAGTGTAACAAAAGGCACGCAACGGTAAGGGGAGACAAGGCTAAGGCACGACAACGCACGGCTAGGCCATGCACGGCAAGGCAAGGAAAGGGTAACGCAAGGCAAGGCACGGTGAGGCTAGGCAAGGCTAATGCACGACAACGCAAGGCTAGGCAATGCACGACAATGCAAGTAAAGCTTAAAGCAAAGGAAGGCACGGCCAGAAGAGATAAGGCTAAGGCACGACAACGCAAGGCTAGGCAATGCAGGGAAGGCAAGGAAAGAGTAACGGAAGGTAAGGAAGGCAAAGGAAAGCAAGGAAAGGCAATGGTAACGGATGGAACGGCACGGCAAGGGGAAACAAGTCTAAGGCACGACAACGCACGCTAGGCAATGCACGGCAAGGGAAGGAAAGGGTAACGCATGGGAAAGAACGGTCAGGGGAGGCAACGCTTAGGCACGACAACGCAAGGCTTGGCAATGCGCGGAAGGCAAGCAAAGAGTAACGGAAGGTAAGGAAGGCAAGGGAAAGCAAGGAAAGGCAATGGTAACGGAAGGAACGGCACGGCAAGGGGAAACAAGGCAAAGGCACGACAACGCACGGCTAGGCAATGCACGGCAAGGCAAGGAAAGGGTAACGCATGGGAAAGCACGGTCAGGCGAGGCAAGGCTAAGGCATGACAACGCAAGGCTAGGCAATGCACGGAAAGCAAGCAAAGAGTAACGGAACGCAAGGAAGGCAAGGGAAAGCAAGGGAAGGCAAGGGTAACGGAAGGAACGGCACGCAAGGGGTAACAAGGCAAAGGCACGACAACGCAGGGCTAGGCAATGCACGGCAAGGCAAGGAAACGGTAACGCAAGGGAAGGCACGGTCAGGTGAGGCAAGGATAAGGCACGACAATGCAAGGCTAGGCAATGCACGGCAAGGCAAGGAAAGAGTAACGGAAGGAAAGGAAGGCAAGGCAAAGCCAGGCAAGGCAAGTGTAAGAAAAGGCACGCAACGGCAAGGGGAAACAAGGCTAAGGCAGGAAAACACACGGCTAGGAAATGCACGGCAAGGCAAGGGAAGGGTAACGCAAGGCAAGGCACGGTGAAGCTAGGCAAGGCTAATGCACGACAACGCAAGGCTAGGCAATGCACGACAATGCAAGTAAAGCTTAAAGCAAAGGAAGGCACGGCCAGAAGAGATAAGGCTAAGGCACGACAACGCAAGGCTAGGCAATGCACGGAAGGCAAGCAAAGAGTAACGGAAGGTAAGGAAGGCAAGGGAAAGCAAGGAAAGGCAGTAGTAACGGAAGGAACGGCACGGCAAGGGGATACAAGGCTAAGGCACGACAACGCATGCTAGGCAATTCACGGCAAGGCAAGTAAAGGGTAACGCATGGGAAAGCACGGTCAGTCGAGGCAAGGCTAAGGCATGACAACGCAAGGCTAGGCAATGCACGGAAAGCAAGCAAAGTGTAACGGAACGCAAGGAAGGCAAGGGAAAGCAAGTGAAGGCAAGGGTAACGGAAGGAACGGCACGGCAAGGGGAAACAAGGCTAAGGCACGACAACGCACGGCTAGGGAATGCACGGCAAGGCAAGCATAGGGTAACGCAAGGCAAGGCACGGTGAGGCTAGGCAAGGCTAATGCACGAAAACGCAAGGCTAGGCAATGCGCGACAATGCAAGGAAAGCTTAAAGCAAAGGAAGGCAAGGTCAGGAGAGATAAGGCAAAGGCACGACAACGCAAGGCTAGGCAATTCAGGGAAAGCAAGCAAAGAGTAACGGAAGGTAAGCAAGGCAAGGAAAAGCAAGGAAAGGCAAGGTTAACGGAAGGAACGGCACGGCAAGGGGGAACATGTCTAAGGCACGACACCGAACGCTAGGCAATGAATGGCAAGGCAAGGAAAAGGTAACGCATGGGAAAGCACGGTCAGGCGAGGCAAGGCTAAGGCACGACAACGCAAGGCTAGGCAATGCACGGAAGGCAAGCAAAGAGTAACGGAAGGTAAGGAAGACAAGGGAAAGCAAGGAAAGGCAAGTGTAACGGAAGGAACGGCACGGCAAGGGGAAACAAGGCTAAGGCACGACAACGCACGCTAGGCAATGCACGGCAAGGCAAGGAAAGGGTAACGCATGGGAAAGCACGGTCAGGCGAGGCAAGGCTAAGGCATGACAACGCAAGGCTAGGCAATGCACGGAAAGCAAGCAAAGAGTAACGGAACGCAAGGAAGGCAAGGGAAAGCAAGGGAAGGCAAGGGTAACGGAAGGAACGGCACGGCAAGGGGTAACAAGGCTAAGGCACGACAACGCAGGGCTAGGCAATGCACGGCAAGGCAAGGAAAGGGTAACGCAGGGGAAGGCACGGTCAGGTGAGGCAAGGATAAGGCACGGCAATGCAAGGCTAGGCAATGCACGGCAAGGCAAGGAAAGAGTAACGGAAGGAAAGGAAGGCAAGGGAAAGCCAGGCAAGGCAAGTGTAACAAAAGGCACGCAACGGCAAGGGGAAACAAGGCTAAGGCACGACAACACACGGCTACGAAATGCACGGCAAGGGAAGGAAAGGGTAACGCAAGGCAAGGCACGGTGAGGCTAGGCAAGGCTAATGCACGAAAACGCAAGGGTAGGCAATGCACGACAATGCAAGGAAAGTTTAAAGCAAAGGAAGGCACGGTCAGGCGAGATAAGGCTAAGGCACGACAACGCAAGGCTAGGCAATGCACGGAAGGCAAGCAAAGAGTAACGGAAGGTAAGGAAGGCAAGGGAAAGCAAAGAAAGGCCATGGTAACGGAAGGAACGGCACGGCAAGGGGAAACAAGTCTAAGGCACGACAACGCACGCTAGGCAATGCACGGCAAGGCAAGGAAAGGGTAACGCATGGGAAAGCACGGTCAGGCGAGGCAAGGCTAAGGCACGACAACGCAAGGCTAGGCAATGCACGGAAAGCAAGCAAAGAGTAACGGAACGCAAGGAAGGCAAGGGAAAGCAAGGGAAGGCAAGGGTAACGGAAGGAACGGCACGGCAAGGGGAAACAAGGCTAAGGCACGACAACGCACGTCTAGGCAATACACGGCAAGGCAAGGAAAGGGTAACGCAGGGGAAGGCACGGTCAGGTGAGGCAAGGATAAGGCACGACAATGCAAGGCTAGGCAATGCAAGGCAAGGCAAGGAAAGAGTAACGGAAGGAAAGGAAGGCAAGGCAAAGCCAGGCAAGGCAAGTGTAACAAAAGGCACGCAACGGCAAGGGGAAACAAGGCTAAGGCACGACAACACACGGCTAGGAATTGCACGGCAAGGCAAGGAAAGGGTAACGCAAGGCAAGGCACGGTGAGGCTAGGCAAGGCTAATGCACGACAACGCAAGGCTAGGCAATGCACGACAATGCAAGTAAAGCTTAAAGCAAAGGAAGGCACGGCCAGAAGAGATAAGGCTAAGGCACGACAACGCAAGGCTAGGCAATGCAGGGAAGGCAAGGAAAGAGTAACGGAAGGTAAGGAAGGCAAAGGAAAGCAAGGAAAGGCAATGGTAACGGAAGGAACGGCACGGCAAGGGGAAACAAGTCTAAGGCACGACAACGCACGCTAGGCAATGCACGGCAAGGGAAGGAAAGGGTAACGCATGGGAAAGAACGGTCAGGGGAGGCAACGCTTAGGCACGACAACGCAAGGCTTGGCAATGCGCGGAAGGCAAGCAAAGAGTAACGGAAGGTAAGGAAGGCAAGGGAAAGCAAGGAAAGGCAAGTGTAACGGAAGGAACGGCACGGCAAGGGGAAACAAGGCAAAGGCACGACAACGCACGCTAGGCAATGCACGGCAAGGCAAGGAAAGGGTAACGCATGGGAAAGCACGGTCAGGCGAGGCAAGGCTAAGGCATGAAAACGCAAGGCTAGGCAATGCACGGAAAGCAAGCAAAGAGTAACGGAACGCAAGGAAGGCAAGGGAAAGCAAGGGAAGGCAAGGGTAATGGAAGGAACGGCACGGCAAGGGGAAACAAGGCTAAGGCACGGCAACGTAGGCTAGGCAATGAACGGCAAGGCAAGGAAAGGGTAACGCATGGGAAAGCACGGGCAGGCGAGGCAAGGCTAAGGCACGACAACGCAAGGCTAGGCAATGCACGGAAGGCAAGCAAAGGGTAACGGAAGGTAAGGAAGGCAAGGGAAAGCAAGGAAAGGCAAGGGTAACGGAAGGAACGGCACGCCAAGGGGTAACAAGGCTAAGGCACGACAACGCAGGGCTAGGCAATGCACGGCAAGGCAAGGAAAGGGTAACGCAAGGGATGGCACTGTCAGGTGAGGCAAGGATAAGGCACGAAAATGCAAGGCTAGGCAATGCACGGCAAGGCAAGGAAAGAGTAACGGAAGGAAAGGAAGGCAAGGCAAAGCCAGGCAAGGCAAGTGTAACAAAAGGCACGCCACGGCAAGGGGAAACAAGGCTAAGGCACGACAACGCACGGCTAGGCCATGCACGGCAAGGCAAGGAAAGGGTAACGCAAGGCAAGGCACGGTGAGGCTAGGCACGACTAATGCAAGTCAACGCAAGGCTAGGCAATGCACGGCAAGGCAAGGAAAGGGTAACGCATGGGAAAGCACGGTCAGGCGAGGCAAGGCTAAGGCACGACAACGCAAGGCTAGGCAATGCACGGAAGGCAAGCAAAGAGTAACGGAAGGTAAGGAAGGCAAGGGAAAGCAAAGAAAGGCAAGTGTAACGGAAGGAACGGCACGGCAAGGGGAAACAAGTCTAAGGCACGACAACGCACGGCTAGGCAATGCACGGCAAGGCAAGCAAAGGGTAACGCAAGGAAAGGCACGGTGAGGCTAGGCAAGGCTAATGCGCGAAAACGCAAGGCTAGGCGATGCACGACAATGCAAGGAAAGGTTAAAGCAAAGGAAGGCAAGGTCAGGCAAGATAAGGCTAAGGCACGACAACGCAAGGCTAGGCAATACAGGGAAGGCAAGCAAAGAGTAACGGAAGGTAAGGAAGGCAAGGAAAAGCAAGGAAAGGCAAGGGTAACGGAAGGAACGGCACGGTAAGGGGAAACAAGGCTAAGGCACGGCAACGCAGGCTAGGCAATGCACGGCAAGGCAAGGAAAGGGTAACGCATGGGAAAGCACGGTCAGGCGAGGCAAGGCTAAGGCATGACAACGCAAGGCTAGGCAATGCACGGAAAGCAAGCAAAGAGTAACGGAAAGCAAGGAAGGCAAGGGAAAGCAAGGGAAGGCAAGGGTAACGGAAGGAACGGCACGGCAAGGGGAAACAAGGCTAAGGCACGACAACGCACGGCTAGGCAATGCACGGCAAGGCAAGGAAAGGGTAACGCAAGGCAAGGCACGGTGAGGCTAGGCAAGGCTAATGCACGAAAACGCAAGGCTAGGCAATGCACGACAAGGCAAGGAAAGCTTAAAGCAAAGGAAGGCAAGGTCAGGCGAGATAAGGCAAAGGCACGACAACGCAAGGCTAGGCAATTCAGGGAAGGCAACCAAAGAGTAACGGAAGGTAAGCAAGGCAAGGAAAACCAAGGAAAGGCAAGGGTAACGGAAGGAACGGCACGGCAAGGGGGAACATGTCTAAGGCACGACACCGAACGCTAGGCAATGAACGGCAAGGCAAGGAAAGGGTAACGCATGGGAAAGCACGGTCAGGCGAGGCAAGGCTAAGGCACGACAACGCAAGGCTAGGCAATGCACGGAAGGCAAGCAAAGAGTAACGGAAGGTAAGGAAGGCAAGGGAAAGCAAGGAAAGGCAAGTGTAACGGAAGGAACGGCACGGCAAGGGGAAACAAGGCTAAGGCACGACAACGCAGGCTAGCCAATGCACGGCAAGGCAAGGAAAGGGTAACGCATGGGAAAGCACGGTCAGGCGAGGCAAGGCTAAGGCATGACAACGCAAGGCTAGGCAATGCACGGAAAGCAAGCAAAGAGTAACGGAACGCAAGGAAGGCAAGAGAAAGCAAGGGAAGGCAAGGGTAACGGAAGGAACGGCACGCAAGGGGTAACAAGGCAAAGGCACGACAACGCAGGGCTGGGCAATGCACGGCAAGGCAAGGAAAGGGTAACGCAAGGGAAGGCACGGTCAGGTGAGGCAAGGATAAGGCACGACAATGCAAGGCTAGGCAATGCACGGCAAGGCAATGAAAGAGTAACGGAAGGAAAGGAAGGCAAGGCAAAGCCAGGCAAGGCAAGTGTAACAAAAGGCACGCAACGGCAAGGGGAAACAAGGCTAAGGCACGACAACACACGGCTAGGAAATGCACGGCAAGGCAAGGAAAGGGTAACGCAAGGCAAGGCACCGTGAAGCTAGGCAAGGCTAATGCACGACAACGCAAGGCTAGGCAATGCACGACAATGCAAGTAAAGCTTAAAGCAAAGGAAGGCACGGCCAGAAGAGATAAGGCTAAGGCACGACAACGCAAGGCTAGGCAATGCAGGGAAGGCAAGGGTAACGGAAGGAACGGCACGGCAAGGGGAAACAAGGCTAAGGCACGACAACGCATGCTAGGCAGGCGAGATAAAGCTAAGGCACGACAACGCAAGGCTAGGCAATGCACGGAAGGCAAGCAAAGAGTAACGGAAGGTAAGGAAGGCAAGGGAAAGCAAGGAAAGGCAGTAGTAACGGAAGGAACGGCACGGCAAGGGGAAACAAGGCTAAGGCACGACAACGCATGCTAGGCAATGCACGGCAAGGCAAGGAAAGGGTAACGCATGGGAAAGCACTGTCAGGCGAGGCAAGGCTAAGGCATGACAACGCAAGGCTAGGCAATGCACGGAAAGCAAGCAAAGAGTAACGGAACGCAAGGAAGGAAAGGGAAAGCAAGGGAAGGCAAGGGTAACGGAAGGAACGGCACGGCAAGGGTTAACAAGGCTAAGGCACGACAACACACGGCTAGGAAATGCACGGCAAGGCAAGGAAAGGGTAACGCAAGGCAAGGCACGCTGAGGCTAGGCCAGGTTAATGCACGACAACGCAAGGCTAGGCAATGCACGACAATGCAAGGAAAGCTTAAAGCAAAGGAAGGCACGGTCAGGCGAGATAAGGCTAAGGCATGACAACGCAAGGCTAGGCAATGCACGGAAGGCAAGCAAAGAGTAACGGAAGGTAAGGAAGGCAAGGGAAAGCAAGGAAAGGCAATGGTAACGGAAGGAACGGCACGGCAAGGGGAAACAAGGCTAAGGAACGACAACGCACGCTAGGCAATGCACGGCAAGGCAAGGAAAGGGTAATGCATGGGAAAGCACGGTCAGGCGAGGCAAGGCTAAGGCACGACAACTAAAGGCTAGGCAATGCACGGAAGGCAAGCAAAGAGTAACGGAAGGTAAGGAAGGAAAGGGAAAGCAAAGAAAGGCAAGTGTAACGGAAGGAACGGCACGGCAAGGGGAAACAAGGCTAAGGCACGACAACGCACGGCTAGGCAATGCACGGCAAGGCAAGCAAAGGGTAACGCAAGGAAAGGCACGGTGAGGCTAGGCAAGGCTAATGCACGAAAACGCAAGGCTAGGCAATGCACGACAATGCAAGGAAAGCTTAAAGCAAAGGAAGGCACGGTCATGCGAGATAAGGCTAAGGCACGACAACGCAAGGCTAGGCAATGCACGGAAGGCAAGCAAAGAGTAACGGAACGCAAGGAAGGAAAGGGAAAGCAAGGGAAGGCAAGGGTAACGGAAGGAACGGCACGGCAAGGGTTAACAAGGCTAAGGCACGACAACACACGGCTAGGAAATGCACGGCAAGGCAAGGAAAGGGTAACGCAAGGCAAGGCACGCTGAGGCTAGGCAAGGTTAATGCACGACAACGCAAGGCTAGGCAATGCACGACAATGCAAGGAAAGCTTAAAGCAAAGGAAGGCACGGTCAGGCGAGATAAGGCTAAGGCACGACAACGCAAGGCTAGGCAATGCACGGAAGGCAAGCAAAGAGTAACGGAAGGTAAGGAAGGCAAGGGAAAGCAAGGAAAGGCAATGGTAACGGAAGGAACGGCACGGCAAGGGGAAACAAGGCTAAGGCACGACAACGCACGGCTAGGCAATGCACGGCAAGGCAAGGAAAGGGTAAGGCATGGGAAAGCACGGTCAGGCGAGGCAAGGCTAAGGCACGACAACTAAAGGCTAGGCAATGCACGGAAGGCAAGCAAAGAGTAACGGAAGGTAAGGAAGGAAAGGGAAAGCAAAGAAAGGCAAGTGTAACGGAAGGAACGGCACGGCAAGGGGAAACAAGGCTAAGGCACGACAACGCACGGCTAGGCAATGCACGGCAAGGCAAGGAAAGGGTAACGCATGGGAAAGCACGGTCAGGCGAGGCAAGGCTAAGGCAGGACAACGCAAGGCTAGGCAATGCACGGAAAGCAAGCAAAGAGTAACGGAACGCAAGGAAGGCAAGGGAAAACAAGGGAAGGCAAGGGTAACGGAAGGAACGGCACGGCAAGGGGAAACAAGGCTAAGGCACGACAACGCACGGCTAGGGAATGCACGGCAAGGGAAGCATAGGGTAACGCAAGGCAAGGCACGGTGAGGCTAGGCAAGGCTAATGCACGAAAACGCAAGGCTAGGCAATGCACGACAATGCAAGGAAAGCTTAAAGCAACGGAAGGCAAGGTCAGGCGAGATAAGGCTAAGGCACGACAACGCAAGGCTAGGCAATTCAGGGAAGGCAAGCAAAGAGTAACGGAAGGTAAGCAAGGCAAGGAAAAGCAAGGAAAGCAAGGTTAACGGAAGGAACGGCACGGCAAGGGGGAACATGTCTAAGGCACGACACCGAACGCTAGGCAATGAACGGCAAGGCAAGGAAAAGGTAACGCATGGGAAAGCACGGTCAGGCGAGGCAAGGCTAAGGCACGACAACGCAAGGCTAGGCAATGCACGGAAGGCAAGCAAAGAGTAACGGAAGGTAAGGAAGGCAAGGGAAAGCAAGGAAAGGCAAGTGTAACGGAAGGAACGGCACGGCAAGGGGAAACAAGGCTAAGGCACGACAACGCACGCTAGGCAATGCACGGCAAGGCAAGGAAAGGGTAACGCATGGGAAAGCAAGGTCAGGCGAGGCAAGGCTAAGGCATGACAACGCAAGGCTAGGCAATGCACGGAAAGCAAGCAAAGAGTAACGGAACGCAAGGAAGGCAAGGGAAAGCAAGGGAAGGAAAGGGTAACGGAAGGAACGGCACGGCAAGGGGTAACAAGGCTAAGGCACGACAACGCAGGGCTAGGCAATGTACGGCAAGGCAAGGAAAGGGTAACGCAGGGGAAGGCACGGTCAGGTGAGGCAAGGATAAGGCACGACAATGCAAGGCTAGGCAATGCACGGCAAGGCAAGGAAAGAGTAACGGAAGGAAAGGAAGGCAAGGCAAAGCCAGGCAAGGCAAGTGTAACAAAAGGCACGCAACGGCAGGGGGAAACAAGGCTAAGGCACGACAACACACGGCTACGAAATGCACGGCAAGGCAAGGAAAGGGTAACGCAAGGCAAGGCACGGTGAGGCTAGGCAAGGCTAATGCACGACAACGCAAGGCTAGGCAATGCACGACAATGCAAGTAAAGCTTAAAGCAAAGGAAGGCACGGCCAGAAGAGATAAGGCTAAGGCACGACAACGCAAGGCTAGGCAATGCAGGGAAGGCAAGGAAAGAGTAACGGAAGGTAAGGAAGGCAAAGGAAAGCTAGGAAAGGCAATGGTAACGGAAGGAACGGCACGGCAAGGGGAAACAAGTCTAAGGCACGACAACGCACGCTAGGCAATGCACGGCAAGGGAAGGAAAGGGTAACGCATGGGAAAGAACGGTCAGGGGAAGCAAGGCTAAGGCAGGACAACGCAAGGCTTGGCAATGCACGGAAGGCAAGCAAAGAGTAACGGAAGGTAAGGAAGGCAAGGGAAAGCAAAGAAAGGCAAGTGTAAAGGAAGGAACGGCACGGCAAGGGGAAACAAGGCTAAGGCACGACAACGCACGCTAGGCAATGCACGGCAAGGCAAGGAAAGGGTAACGCATGGGAAAGCACGGTCAGGCGAGGCAAGGCTAAGGAAAGCCAACGCAAGGCTAGGCAATGCACGGAAAGCAAGCAAGGAGTAACGGAATGCAAGGAAGGAAAGGGAAAGCAAGGGAAGGCAAGGGTAACGGAAGGAACGGCACGGCAAGGGTTAACAAGGCTAAGGCACGACAACACACGGCTAGGAAATGCACGGCAAGGCAAGGAAAGGGTAACGCAAGGTAAGGCACGCTGAGGCTAGGCAAGGTTAATGCACGACAACGCAAGGCTAGGCAATGCACGACAATGCAAGGAAAGCTTAAACAAAGGAAGGCACGGTCAGGCGAGATACGGCTAAGGCACGACAACGCAAGGCTAGGCAATGCACGGAAGGCAAGCAAAGAGTAACGGAAGGTAAGGAAGGCAAGGGAAAGCAAGGAAAGTCAAAGGTAACGGAAGGAACGGCACGGCAAGGGGAAACAAGGCTAAGGCACGACAACGCACGCTAGGCAATGCACGGGAAGGCAAGGAAAGGGTAACGCATGGGAAAGCATGGTCAGGCGAGGCAAGTCTAAGGCACGACAACTCAAGGCTAGGCAATGCACGGAAGGCAAGAAAAGAGTAACGGAAGGTAAGGAAGGAAAGGGAAAGCAAAGAAAGGCAAGTGTAACGGAAGGAACGACACGGCAAGGGGAAACAAGGCTAAGGCACGACAAAGCACGGCTAGGCAATGCACGGCAAGGCAAGCAAAGGGTAACGCAAGGAAAGGCACGGTGAGGCTAGGCAAGGCTAATGCACGAAAACGCAAGGCTAGGCAATGCACGACAATGCAAGTAAAGCTTAAAGCAAAGGAAGGCACGGTCAGGCGAGATAAGGCTAAGGCACGACAACGCAAGGCTAGGCAATGCACGGAAGGCAAGCAAAGAGTAACGGAAGGTAAGGAAGGCAAGGGAAAGCAAAGAAAGGCCATGGTAACGGAAGGAACGGCACGGCAAGGGGAAACAAGGCTAAGGCACGACAACGCACGCTAGGCAATGCACGGCAAGGCAAGGAAAGGGTAACGCATGGGAAAGCACGGTCAGGCGAGGCAAGGCTAAGGCACGACAACGCAAGGCTAGGCAATGCACGGAAAGCAAGCAAAGAGTAACGGAACGCAAGGAAGGCAAGGGAAAGCAAGGGAAGGCAAGGGTAACGGAAGGAACGGCACGGCAAGGGGAAACAAGGCTAAGGCACGACAACGCACGTCTAGGCAATACACGGCAAGGCAAGGAAAGGGTAACGCAGGGGAAGGCACGGTCAGGTGAGGCAAGGATAAGGCACGACAACGCACGTCTAGGCAATACACGGCAAGGCAAGGAAAGAGTAACGGAAGGAAAGGAAGGCAAGGTAAAGCCAGGCAAGGCAAGTGTAACAAAAAGCACGCAACTGTAAGGGGAGACAAGGCTAAGGCACGACAACGCAAGGCTAGGCATTGCACGGCAAGGCAAGGAAAGGGTAACGCAAGGCAAGGCACGGTGAGGCTAGGCAAGGCTAATGCACGACAACGCAAGGCTAGGCAATGCACCACAATGCAAGTAAAGCTTAAAGCAAAGGAAGGCACGGCCAGAAGAGATAAGGCTAAGGCACGACAACGCAAGGCTAGGCAATGCAGGGAAGGCAAGGAAAGAGTAACGGAAGGTAAGGAAGGCAAAGGAAAGCAAGGAAAGGCAATGGTAACGGATGGAACGGCACGGCAAGGGGAAACAAGTCTAAGGCACGACAACGCACGCTAGGCAATGCACGGCAAGGGAAGGAAAGGGTAACGCATGGGAAAGAACGGTCAGGGGAGGCAACGCTTAGGCACGACAACGCAAGGCTTGGCAATGCGCGGAAGGCAAGCAAAGAGTAACGGAAGGTAAGGAAGGCAAGGGAAAGCAAGGAAAGGCAATGGTAACGGAAGGAACGGCACGGCAAGGGGAAACAAGGCAAAGGCACGACAACGCAAGGCTAGGCAATGCACGGCAAGGCAAGGAAAGGGTAACGCATGGGAAAGCACGGTCAGGCGAGGCAAGGCTAAGGCATGAAAACGCAAGGCTAGGCAATGCACGGAAAGCAAGCAAAGAGTAACGGAACGCAAGGAAGGCAAGGGAAAGCAAGGGAAGGCAAGGGTAATGGAAGGAACGGCACGGCAAGGGGAAACAAGGCTAAGGCACGGCAACGTAGGCTAGGCAATGAACGGCAAGGCAAGGAAAGGGTAACGCATGGGAAAGCACAGGCAGGCGAGGCAAGGCTAAGGCACGACAACGCAAGGCTAGGCAATGCACGGAAGGCAAGCAAAGGGTAACGGAAGGTAAGGAAGGCAAGGGAAAGCAAGGAAAGGCAAGTGTAACGGAAGGAACGGCACGGCAAGGGGAAACAAGGCTAAGGCACGACAACGCACGCTAGGCAATGCACGGCAAGGCAAGGAAAGTGTAACGCATGGGAAAGCACGGTCAGCCGAGGCAAGGCTAAGGCATGACAACGCAAGGCTAGGCAATGCACGGAAAGCAAGCAAAGAGTAACGGAACGCAAGGAAGGCAAGGGAAAGCAAGGGAAGGCAAGTGTAACAAAAGGCACGCCACGGCAAGGGGAAACAAGGCTAAGGCACGACAACGCACGGCTAGGCCATGCACGGCAAGGCAAGGAAAGGGTAACGCAAGGCAAGGCACGGTGAGGCTAGGCACGGCTAATGCAAGACAACGCAAGGCTAGGCAATGCACGGCAAGGCAAGGAAAGGGTAACGCATGGGAAAGCACGGTCAGGCGAGGCAAGGCTAAGGCACGACAACGCAAGGCTAGGCAATGCACGGAAGGCAAGCAAAGAGTAACGGAAGGTAAGGAAGGCAAGGGAAAGCAAAGAAAGGCAAGTGTAACGGAAGGAACGGCACGGCAAGGGGAAACAAGTCTAAGGCACGACAACGCACGGCTAGGCAATGCACGGCAAGGCAAGCAAAGGGTAACGCAAGGAAAGGCACGGTGAGGCTAGGCAAGGCTAATGCACGAAAACGCAAGGCTAGGCGATGCACGACAATGCAAGGAAAGGTTAAAGCAAAGGAAGGCAAGGTCAGGCAAGATAAGGCTAAGGCACGACAACGCAAGGCTAGCCAATTCAGGGAAGGCAAGCAAAGAGTAACGGAAGGTAAGGAAGGCAAGGAAAAGCAAGGAAAGGCAAGGGTAACGGAAGGAACGGCACGGCAAGGGGAAACAAGGCTAAGGCACGGCAACGCAGTCTAGGCAATGCACGGCAAGTCAAGGAAAGGGTAACGCATGGGAAAGCACGGTCAGGCGAGGCAAGGCTAAGGCACGACAACGCAAGCCTAGGCAATGCACGGAAAGCAAGCAAAGAGTAACGGAACGCAAGGAAGTCAAGGGAAAGCAAGGGAAGGCAAGGGTAACGGAAGGAACGGCACGGCAAGGGGAAACAAGGCTAAGGCACGACAACGCACGCTAGGCAATGCACGGCAAGGCAAGGAAAGGGTAACGCATGGCAAGGCACGGTGAGGCTAGGCAAGGCTAATGCAAGACAACGCAAGGCTAGGCAATGCACGACAAGGCAAGGAAAGCTTAAAGCAAAGGAAGGCAAGGTCAGGCGAGATATGGAAAAGGCACGACAACGCAAGGCTAGGCAATTCAGGGAAGGCAAGCAAAGAGTAACGGAAGGTAAGGAAGGCAAGGAAAAGCAAGGAAAGGCAAGGGTAACGGAAGGAACGGCACGGCAAGGGGGAACAAGTCTCAGGCACGACACCGAACGCTAGGCAATGAACGGCAAGGCAAGGAAAGGGTAACGCATGGGAAAGCACGGTCAGGCGAGGCAAGGCTAAGGCACGACAACGCAAGGCTGGGCAATGCACGGAAGGCAAGCAAAGAGTAACGGAAGGAAAGGAAGGCAAGGGAAAGCAAGGAAAGGCAAGTGTAACGGAAGGAACGGCACGGCAAGGGGAAACAAGGCTAAGGCACGACAACGCACGCTAGGCAATGCACGGCAAGGCAAGGAAAGGGTAACGCATGGGAAAGCACGGTCAGGCGAGGCAAGGCTAAGGCATGACAACGCAAGGCTAGGCAATGCACGGAAAGCAAGCAAAGAGTAACGGAACGCAAGGAAGGCAAGGGAAAGCAAGGGAAGGCAAGGGTAACGGAAGGAACGGCACGCAAGGGGTAACAAGGCAAAGGCACGACAACGCAGGGCTAGGCAATGCACGGCAAGGCAAGGAAAGGGTAACGCAAGGGAAGGCACGGTCAGGTGAGGCAAGGATAAGGCACGACAATGCAAGGCTAGGCAATGCACGGCAAGGCAAGGAAAGAGTAACGGAAGGAAAGGAAGGCAAGGCAAAGCCAGGCAAGGCAAGTGTAAGAAAAGGCACGCAACGGCAAGGGGAAACAAGGCTAAGGCAGGAAAACACACGGCTAGGAAATGCACGGCAAGGCAAGGGAAGGGTAACGCAAGGCAAGGCACGGTGAAGCTAGGCAAGGCTAATGCACGACAACGCAAGGCTAGGCAATGCACGACAATGCAAGTAAAGCTTAAAGCAAAGGAAGGCACGGCCAGAAGAGATAAGGCTAAGGCACGACAACGCAAGGCTAGGCAATGCACGGAAGGCAAGCAAAGAGTAACGGAAGGTAAGGAAGGCAAGGGAAAGCAAGGAAAGGCAGTAGTAACGGAAGGAACGGCACGGCAAGGGGAAACAAGGCTAAGGCACGACAACGCATGCTAGGCAATTCACGGCAAGGCAAGTAAAGGGTAACGCATGGGAAAGCACGGTCAGTCGAGGCAAGGCTAAGGCATGACAACGCAAGGCTAGGCAATGCACGGAAAGCAAGCAAAGTGTAACGGAACGCAAGGAAGGCAAGGGAAAGCAAGTGAAGGCAAGGGTAACGGAAGGAACGGCACGGCAAGGGGAAACAAGGCTAAGGCACGACAACGCACGGCTAGGGAATGCACGGCAAGGCAAGCATAGGGTAACGCAAGGCAAGGCACGGTGAGGCTAGGCAAGGCTAATGCACGAAAACGCAAGGCTAGGCAATGCGCGACAATGCAAGGAAAGCTTAAAGCAAAGGAAGGCAAGGTCAGGCGAGATAAGGCAAAGGCACGACAACGCAAGGCTAGGCAATTCAGGGAAGGCAAGCAAAGAGTAACGGAAGGTAAGGAAGGCAAGGAAAAGCAAGGAAAGGCAAGGTTAACGGAAGGAACGGCACGGCAAGGGGGAACATGTCTAAGGCACGACACCGAACGCTAGGCAATGAACGGCAAGGCAAGGAAAAGGTAACGCATGGGAAAGCACGGTCAGGCGAGGCAAGGCTAAGGCACGACAACGCAAGGCTAGGCAATGCACGGAAGGCAAGCAAAGAGTAACGGAAGGTAAGGAAGACAAGGGAAAGCAAGGAAAGGCAAGTGTAACGGAAGGAACGGCACGGCAAGGGGAAACAAGGCTAAGGCACGACAACGCACGCTAGGCAATGCACGGCAAGGCAAGGAAAGGGTAACGCATGGGAAAGCACGGTCAGGCGAGGCAAGGCTAAGGCATGACAACGCAAGGCTAGGCAATGCACGGAAAGCAAGCAAAGAGTAACGGAACGCAAGGAAGGCAAGGGAAAGCAAGGGAAGGCAAGGGTAACGGAAGGAACGGCACGGCAAGGGGTAACAAGGCTAAGGCACGACAACGCAGGGCTAGGCAATGCACGGCAAGGCAAGGAAAGGGTAACGCAGGGGAAGGCACGGTCAGGTGAGGCAAGGATAAGGCACGACAATGCAAGGCTAGGCAATGCACGGCAAGGCAAGGAAAGAGTAACGGAAGGAAAGGAAGGCAAGGGAAAGCCAGGCAAGGCAAGTGTAACAAAAGGCACGCAACGGCAAGGGGAAACAAGGCTAAGGCACGACAACACACGGCTACGAAATGCACGGCAAGGCAAGGAAAGGGTAACGCAAGGCAAGGCACGGTGAGGCTAGGCAAGGCTAATGCACGAAAACGCAAGGGTAGGCAATGCACGACAATGCAAGGAAAGTTTAAAGCAAAGGAAGGCACGGTCAGGCGAGATAAGGCTAAGGCACGACAACGCAAGGCTAGGCAATGCACGGAAGGCAAGCAAAGAGTAACGGAAGGTAAGGAAGGCAAGGGAAAGCAAAGAAAGTCCATGGTAACGGAAGGAACGGCACGGCAAGGGGAAACAAGGCTAAGGCACGACAACGCACGCTAGGCAATGCACGGCAAGGCAAGGAAAGGGTAACGCATGGGAAAGCACGGTCAGGCGAGGCAAGGCTAAGGCACGACAACGCAAGGCTAGGCAATGCACGGAAAGCAAGCAAAGAGTAACGGAACGCAAGGAAGGCAAGGGAAAGCAAGGCAAGGCAAGGGTAACGGAAGGAACGGCACGGCAAGGGGAAACAAGGCTAAGGCACGACAACGCACGGCTAGGCAATGCACGGCAAGGCAAGCAAAGGGTAACGCAAGGAAAGGCACGGTGAGGCTAGGCAAGGCTAATGCACGAAAACGCAAGGCTAGGCAATGCACGACAATGCAAGGAAAGCTTAAAGCAGAGGAAGGCACGGTCAGGCGAGATAAGGCTAAGGCACGACAACGCAAGGCTAGGCAATGCACGGA
The DNA here is from genome assembly GCF_037893015.1 of Macrotis lagotis. NCBI lineage: Eukaryota > Metazoa > Chordata > Mammalia > Peramelemorphia > Peramelidae > Macrotis > Macrotis lagotis. The sequence continues at coordinate 142,412 of NW_027421978.1, forward strand.
AGGCAAGCAAAGAGTAACGGAAGGTAAGGAAGGCAAGGGAAAGCAAAGAAAGGCCATGGTAACGGAAGGAACGGCACGGCAAGGGGAAACAAGGCTAAGGCACGACAACGCACGCTAGGCAATGCACGGCAAGGCAAGGAAAGGGTAACGCATGGGAAAGCACGGTCAGGCGAGGCAAGGCTAAGGCACGACAACGCAAGGCTAGGCAATGCACGGAAAGCAAGCAAAGAGTAACGGAACGCAAGGAAGGCAAGGGAAAGCAAGGGAAGGCAAGGGTAACGGAAGGAACGGCACGGCAAGGGGAAACAAGGCTAAGGCACGACAACGCACGTCTAGGCAATACACGGCAAGGCAAGGAAAGGGTAACGCAGGGGAAGGCACGGTCAGGTGAGGCAAGGATAAGGCACGACAATGCAAGGCTAGGCAATGCACGGCAAGGAAAGGAAAGAGTAACGGAAGGAAAGGAAGGCAAGGCAAAGCCAGGCAAGGCAAGTGTAACAAAAGGCACGCAACGGTAAGGGGAAACAAGGCTAAGGCACGACAACACACGGCTAGGAATTGCACGGCAAGGCAAGGAAAGGGTAACGCAAGGCAAGGCACTGTGAGGCTAGGCAAGGCTAATGCACGACAACGCAAGGCTAGGCAATGCACGACAATGCAAGTAAAGCTTAAAGCAAAGGAAGGCACGGCCAGAAGAGATAAGGCTAAGGCACGACAACGCAAGGCTAGGCAATGCAGGGAAGGCAAGGAAAGAGTAACGGAAGGTAAGGAAGGCAAAGGAAAGCAAGGAAAGGCAATGGTAACGGAAGGAACGGCACGGCAAGGGGAAACAAGTCTAAGGCACGACAACGCACGCTAGGCAATGCACGGCAAGGGAAGGAAAGGGTAACGCATGGGAAAGACAACGGTCAGGGGAGGCAACGCTTAGGCACGACAACGCAAGGCTTGGCAATGCGCGGAAGGCAAGCAAAGAGTAACGGAAGGTAAGGAAGGCAAGGGAAAGCAAGGAAAGGCAAGTGTAACGGAAGGAACGGCACGGCAAGGGGAAACAAGGCAAAGGCACGACAACGCACGCTAGGCAATGCACGGCAAAACAAGGAAAGGGTAACGCATGGGAAAGCACGGTCAGGCGAGGCAAGGCTAAGGCATGAAAACGCAAGGCTAGGCAATGCACGGAAAGCAAGCAAAGAGTAACGGAACGCAAGGAAGGCAAGGGAAAGCAAGGGAAGGCAAGGGTAATGGAAGGAACGGCACGGCAAGGGGAAACAAGGCTAAGGCACGGCAACGTAGGCTAGGCAATGAACGGCAAGGCAAGGAAAGGGTAACGCATGGGAAAGCACGGGCAGGCGAGGCAAGGCTAAGGCACGACAACGCAAGGCTAGGCAATGCACGGAAGGCAAGCAAAGGGTAACAGAAGGTAAGGAAGGCAAGGGAAAGCAAGGAAAGGCAAGTGTAACGGAAGGAACGGCACGGCAAGGGGAAACAAGGCTAAGGCACGACAACGCACGATAGGCAATGCACGGCAAGGCAAGGAAAGTGTAACGCATGGGAAAGCACGGTCAGCCGAGGCAAGGCTAAGGCATGACAACGCAAGGCTAGGCAATGCACGGAAAGCAAGCAAAGAGTAACGGAACGCAAGGAAGGCAAGGGAAAGCAAGGGAAGGCAAGGGTAACGGAAGGAACGGCACGCCAAGGGGTAACAAGGCTAAGGCACGACAACGCAGGGCTAGGCAATGCACGGCAAGGCAAGGAAAGGGTAACGCAAGGGATGGCTCTGTCAGGTGAGGCAAGGATAAGGCACGAAAATGCAAGGCTAGGCAATGCACGGCAAGGCAAGGAAAGAGTAACGGAAGGAAAGGAAGGCAAGGCAAAGCCAGGCAAGGCAAGTGTAACAAAAGGCACGCCACGGCAAGGGGAAACAAGGCTAAGGCACGACAACGCACGGCTTGGCCATGCACGGCAAGGCAAGGAAAGGGTAACGCAAGGCAAGGCACGGTGAGGCTAGGCACGACTAATGCAAGTCAACGCAAGGCTAGGCAATGCACGGCAAGGCAAGGAAAGGGTAACGCATGGGAAAGCACGGTCAGGCGAGGCAAGGCTAAGGCACGACAACGCAAGGCTAGGCAATGCACGGAAGGCAAGCAAAGAGTAACGGAAGGTAAGGAAGGCAAGGGAAAGCAAAGAAAGGCAAGTGTAACGGAAGGAACGGCACGGCAAGGGGAAACAAGTCTAAGGCACGACAACGCACGCTAGGCAATGCACGGCAAGGCAAGCAAAGGGTAACGCAAGGAAAGGCACGGTGAGGCTAGGCAAGGCTAATGCACGAAAACGCAAGGCTAGGCGATGCACGACAATGCAAGGAAAGGTTAAAGCAAAGGAAGGCAAGGTCAGGCAAGATAAGGCTAAGGCACGACAACGCAAGGCTAGGCAATTCAGGGAAGGCAAGCAAAGAGTAACGGAAGGTAAGGAAGGCAAGGAAAAGCAAGGAAAGGCAAGGGTAACGGAAGGAACGGCACGGCAAGGGGAAACAAGGCTAAGGCACGACAACGCAGGCTAGGCAATGCACGGCAAGGCAAGGAAAGGGTAACGCATGGGAAAGCACGGTCAGGCGAGGCAAGGCTAAGGCACGACAACGCAAGCCTAGGCAATGCACGGAAAGCAAGCAAAGAGTAACGGAACGCAAGGAAGGCAAGGGAAAGCAAGGGAAGGCAAGGGTAACGGAAGGAACGGCACGGCAAGGGGAAACAAGGCTAAGGCACGACAACGCACGGCTAGGCAAAGCACGGCAAGGCAAGCAAAGGGTAACGCAAGGCAAGGCACGGTGAGGCTAGGCAAGGCTAATGCACGAAAACGCAAGGCTAGGCAATGCACGACAAGGCAAGGAAAGCTTAAAGCAAAGGAAGGCAAGGTCAGGCGAGATAAGGAAAAGGCACGACAACGCAAGGCTAGGCAATTCAGGGAAGGCAAGCAAAGAGTAACGGAAGGTAAGCAAGGCAAGAAAAAGCAAGGAAAGGCAAGGGTAACGGAAGGAACGGCACGGCAAGGGGGAACATGTCTTAGGCACGACACCGAACGCTAGGCAATGAACGGCAAGGCAAGGAAAGGGTAACGCATGGGAAAGCACGGTCAGGCGAGGCAAGGCTAAGGCACGACAACGCAAGGCTAGGCAATGCACGGAAGGCAAGCAAAGAGTAACGGAAGGTAAGGAAGGCAAGGGAAAGCAAGGAAAGGCAGTAGTAACGGAAGGAACGGCACGGCAAGGGGAAACAAGGCTAAGGCACGACAACGCATGCTAGGCAATTCACGGCAAGTCAAGTAAAGGGTAACGCATGGGAAAGCACGGTCAGGCGAGGCAAGGCTTAGGCATGACAACGCAAGGCTAGGCAATGCACGGAAAGCAAGCAAAGAGTAACGGAACGCAAGGAAGGCAAGGGAAAGCAAGGAAAGGCAAGTAGTAACGGAAGGATCGGCACGGCAAGGGGAAACAAGGCTAAGGCACGACAACGCATGCTAGGCAATGCACGGCAAGGCAAGGAAAGGGTAACGCATGGGAAAGCACGGTCAGGCGAGGCAAGGCTAAGGCATGACAACGCAAGGCTAGGCAATGCACGGAAAGCAAGCAAAGAGTAACGGAACGCAAGGAAGGAAAGGGAAAGCAAGGGAAGGCAAGGGTAACGGAAGGAACGGCACGGCAAGGGTTAACAAGGCTAAGGCACGACAACACACGGCTAGGAAATGCACGGCAAGCCAAGGAAAGGGAAACGCAAGGCAAGGCACGCTGAGGCTAGGCAAGGTTAATGCACGACAAGGCAAGGCTAGGCAATGCACGACAATGCAAGGAAAGCTTAAAGCAAAGGAAGGCACGGTCAGGCGAGATAAGGCTAAGGCACGACAACGCAAGGCTAGGCAATGCACGGAAGGCAAGCAAAGAGTAACGGAAGGTAAGGAAGGCAAGGGAAAGCAAGGAAAGGCAATGGTAACGGAAGGAACGGCACGGCAAGGGGAAACAAGGCTAAGGCACGACAACGCACGGCTAGGCAATGCACGGCAAGGCAAGCAAAGGGTAACGCAAGAAAAGGCACGGTCAGGCGAGGCAAGGCTAAGGCACGACAACGCAAGGCTAGGCAATGCACGGAAGGCAAGCAAAGAGTAACGGAAGGTAAGGAAGGCAAGGGAAAGCAAGGAAAGGCAAGGGTAACGGAAGGAACGGCACGGCAAGGGGAAACAAGGCTAAGGCACGACAACGCACGGCTAGGCAATGCACGGCAAGGCAAGGAAAGGGTAAGGCAAGGCACGGTCAGGCGACGCAAGGCTAAGGCACGACAACGCAAGGCTAGGCAATGCACGGAAGGCAAGGAAAGAGTAACGGAAGGAAAGGAAGGCAAGGCAAAGCCAGGCAAGGCAAGTGTAACAAAAGGCACGCCACGGCAAGGGGAAACAAGGCTAAGGCACGACAACGCACGGCTAGGCCATGCACGGCAAGGCAAGGAAAGGGTAATGCAAGGCAAGGCACGGTGAGGCTAGGCAAGGCTAATGCACGACAACGCAAGGCTAGGCAATGCACGGCAAGGCAAGGAAAGGGTAACGCATGGGAAAGCACGGTCAGGCGAGGCAAGGCTAAGGCACGACAACGCAAGGCTAGGCAATGCACGGAAGGCAAGCAAAGAGTAACGGAAGGTAAGGAAGGCAAGGGAAAGCAAAGAAAGGCAAGTGTAACGGAAGGAACGGCACGGCAAGGGGAAACAAGGCTAAGGCACGACAACGCACGGCTAGGCAATGCACGGCAAGGCAAGGAAAGGGTAACGCAAGGCAAGGCACGGTGAGGCTAGGCAAGGCTAATGCACGACAACGCAAGGCTAGGCAATGCACGGCAAGTCAAGGAAAGGGTAACGCATGGGAAAGCACGGTCAGGCGAGGCAAGGCTAAGGCACGACAACGCAAGGCTAGGCAATGCACGGAAGGCAAGCAAAGAGTAACGGAACGCAAGGAAGTCAAGGGAAAGCAAGGGAAGGCAAGGGTAACGGAAGGAACGGCACGGCAAGGGGAAACAAGGCTAAGGCACGACAACGCACGGCTAGGCAATGCACGGCAAGGCAAGCAAAGGGTAACGCAAGGCAAGGCACGGTGAGGCTAGGCAAGGCTAATGCACGAAAACGCAAGGCTAGGCAATGCACGACAAGGCAAGGAAAGCTTAAAGCAAAGGAAGGCAAGGTCAGGCGAGATATGGAAAAGGCACGACAACGCAAGGCTAGGCAATTCAGGGAAGGCAAGCAAAGAGTAACGGAAGGTAAGCAAGGCAAGGAAAAGCAAGGAAAGGCAAGGGTAACGGAAGGAACGGCACGGCAAGGGGGAACATGTCTAAGGCACGACACCGAACGCTAGGCAATGCACGGCGAGGCAAGGAAAGGGTAACGCATGGGAAAGCACGGTCAGGCGAGGCAAGGCTAAGGCACGACAACGCAAGGCTAGGCAATGCACGGAAGGCAAGCAAAGAGTAACGGAAGGTAAGGAAGGCAAGGGAAAGCACGGAAAGGCAAGTGTAACGGAAGGAACGGCACGGCAAGGGGAAACAAGGCTAAGGCACGACAACGCACGCGAGGCAATGCACGGCAAGGCAAGGAAAGGGTAACGCATGGGAAAGCACGGTCAGGCGAGGCAAGGCTAAGGCATGACAACGCAAGGCTAGGCAATGCACGGAAAGCAAGCAAAGAGTAACGGAACGCAAGGAAGGCAAGGGAAAGCAAGGGAAGGCAAGGGTAACGGAAGGAACGGCACGCAAGGGGTAACAAGGCAAAGGCACGACAACGCAGGGCTAGGCAATGCACGGCAAGGCAAGGAAAGGCTAACGCAAGGGAAGGCACGGTCAGGTGAGGCAAGGATAAGGCACGACAATGCAAGGCTAGGCAATGCACGGCAAGGCAAGGAAAGAGTAACGGAAGGAAAGGAAGGCAAGGCAAAGCCAGGCAAGGCAAGTGTAAGAAAAGGCACGCAACGGCAAGGGGAAACAAGGCTAAGGCACGACAACACACGGCTAGGAAATGCACGGCAAGGCAAGGAAAGGGTAACGCAAGGTAAGGCACGGTGAAGCTAGGCAAGGCTAATGCACGACAACGCAAGGCTAGGCAATGCACGACAATGCAAGTAAAGCTTAAAGCAAAGGAAGGCACGGCCAGAAGAGATAAGGCTAAGGCACGACAACGCAAGGCTAGGCAATGCACGGAAGGCAAGCAAAGAGTAACGGAAGGTAAGGAAGGCAAGGGAAAGCAAGGAAAGGCAGTAGTAACGGAAGGAACGGCACGGCAAGGGGAAACAAGGCTAAGGCACGAAAACGCATGCTAGGCAATTCACGGCAAGGCAAGTAAAGGGTAACGCATGGGAAAGCACGGTCAGGCGAGGCAAGGCTAAGGCATGACAACGCAAGGCTAGGCAATGCACGGAAAGCAAGCAAAGAGTAACGGAACGCAAGGAAGGCAAGGGAAAGCAAGTGAAGGCAAGGGTAACGGAAGGAACGGCACGGCAAGGGGAAACAAGGCTAAGGCACGACAACGCACGGCTAGGCAATGCACGGCAAGGCAAGCAAAGGGTAACGCAAGGCAAGGCACGGTGAGGATAGGCAAGGCTAATGCACGAAAACGCAAGGCTAGGCAATGCGCGACAATGCAAGGAAAGCTTAAAGCAAAGGAAGGCAAGGTCAGGCGAGATAAGGCAAAGGCACGACAACGCAAGGCTAGGCAATTCAGGGAAGGCAAGCAAAGAGTAACGGAAGGTAAGCAAGGCAAGGAAAAGCAAGGAAAGGCAAGGTTAACGGAAGGAACGGCACGGCAAGGGGGAACATGTCTAAGGCACGACACCGAACGCTAGGCAATGAACGGCAAGGCAAGGAAAAGGTAACGCATGGGAAAGCACGGTCAGGCGAGGCAAGGCTAAGGCACGACAACGCAAGGCTAGGCAATGCACGGAAGGCAAGCAAAGAGTAACGGAAGGTAAGGAAGACAAGGGAAAGCAAGGAAAGGCAAGTGTAACAGAAGGAACGGCACGGCAAGGGGAAACAAGGCTAAGGCACGACAACGCACGCTAGGCAATGCACGGCAAGGCAAGGAAAGGGTAACGCATGGGAAAGCACGGTCAGGCGAGGCAAGGCTAAGGCATGACAACGCAAGGCTAGGCAATGCACGGAAAGCAAGCAAAGAGTAACGGAACGCAAGGAAGGCAAGGGAAAGCAAGGGAAGGCAAGGTTAACGGAAGGAACGGCACGGCAAGGGGTAACAAGGCTAAGGCACGACAACGCAGGGCTAGGCAATGCACGGCAAGGCAAGGAAAGGGTAACGCAGGGGAAGGCACGGTCAGGTGAGGCAAGGATAAGGCACGACAATGCAAGGCTAGGCAATGCACGGCAAGGCAAGGAAAGAGTAACGGAAGGAAAGGAAGGCAAGGGAAAGCCAGGCAAGGCAAGTGTAACAAAAGGCACGCAACGGCAAGGGGAAACAAGGCTAAGGCACGACAACACACGGCTACGAAATGCACGGCAAGGCAAGGAAAGGGTAACGCAAGGCAAGGCACGGTGAGGCTAGGCAAGGCTAATGCACGACAACGCAAGGCTAGGCAATGCACGACAATGCAAGTAAAGCTTAAAGCAAAGGAAGGCACGGCCAGAAGAGATAAGGCTAAGGCACGACAACGCAAGGCTAGGCAATGCAGGGAAGGCAAGGAAAGAGTAACGGAAGGTAAGGAAGGCAAAGGAAAGCAAGGAAAGGCAATGGTAACGGAAGGAACGGCACGGCAAGGGGAAACAAGTCTAAGGCACGACAACGCACGCTAGGCAATGCACGGCAAGGGAAGGAAAGGGTAACGCATGGGAAAGAACGGTCAGGGGAGGCAAGGCTAAGGCAGGACAACGCAAGGCTTGGCAATGCACGGAACGCAAGCAAAGAGTAACGGAAGGTAAGGAAGGCAAGGGAAAGCAAAGAAAGGCAAGTGTAAAGGAAGGAACGGCACGGCAAGGGGAAACAAGGCTAAGGCACGACAACGCACGCTAGGCAATGCACGGCAAGGCAAGGAAAGGGTAACGCATGGGAAAGCACGGTCAGGCGAGGCAAGGCTAAGGAAAGCCAACGCAAGGCTAGGCAATGCACGGAAAGCAAGCAAGGAGTAACGGAATGCAAGGAAGGAAAGGGAAAGCAAGGGAAGGCAAGGGTAACGGAAGGAACGGCACGGCAAGGATTAACAAGGCTAAGGCACGACAACACACGGCTAGGAAATGCACGGCAAGGCAAGGAAAGGGTAACGCAAGGCAAGGCACGCTGAGGCTAGGCAAGGTTAATGCACGACAACGCAAGGCTAGGCAATGCACGACAATGCAAGGAAAGCTTGAACAAAGGAAGGCACGGTCAGGCGAGATAAGGCTAAGGCACGACAACGCAAGGCTAGGCAATGCACGGAAGGCAAGAAAAGAGTAACGGAAGGTAAGGAAGGCAAGGGAAAGCAAGGAAAGGCAAAGGTAACGGAAGGAACGGCACGGCAAGGGGAAACAAGGCTAAGGCACGACAACGCACGCTAGGCAATGCACGGCAAGGCAAGGAAAGGGTAACGCATGGGAAAGCACGGTCAGGCGAGGCAAGTCTAAGGCACGACAACTCAAGGCTAGGCAATGCACGGAAGGCAAGAAAAGAGTAACGGAAGGTAAGGAAGGAAAGGGAAAGCAAAGAAAGGCAAGTGTAACGGAAGGAACGACACGGCAAGGGGAAACAAGGCTAAGGCACGACAAAGCACGGCTAGGCAATGCACGGCAAGGCAAGCAAAGGGTAACGCAAGGAAAGGCACGGTGAGGCTAGGCAAGGCTAATGCACGAAAACGCAAGGCTAGGCAATGCACGACAATGCAAGGAAAGCTTAAAGCAGAGGAAGGCACGGTCAGGCGAGATAAGGCTAAGGCACGACAACGCAAGGCTAGGCAATGCACGGAAGGCAAGCAAAGAGTAACGGAAGGTAAGGAAGGCAAGGGAAAGCAAAGAAAGGCCATGGTAACGGAAGGAACGGCACGGCAAGGGGAAACAAGGCTAAGGCACGACAACGCACGCTAGGCAATGCACGGCAAGGCAAGGAAAGGGTAACGCATGGGAAAGCACGGTCAGGCGAGGCAAGGCTAAGGCACGACAACGCAAGGCTAGGCAATGCACGGAAAGCAAGCAAAGAGTAACGGAACGCAAGGAAGGCAAGGGAAAGCAAGGGAAGGCAAGGGTAACGGAAGGAACGGCACGGCAAGGGGAAACAAGGCTAAGGCACGACAACGCACGTCTAGGCAATACACGGCAAGGCAAGGAAAGGGTAACGCAGGGGAAGGCACGGTCAGGTGAGGCAAGGATAAGGCACGACAATGCAAGGCTAGGCAATGCACGGCAAGGCAAGGAAAGAGTAACGGAAGGAAAGGAAGGCAAGGCAAAGCCAGGCAAGGCAAGTGTAACAAAAGGCACGCAACGGTAAGGGGAAACAAGGCTAAGGCACGACAACACACGGCTAGGAATTGCACGGCAAGGCAAGGAAAGGGTAACGCAAGGCAAGGCACGGTGAGGCTAGGCAAGGCTAATGCACGACAACGCAAGGCTAGGCAATGCACGACAATGCAAGTAAAGCTTAAAGCAAAGGAAGGCACGGCCAGAAGAGATAAGGCTAAGGCACGACAACGCAAGGCTAGGCAATGCAGGGAAGGCAAGGAAAGAGTAACGGAAGGTAAGGAAGGCAAAGGAAAGCAAGGAAAGGCAATGGTAACGGAAGGAACGGCACGGCAAGGGGAAACAAGTCTGAGGCACGACAACGCACGCTAGGCAATGCACGGCAAGGGAAGGAAAGGGTAACGCATGGGAAAGAACGGTCAGGGGACGCAACGCTTAGGCACGACAACGCAAGGCTTGGCAATGCGCGGAAGGCAAGTAAAGAGTAACGGAAGGTAAGGAAGGCAAGGGAAAGCAAGGAAAGGCAATGGTAACGGAAGGAACGGCACGGCAAGGGGAAACAAGGCAAAGGCACGACAACGCACGCTAGGCAATGCACGGCAAGGCAAGGAAAGGGTAACGCATGGGAAAGCACGGTCAGGCGAGGCAAGGCTAAGGCATGAAAACGCAAGGCTAGGCAATGCACGGAAAGCAAGCAAAGAGTAACGGAACGCAAGGAAGGCAAGGGAAAGCAAGGGAAGGCAAGGGTAATGGAAGGAACGGCACGGCAAGGGGAAACAAGGCTAAGGCACGGCAACGTAGGCTAGGCAATGAACGGCAAGGCAAGGAAAGGGTAACGCATGGGAAAGCACGGGCAGGCGAGGCAAGGCTAAGGCACGACAACGCAAGGCTAGGCAATGCACGGAAGGCAAGCAAAGGGTAACGGAAGGTAAGGAAGGCAAGGGAAAGCAAGGAAAGGCAAGTGTAACGGAAGGAACGGCACGGCAAGGGGAAACAAGGCTAAGGCACGACAACGCACGCTAGGCAATGCACGGCAAGGCAAGGAAAGTGTAACGCATGGGAAAGCACGGTCAGCCGAGGCAAGGCTAAGGCATGACAACGCAAGGCTAGGCAATGCACGGAAGGCAAGCAAAGAGTAACGGAACGCAAGGAAGGCAAGGGAAAGCAAGGGAAGGCAAGGGTAACGGAAGGAACGGCACGCCAAGGGGTAACAAGGCTAAGGCACGACAACGCAGGGCTAGGCAATGCACGGCAAGGCAAGGAAAGGGTAACGCAAGGGATGGCACTATCAGGTGAGGCAAGGATAAGGCACGAAAATGCAAGGCTAGGCAATGCACGGCAAGGCAAGGAAAGAGTAACGGAAGGAAAGGAAGGCAAGGCAAAGCCAGGCAAGGCAAGTGTAACAAAAGGCACGCCACGGCAAGGGGAAACAAGGCTAAGGCACGACAACGCACGGCTAGGCCATGCACGGCAAGGCAAGGAAAGGGTAACGCAAGGCAAGGCACGGTGAGGCTAGGCACGGCTAATGCACGACAACGCAAGGCTAGGCAATGCACGGCAAGGCAAGGAAAGGGTAACGCATGGGAAAGCACGGTCAGGCGAGGCAAGGCTAAGGCACGACAACGCAAGGCTAGGCAATGCACGGAAGGCAAGCAAAGTGTAACGGAAGGTAAGGAAGGCAAGGGAAAGCAAAGAAAGGCAAGTGTAACGGAAGGAACGGCACGGCAAGGGGAAACAAGGCTAAGGCACGACAACGCACGGCTAGGCAATGCATGGCAAGGCAAGCAAAGGGTAACGCAAGGAAATGCACGGTGAGGCTAGGCAAGGCTAATGCACGAAAACGCAAGGCTAGGCGATGCACGACAATGCAAGGAAAGGTTAAAGCAAAGGAAGGCAAGGTCAGGCAAGATAAGGCTAAGGCACGACAACGCAAGGCTAGGCAATTCAGGGAAGGCAAGCAAAGAGTAACGGAAGGTAAGGAAGGCAAGGAAAAGCAAGGAAAGGCAAGGGTAACGGAAGGAACGGCACGGCAAGGGGAAACAAGGCTAAGGCACGGCAACGCAGGCTAGGCAATGCACGGCAAGGCAAGGAAAGGGTAACGCATGGGAAAGCACGGTCAGGCGAGGCAAGGCTAAGGCACGACAACGCAAGCCTAGGCAATGCACGGAAAGCAAGCAAAGAGTAACGGAACGCAAGGAAGGCAAGGGAAAGCAAGGGAAGGCAAGGGTAACGGAAGGAACGGCACGGCAAGGGGAAACAAGGCTAAGGCACGACAACGCACGGCTAGGCAATGCACGGCAAGGCAAGCAAAGGGTAACGCAAGGCAAGGCACGGTGAGGCTAGGCAAGGCTAATGCACGAAAACGCAAGGCTAGGCAATGCACGACAAGGCAAGGAAAGCTTAAAGCAAAGGAAGGCAAGGTCAGGCGAGATAAGGAAAAGGCACGACAACGCAAGGCTAGGCAATTCAGGGAAGGCAAGCAAAGAGTAACGGAAGGTAAGCAAGGCAAGGAAAAGCAAGGAAAGGCAAGGGTAACGGAAGGAACGGCACGGCAAGGGGGAACATGTCTAAGGCACGACACCGAACGCTAGGCAATGAACGGCAAGGCAAGGAAAGGGAAACGCATGGGAAAGCACGGTCAGGCGAGGCAAGGCTAAGGCACGACAACGCAAGGCTAGGCAATGCACGGAAGGCAAGCAAAGAGTAACGGAAGGTAAGGAAGGCAAGGGAAAGCAAGGAAAGGCAGTAGTAACGGAAGGAACGGCACGGCAAGGGGAAACAAGGCTAAGGCACGACAACGCATGCTAGGCAATTCACGGCAAGGCAAGTAAAGGGTAACGCATGGGAAAGCACGGTCAGGCGAGGCAAGGCTTAGGCATGACAACGCAAGGCTAGGCAATGCACGGAAAGCAAGCAAAGAGTAACGGAACGCAAGGAAGGCAAGGGAAAGCAAGGGAAGGCAAGGGTAATGGAAGGAACGGCACGGCAAGGGGAAACAAGGCTAAGGCACGGCAACGTAGGCTAGGCAATGAACGGCAAGGCAAGGAAAGGGTAACGCATGGGAAAGCACGGGCAGGCGAGGCAAGGCTAAGGCACGACAACGCAAGGCTAGGCAATGCACGGAAGGCAAGCAAAGGGTAACGGAAGGTAAGGAAGGCAAGGGAAAGCAAGGAAAGGCAAGTGTAACGGAAGGAACGGCACGGCAAGGGGAAACAAGGCTAAGGCACGACAACGCACGCTAGGCAATGCACGGCAAGGCAAGGAAAGTGTAACGCATGGGAAAGCACGGTCAGCCGAGGCAAGGCTAAGGCATGACAACGCAAGGCTAGGCAATGCACGGAAAGCAAGCAAAGAGTAACGGAACGCAAGGAAGGCAAGGGAAAGCAAGGGAAGGCAAGGGTAACGGAAGGAACGGCACGCCAAGGGGTAACAAGGCTAAGGCACGACAACGCAGGGCTAGGCAATGCACGGCAAGGCAAGGAAAGGGTAACGCAAGGGATGGCACTATCAGGTGAGGCAAGGATAAGGCACGAAAATGCAAGGCTAGGCAATGCACGGCAAGGCAAGGAAAGAGTAACGGAAGGAAAGGAAGGCAAGGCAAAGCCAGGCAAGGCAAGTGTAACAAAAGGCACGCCACGGCAAGGGGAAACAAGGCTAAGGCACGACAACGCACGGCTAGGCCATGCACGGCAAGGCAAGGAAAGGGTAACGCAAGGCAAGGCACGGTGAGGCTAGGCACGACTAATGCAAGACAACGCAAGGCTAGGCAATGCACGGCAAGGCAAGGAAAGGGTAACGCATGGGAAAGCACGGTCAGGCGAGGCAAGGGTAAGGCACGACAACGCAAGGCTAGGCAATGCACGGAAGGCAAGCAAAGAGTAACGGAAGGTAAGGAAGGCAAGGGAAAGCAAAGAAAGGCAAGTGTAACGGAAGGAACGGCACGGCAAGGGGAAACAAGTCTAAGGCACGACAACGCACGGCTAGGCAATGCATGGCAAGGCAAGCAAAGGGTAACGCAAGGAAATGCACGGTGAGGCTAGGCAAGGCTAATGCACGAAAACGCAAGGCTAGGCGATGCACGACAATGCAAGGAAAGGTTAAAGCAAAGGAAGGCAAGGTCAGGCAAGATAAGGCTAAGGCACGACAACGCAAGGCTAGGCAATTCAGGGAAGGCAAGCAAAGAGTAACGGAAGGTAAGGAAGGCAAGGGAAAGCAAGGAAAGGCAAGTGTAACGGAAGGAACGGCACGGCAAGGGGAAACAAGGCTAAGGCACGGCAACGCAGGCTAGGCAATGCACGGCAAGGCAAGGAAAGAGTAACGCATGGGAAAGCACGGTCAGGCGAGGCAAGGCTAAGGCACGACAACGCAAGCCTAGGCAATGCACGGAAAGCAAGCAAAGAGTAACGGAACGCAAGGAAGGCAAGGGAAAGCAAGGGAAGGCAAGGGTAACGGAAGGAACGGCACGGCAAGGGGAAACAAGGCTAAGGCACGACAACGCACGGCTAGGCAATGCACGGCAAGGCAAGCAAAGGGTAACGCAAGGCAAGGCACGGTGAGGCTAGGCAAGGCTAATGCACGAAAACGCAAGGCTAGGCAATGCACGACAAGGCAAGGAAAGCTTAAAGCAAAGGAAGGCAAGGTCAGGCGAGATAAGGAAAAGGCACGACAACGCAAGGCTAGGCAATTCAGGGAAGGCAAGCAAAGAGTAACGGAAGGTAAGCAAGGCAAGGAAAAGCAAGGAAAGGCAAGGGTAACGGAAGGAACGGCACGGCAAGGGGGAACATGTCTAAGGCACGACACCGAACGCTAGGCAATGAACGGCAAGGCAAGGAAAGGGAAACGCATGGGAAAGCACGGTCAGGCGAGGCAAGGCTAAGGCACGACAACGCAAGGCTAGGCAATGCACGGAAGGCAAGCAAAGAGTAACGGAAGGTAAGGAAGGCAAGGGAAAGCAAGGAAAGGCAGTAGTAACGGAAGGAACGGCACGGCAAGGGGAAACAAGGCTAAGGCACGACAACGCACGCTAGGCAATGCACGGCAAGGCAAGTAAAGGGTAACGCATGGGAAAGCACGGTCAGGCGAGGCAAGGCTTAGGCATGACAACGCAAGGCTAGGCAATGCACGGAAAGCAAGCAAAGAGTAACGGAACGCAAGGAAGGCAAGGGAAAGCAAGGAAAGGCAGTAGTAACGGAAGGATCGGCACGGCAAGGGGAAACAAGGCTAAGGCACGACAACGCATGCTAGGCAATGCACGGCAAGGCAAGGAAAGGGTAACGCATGGGGAAGCACGGTCAGGCGAGGCAAGGCTAAGGCATGACAACGCAAGACTAGGCAATGCACGGAAAGCAAGCAAAGAGTAACGGAACGCAAGGAAGGAAAGGGAAAGCAAGGGAAGGCAAGGGTAACGGAAGGAACGGCACGGCAAGGGTTAACAAGGCTAAGGCACGAAAACACACGGCTAGGAAATGCACGGCAAGGCAAGGAAAGGGTAACGCAAGGCAAGGCACGCTGAGGCTAGGCAAGGTTAATGCACGACAACGCAAGGCTAGGCAATGCACGACAATGCAAGGAAAGCTTAAAGCAAAGGAAGGCACGGTCAGGCGAGATAAGGCTAAGGCACGACAACGCAAGGCTAGGCAATGCACGGAAGGCAAGCAAAGAGTAACGGAAGGTAAGGAAGGCAAGGGAAAGCAAGGAAAGGCAATGGTAACGGAAGGAACGGCACGGCAAGGGGAAACAAGGCTAAGGCACGACAACGCACGCTGGGCAATGCACGGCAAGGCCAGGAAAGGGTAAGGCATGGGAAAGCACGGTCAGGCGAGGCAAGGCTAAGGCACGACAACTGAAGGCGAGGCAATGCACGGAAGGCAAGCAAAGAGTAACGGAAGGCAAGGAAGGCAAGGGAAAGCAAGGGAAGGCAAGGGTAACCGAAGGAACGGCACGGCAAGGGGAAAAAAGGCTAAGTCACGACAACGCACGGCTAGGCAATGCACGGCAAGGCAAGGAAAGGGTAAGGCAGGGGAAGGCACGGTCAGGTGAGGCAAGGATAAGGCACGACAATGCAAGGCTAGGCAATGCACAGCAAGGCAAGGAAAGAGTAACGGAAGGAAAGGAAGGGAAGGCAAAGCCAGGCAAGGAAAGTGTAACAAAAGGCACGCCACGGCAAGGGGAAACAAGGCTAAGGCACGACAACGCACGGCTAGGCCATGCACGGCAAGGCAAGGAAGGGGTAACGCAAGGCAAGGCACGGTGAGGCTAGGCACGGCTAATGCAAGACAACGCAAGGCTAGGCAATGCACGGCAAGGCAAGGAAAGGGTAACGCATGGGAAAGCACGGTCAGGCGAGGCAAGGCTAAGGCACGACAACGCAAGGCTAGGCAATGCACGGAAGGCAAGCAAAGAGTAACGGAAGGTAAGGAAGGCAAGGGAAAGCAAAGAAAGGCAAGTGTAACGGAAGGAACGGCACGGCAAGGGGAAACAAGTCTAAGGCACGACAACGCACGGCTAGGCAATGCACGGCAAGGCAAGCAAAGGGTAACGCAAGGCAAGGCACGGTGAGGCTAGGCAAGGCTAATGCACGAAAACGCAAGGCTAGGCAATGCACGACAAGGCAAGGAAAGCTTAAAGAAAAGGAAGGCACGGTCATGCGAGATAAGGCTAAGGCACGACAACGCAAGGCTAGGCAATGCACGGAATGCAAGCAAAGAGTAACGGAAGGTAAGGAAGGCAAGGGAAAGCAAGGAAAGGCAAGGGTAACGGAAGGAACGGCACGGCAAGGGGGAAAATGTCTAAGGCACGACACCGAACGCTAGGCAATGAACGGCAAGGTAAGGAAAGGGTAACGCATGGGAAAGCACGGTCAGGCGAGGCAAGGCTAAGGCACGACAACGCAAGGCTAGGCAATTCAGGGAAGGCAAGCAAAGAGTAACGGAAGGTAAGCAAGGCAAGGAAAAGCAAGGAAAGGCAAGGTTAACGGAAGGAACGGCACGGCAAGGGGGAACATGTCTAAGGCACGACACCGAACGCTAGGCAATGAACGGCAAGGCAAGGAAAAGGTAACGCATGGGAAAGCACGGTCAGGCGAGGCAAGGCTAAGGCACGACAACGCAAGGCTAGGCAATGCACGGAAGGCAAGCAAAGAGTAACGGAAGGTAAGGAAGACAAGGGAAAGCAAGGAAAGGCAAGTGTAACAGAAGGAACGGCACGGCAAGGGGAAACAAGGCTAAGGCACGACAACGCACGCTAGGCAATGCACGGCAAGGCAAGGAAAGGGTAACGCATGGGAAAGCACGGTCAGGCGAGGCAAGGCTAAGGCATGACAACGCAAGGCTAGGCAATGCACGGAAAGCAAGCAAAGAGTAACGGAACGCAAGGAAGGCAAGGGAAAGCAAGGGAAGGCAAGGTTAACGGAAGGAACGGCACGGCAAGGGGTAACAAGGCTAAGGCACGACAACGCAGGGCTAGGCAATGCACGGCAAGGCAAGGAAAGGGTAACGCAGGGGAAGGCACGGTCAGGTGAGGCAAGGATAAGGCACGACAATGCAAGGCTAGGCAATGCACGGCAAGGCAAGGAAAGAGTAACGGAAGGAAAGGAAGGCAAGGGAAAGCCAGGCAAGGCAAGTGTAACAAAAGGCACGCAACGGCAAGGGGAAACAAGGCTAAGGCACGACAACACACGGCTACGAAATGCACGGCAAGGCAAGGAAAGGGTAACGCAAGGCATGGCACGGTGAGGCTAGGCAAGGCTAATGCACGACAACGCAAGGCTAGGCAATGCACGACAATGCAAGTAAAGCTTAAAGCAAAGGAAGGCACGGCCAGAAGAGATAAGGCTAAGGCACGACAACGCAAGGCTAGGCAATGCAGGGAAGGCAAGGAAAGAGTAACGGAAGGTAAGGAAGGCAAAGGAAAGCAAGGAAAGGCAATGGTAACGGAAGGAACGGCACGGCAAGGGGAAACAAGTCTAAGGCACGACAACGCACGCTAGGCAATGCACGGCAAGGGAAGGAAAGGGTAACGCATGGGAAAGAACGGTCAGGGGAGGCAAGGCTAAGGCAGGACAACGCAAGGCTTGGCAATGCACGGAACGCAAGCAAAGAGTAACGGAACGCAAGGAAGGCAAGGGAAAGCAAGGGAAGGCAAGGGTAACGGAAGGAACGGCACGGCAAGGGGAAACAAGGCTAAGGCACGACAACGCACGCTAGGCAATGCACGGCAAGGCAAGGAAAGGGTAACGCATGGGAAAGCACGGTCAGGCGAGGCAAGGCTAAGGAAAGCCAACGCAAGGCTAGGCAATGCACGGAAAGCAAGCAAGGAGTAACGGAATGCAAGGAAGGAAAGGGAAAGCAAGGGAAGGCAAGGGTAACGGAAGGAACGGCACGGCAAGGATTAACAAGGCTAAGGCACGACAACACACGGCTAGGAAATGCACGGCAAGGCAAGGAAAGGGTAACGCAAGGCAAGGCACGCTGAGGCTAGGCAAGGTTAATGCACGACAACGCAAGGCTAGGCAATGCACGACAATGCAAGGAAAGCTTGAAGCAAAGGAAGGCACGGTCAGGCGAGGCAAGGCTAAGGCACGACAACGCAAGGCTAGGCAATGCACGGCAAGGCAAGGAAAGAGTAACGGAAGGTAAGGAAGGCAAGGGAAAGCAAGGAAAGGCAAGGGTAGGGGAAACAAGGCTAAGGCACGACAACGCACGCTAGGCAATGCACGGCAAGGCAAGGAAAGGGTAACGCATGGGAAAGCACGGTCAGGCGAGGCAAGTCTAAGGCACGACAACTCAAGGCTAGGCAATGCACGGAAGGCAAGAAAAGAGTAACGGAAGGTAAGGAAGGAAAGGGAAAGCAAAGAAAGGCAAGTGTAACGGAAGGAACGACACGGCAAGGGGAAACAAGGCTAAGGCACGACAAAGCACGGCTAGGCAATGCACGGCAAGGCAAGCAAAGGGTAACGCAAGGAAAGGCACGGTGAGGCTAGGCAAGGCTAATGCACGAAAACGCAAGGCTAGGCAATGCACGACAATGCAAGGAAAGCTTAAAGCAGAGGAAGGCACGGTCAGGCGAGATAAGGCTAAGGCACGACAACGCAAGGCTAGGCAATGCACGGAAGGCAAGCAAAGAGTAACGGAAGGTAAGGAAGGCAAGGGAAAGCAAAGAAAGGCCATGGTAACGGAAGGAACGGCACGGCAAGGGGAAACAAGGCTAAGGCACGACAACGCACGCTAGGCAATGCACGGCAAGGCAAGGAAAGGGTAACGCATGGGAAAGCACGGTCAGGCGAGGCAAGGCTAAGGCACGACAACGCAAGGCTAGGCAATGCACGGAAAGCAAGCAAAGAGTAACGGAACGCAAGGAAGGCAAGGGAAAGCAAGGGAAGGCAAGGGTAACGGAAGGAACGGCACGGCAAGGGGAAACAAGGCTAAGGCACGACAACGCACGTCTAGGCAATACACGGCAAGGCAAGGAAAGGGTAACGCAGGGGAAGGCACGGTCAGGTGAGGCAAGGATAAGGCACGACAATGCAAGGCTAGGCAATGCACGGCAAGGCAAGGAAAGAGTAACGGAAGGAAAGGAAGGCAAGGCAAAGCCAGGCAAGGCAAGTGTAACAAAAGGCACGCAACGGTAAGGGGAAACAAGGCTAAGGCACGACAACACACGGCTAGGAATTGCACGGCAAGGCAAGGAAAGGGTAACGCAAGGCAAGGCACGGTGAGGCTAGGCAAGGCTAATGCACGACAACGCAAGGCTAGGCAATGCACGACAATGCAAGTAAAGCTTAAAGCAAAGGAAGGCACGGCCAGAAGAGATAAGGCTAAGGCACGACAACGCAAGGCTAGGCAATGCAGGGAAGGCAAGGAAAGAGTAACGGAAGGTAAGGAAGGCAAAGGAAAGCAAGGAAAGGCAATGGTAACGGAAGGAACGGCACGGCAAGGGGAAACAAGTCTGAGGCACGACAACGCACGCTAGGCAATGCACGGCAAGGGAAGGAAAGGGTAACGCATGGGAAAGAACGGTCAGGGGACGCAACGCTTAGGCACGACAACGCAAGGCTTGGCAATGCGCGGAAGGCAAGTAAAGAGTAACGGAAGGTAAGGAAGGCAAGGGAAAGCAAGGAAAGGCAATGGTAACGGAAGGAACGGCACGGCAAGGGGAAACAAGGCAAAGGCACGACAACGCACGCTAGGCAATGCACGGCAAGGCAAGGAAAGGGTAACGCATGGGAAAGCACGGTCAGGCGAGGCAAGGCTAAGGCATGAAAACGCAAGGCTAGGCAATGCACGGAAAGCAAGCAAAGAGTAACGGAACGCAAGGAAGGCAAGGGAAAGCAAGGGAAGGCAAGGGTAATGGAAGGAACGGCACGGCAAGGGGAAACAAGGCTAAGGCATGACAACGCAAGGCTAGGCAATGCACGGCAAGGCAAGGAAAGGGTAACGCATGGGAAAGCACGGGCAGGCGAGGCAAGGCTAAGGCACGACAACGCAAGGCTAGGCAATGCACGGAAGGCAAGCAAAGGGTAACGGAATGTAAGGAAGTCAAGGGAAATCAAGGAAAGGCAAGTGTAACGGAAGGAACGGCACGGCAAGGGGAAACAAGGCTAAGGCACGACAACGCACGCTAGGCAATGCACGGCAAGGCAAGGAAAGTGTAACGCATGGGAAAGCACGGTCAGCCGAGGCAAGGCTAAGGCATGACAACGCAAGGCTAGGCAATGCACGGAAAGCAAGCAAAGAGTAACGGAACGCAAGGAAGGCAAGGGTAAGCAAGGGAAGGCAAGGGTAACGGAAGGAACGTCACGCCAAGGGGTAACAAGGCTAAGGCACGACAACGCAGGGCTAGGCAATGCACGGCAAGGCAAGGAAAGGGTAACGCAAGGGATGGCACTATCAGGTGAGGCAAGGATAAGGCACGACAATGCAAGGCTAGGCAATGCACGGCAAGGCAAGGAAAGAGTAACGGAAGGAAAGGAAGGCAAGGCAAAGACAGGCAAGGCAAGTGTAACAAAAGGCACGCCACGGCAAGGGGAAACAAGGCTAAGGCACGACAACGCACGGCTAGGCCATGCACGGCAAGGCAAGGAAAGGGTAACGCAAGGCAAGGCACGGTGAGGCTAGGCACGACTAATGCAAGACAACGCAAGGCTAGGCAATGCACGGCAAGGCAAGGAAAGGGTAACGCATGGGAAAGCACGGTCAGGCGAGGCAAGGCTAAGGCACGACAACGCAAGGCTAGGCAATGCACGGAAGGCAAGCAAAGAGTAACGGAAGGTAAGGAAGGCAAGGGAAAGCAAAGAAAGGCAAGTGTAACGGAAGGAACGGCACGGCAAGGGGAAACAAGTCTAAGGCACGACAACGCACGGCTAGGCAATGCATGGCAAGGCAAGCAAAGGGTAACGCAAGGAAATGCACGGTGAGGCTAGGCAAGGCTAATGCACGAAAACGCAAGGCTAGGCGATGCACGACAATGCAAGGAAAGGTTAAAGCAAAGGAAGGCAAGGTCAGGCAAGATAAGGCTAAGGCACGACAACGCAAGGCTAGGCAATTCAGGGAAGGCAAGCAAAGAGTAACGGAAGGTAAGGAAGGCAAGGAAAAGCAAGGAAAGGCAAGGGTAACGGAAGGAACGGCACGGCAAGGGGAAACAAGGCTAAGGCACGGCAACGCAGGCTAGGCAATGCACGGCAAGGCAAGGAAAGGGTAACGCATGGGAAAGCACGGTCAGGCGAGGCAAGGCTAAGGCACGACAACGCAAGCCTAGGCAATGCACGGAAAGCAAGCAAAGAGTAACGGAACGCAAGGAAGGCAAGGGAAAGCAAGGGAAGGCAAGGGTAACGGAAGGAACGGCACGGCAAGGGGAAACAAGGCTAAGGCACGACAACGCACGGCTAGGCAATGCACGGCAAGGCAAGCAAAGGGTAACGCAAGGCAAGGCACGGTGAGGCTAGGCAAGGCTAATGCACGAAAACGCAAGGCTAGGCAATGCACGACAAGGCAAGGAAAGCTTAAAGCAAAGGAAGGCAAGGTCAGGCGAGATAAGGAAAAGGCACGACAACGCAAGGCTAGGCAATTCAGGGAAGGCAAGCAAAGAGTAACGGAAGGTAAGCAAGGCAAGGAAAAGCAAGGAAAGGCAAGGGTAACGGAAGGAACGGCACGGCAAGGGGGAACATGTCTAAGGCACGACACCGAACGCTAGGCAATGAACGGCAAGGCAAGGAAAGGGAAACGCATGGGAAAGCACGGTCAGGCGAGGCAAGGCTAAGGCACGACAACGCAAGGCTAGGCAATGCACGGAAGGCAAGCAAAGAGTAACGGAAGGTAAGGAAGGCAAGGGAAAGCAAGGAAAGGCAGTAGTAACGGAAGGAACGGCACGGCAAGGGGAAACAAGGCTAAGGCACGACAACGCATGCTAGGCAATTCACGGCAAGGCAAGTAAAGGGTAACGCATGGGAAAGCACGGTCAGGCGAGGCAAGGCTTAGGCATGACAACGCAAGGCTAGGCAATGCACGGAAAGCAAGCAAAGAGTAACGGAACGCAAGGAAGGCAAGGGAAAGCAAGGGAAGGCAAGGGTAATGGAAGGAACGGCACGGCAAGGGGAAACAAGGCTAAGGCACGGCAACGTAGGCTAGGCAATGAACGGCAAGGCAAGGAAAGGGTAACGCATGGGAAAGCACGGGCAGGCGAGGCAAGGCTAAGGCACGACAACGCAAGGCTAGGCAATGCACGGAAGGCAAGCAAAGGGTAACGGAAGGTAAGGAAGGCAAGGGAAAGCAAGGAAAGGCAAGTGTAACGGAAGGAACGGCACGGCAAGGGGAAACAAGGCTAAGGCACGACAACGCACGCTAGGCAATGCACGGCAAGGCAAGGAAAGTGTAACGCATGGGAAAGCACGGTCAGCCGAGGCAAGGCTAAGGCATGACAACGCAAGGCTAGGCAATGCACGGAAAGCAAGCAAAGAGTAACGGAACGCAAGGAAGGCAAGGGAAAGCAAGGGAAGGCAAGGGTAACGGAAGGAACGGCACGCCAAGGGGTAACAAGGCTAAGGCACGACAACGCAGGGCTAGGCAATGCACGGCAAGGCAAGGAAAGGGTAACGCAAGGGA
The DNA here is from genome assembly GCF_037893015.1 of Macrotis lagotis. NCBI lineage: Eukaryota > Metazoa > Chordata > Mammalia > Peramelemorphia > Peramelidae > Macrotis > Macrotis lagotis. Next base: position 164,957 of record NW_027421978.1, read on the forward strand.
TGGCACTATCAGGTGAGGCAAGGATAAGGCACGAAAATGCAAGGCTAGGCAATGCACGGCAAGGCAAGGAAAGAGTAACGGAAGGAAAGGAAGGCAAGGCAAAGCCAGGCAAGGCAAGTGTAACAAAAGGCACGCCACGGCAAGGGGAAACAAGGCTAAGGCACGACAACGCACGGCTAGGCCATGCACGGCAAGGCAAGGAAAGGGTAACGCAAGGCAAGGCACGGTGAGGCTAGGCACGACTAATGCAAGACAACGCAAGGCTAGGCAATGCACGGCAAGGCAAGGAAAGGGTAACGCATGGGAAAGCACGGTCAGGCGAGGCAAGGCTAAGGCACGACAACGCAAGGCTAGGCAATGCACGGAAGGCAAGCAAAGAGTAACGGAAGGTAAGGAAGGCAAGGGAAAGCAAAGAAAGGCAAGTGTAACGGAAGGAACGGCACGGCAAGGGGAAACAAGTCTAAGGCACGACAACGCACGGCTAGGCAATGCATGGCAAGGCAAGCAAAGGGTAACGCAAGGAAATGCACGGTGAGGCTAGGCAAGGCTAATGCACGAAAACGCAAGGCTAGGCGATGCACGACAATGCAAGGAAAGGTTAAAGCAAAGGAAGGCAAGGTCAGGCAAGATAAGGCTAAGGCACGACAACGCAAGGCTAGGCAATTCAGGGAAGGCAAGCAAAGAGTAACGGAAGGTAAGGAAGGCAAGGAAAAGCAAGGAAAGGCAAGGGTAACGGAAGGAACGGCACGGCAAGGGGAAACAAGGCTAAGGCACGGCAACGCAGGCTAGGCAATGCACGGCAAGGCAAGGAAAGAGTAACGCATGGGAAAGCACGGTCAGGCGAGGCAAGGCTAAGGCACGACAACGCAAGCCTAGGCAATGCACGGAAAGCAAGCAAAGAGTAACGGAACGCAAGGAAGGCAAGGGAAAGCAAGGGAAGGCAAGGGTAACGGAAGGAACGGCACGGCAAGGGGAAACAAGGCTAAGGCACGACAACGCACGGCTAGGCAATGCACGGCAAGGCAAGCAAAGGGTAACGCAAGGCAAGGCACGGTGAGGCTAGGCAAGGCTAATGCACGAAAACGCAAGGCTAGGCAATGCACGACAAGGCAAGGAAAGCTTAAAGCAAAGGAAGGCAAGGTCAGGCGAGATAAGGAAAAGGCACGACAACGCAAGGCTAGGCAATTCAGGGAAGGCAAGCAAAGAGTAACGGAAGGTAAGCAAGGCAAGGAAAAGCAAGGAAAGGCAAGGGTAACGGAAGGAACGGCACGGCAAGGGGGAACATGTCTAAGGCACGACACCGAACGCTAGGCAATGAACGGCAAGGCAAGGAAAGGGAAACGCATGGGAAAGCACGGTCAGGCGAGGCAAGGCTAAGGCACGACAACGCAAGGCTAGGCAATGCACGGAAGGCAAGCAAAGAGTAACGGAAGGTAAGGAAGGCAAGGGAAAGCAAGGAAAGGCAGTAGTAACGGAAGGAACGGCACGGCAAGGGGAAACAAGGCTAAGGCACGACAACGCATGCTAGGCAATTCACGGCAAGGCAAGTAAAGGGTAACGCATGGGAAAGCACGGTCAGGCGAGGCAAGGCTTAGGCATGACAACGCAAGGCTAGGCAATGCACGGAAAGCAAGCAAAGAGTAACGGAACGCAAGGAAGGCAAGGGAAAGCAAGGAAAGGCAGTAGTAACGGAAGGATCGGCACGGCAAGGGGAAACAAGGCTAAGGCACGACAACGCATGCTAGGCAATGCACGGCAAGGCAAGGAAAGGGTAACGCATGGGAAAGCACGGTCAGGCGAGGCAAGGCTAAGGCATGACAACGCAAGGCTAGGCAATGCACGGAAAGCAAGCAAAGAGTAACGGAACGCAAGGAAGGAAAGGGAAAGCAAGGGAAGGCAAGTGTAACAAAAGGCACGCAACGGCAAGGGGAAACAAGGCTAAGGCACGAAAACACACGGCTAGGAAATGCACGGCAAGGCAAGGAAAGGGTAACGCAAGGCAAGGCACGCTGAGGCTAGGCAAGGTTAATGCACGACAACGCAAGTCTAGGCAATGCACGACAATGCAAGGAAAGCTTAAAGCAAAGGAAGGCACGGTCAAGCGAGATAAGGCTAAGGCACGACAACGCAAGGCTAGGCAATGCACGGAAGGCAAGCAAAGAGTAACGGAAGGTAAGGAAGGCAAGGGAAAGCAAGGAAAGGCAATGGTAACGGAAGGAACGGCACGGCAAGGGGAAACAAGGCTAAGGCACGACAACGCACGCTGGGCAATGCACGGCAAGGCCAGGAAAGGGTAAGGCATGGGAAAGCACGGTCAGGCGAGGCAAGGCTAAGGCACGACAACTGAAGGCGAGGCAATGCACGGAAGGCAAGCAAAGTGTAACGGAAGGTAAGAAAGGAAAGGGAAAGCAAAGAAAGGCAAGTGTAACCGAAGGAACGGCACGGCAAGGGGAAACAAGGCTAAGTCACGACAACGCACGGCTAGGCAATGCACGGCAAGGCAAGGAAAGGGTAACGCAAGGCAAGGCACGGTGAGGCTAGGCAAGGCTAATGCAAGGCTAGGCAATGCACGGCAAGGCAAGGAAAGAGTAACGGAAGGAAAGGAAGGCAAGGCAAAGCCAGGCAAGGCAAGTGTAACAAAAGGCACGCCACGGCAAGGGGAAACAAGGCTAAGGCACGACAACGCACGGCTAGGCAATGCACGGCAAGGCAAGGAAGGGGTAACGCAAGGCAAGGCACGGTGAGGCTAGGCACGGCTAATGCAAGACAACGCAAGGCTAGGCAATGCACGGCAAGGCAAGGAAAGGGTAACGCATGGGAAAGCACGGTCAGGCGAGGCAAGGCTAAGGCACGACAACGCAAGGCTAGGCAATGCACGGAAGGCAAGCAAAGAGTAACGGAAGGTAAGGAAGGCAAGGGAAAGCAAAGAAAGGCAAGTGTAACGGAAGGAACGGCACGGCAAGGGGAAACAAGTCTAAGGCACGACAACGCACGGCTAGGCAATGCACGGCAAGGCAAGCAAAGGGTAACGCAAGGCAAGGCACGGTGAGGCTAGGCAAGGCTAATGCACGAAAACGCAAGGCTAGGCAATGCACGACAAGGCAAGGAAAGCTTAAAGAAAAGGAAGGCACGGTCATGCGAGATAAGGCTAAGGCACGACAACGCAAGGCTAGGCAATGCACGGAATGCAAGCAAAGAGTAACGGAAGGTAAGGAAGGCAAGGGAAAGCAAGGAAAGGCAAGGGTAACGGAAGGAACGGCACGGCAAGGGGGAAAATGTCTAAGGCACGACACCGAACGCTAGGCAATGAACGGCAAGGTAAGGAAAGGGTAACGCATGGGAAAGCACGGTCAGGCGAGGCAAGGCTAAGGCACGACAACGCAAGGCTAGGCAATGCACGGAAGGCAAGCAAAGAGTAACGGAAGGTAAGGAAGGCAAGGGAAAGCAAGGAAAGGCAAGTGTAACGGAAGGAAGGGCACGGCAAGGGGAAACAAGGCTAAGGCACGACAACGCACGCTAGGCAATGCACGGCAAGGCAAGGAAAGGGTAACGCAGGGGAAGGCACGGTCAGGTGAGGCAAGGATAAGGCACGACAATGCAAGGCTAGGCAATGCACGGCAAGGCAAGGAAAGAGTAACGGAAGGAAAGGAAGGCAAGGCAAAGCCAGGCAAGGCAAGTGTAACAAAAGGCACGCAACGGCAAGGGGAAACAAGGCTAAGGCACGACAACACACGGCTAGGAAATGCACGGCAAGGCAAGGAAAGGGTAACGCAAGGCAAGGCACGGTGAGGCTAGGCAAGGCTAATGCACGACAACGCAAGGCTAGGCAATGCACGACAATGCAAGTAAAGCTTAAAGCAAAGGAAGGCACGGCCAGAAGAGATAAGGCTAAGGCACGACAACGCAAGGCTAGGCAATGCAGGGAAGGCAAGGAAAGAGTAACGGAAGGTAAGGAAGGCAAAGGAAAGCAAGGAAAGGCAATGGTAACGGAAGGAACGGCACGGCAAGGGGAAACAAGTCTAAGGCACGACAACGCACGCTAGGCAATGCACGGCAAGGGAAGGAAAGGGTAACGCATGGGAAAGAACGGTCAGGGGAGGCAAGGCTAAGGCACGACAACGCAAGGCTTGGCAATGCACGGAAGGCAAGCAAAGAGTAACGGAAGGTAAGGAAGGCAAGAGAAAGCAAGGAAAGGCAAGTGTAACGGAAGGAACGGCACGGCAAGGGGAAACAAGGCTAAGGCACGACAACGCACGCTAGGCAATGCACGGCAAGGCAAGGAAAGGGTAACGCATGGGAAAGCACGGTCAGGCGAGGCAAGGCTAAGGCATGACAACGCAAGGCTAGGCAATGCACGGAAAGCAAGCAAAGAGTAACGGAAGGTAAGGAAGGAAAGGGAAAGCAAAGAAAGGCAAGTGTAACGGAAGGAACGGCACGGCAAGGGGAAACAAGGCTAAGGCACGACAACGCACGGCTAGGCAATGCACGGCAAGGCAAGCAAAGAGTAACGCAAGGAAAGGAACGGTGAGGCTAGGCAAGGCTAATGCACGAAAACGCAAGGCTAGGCAATGCACGACAATGCAAGGAAAGCTTAAAGCAAAGGAAGGCACGGTCAGGCGAGATAAGGCTAAGGCACGACAACGCAAGGCTAGGCAATGCACGGAAGGCAAGCAAAGAGTAACGGAAGGTAAGGAAGGCAAGGGAAAGCAAGGAAAGGCAAGTGTAACGGAAGGAACGGCACGGCAAGGGGAAACAAGGCTAAGGCAAGACAACGCACGCTAGGCAATGCACGGCAAGGCAAGGAAAGGGTAACGCATGGGAAAGCACGGTCAGGCGAGGCAAGGCTAAGGAAAGCCAACGCAAGGCTAGGCAATGCACGGTAAGCAAGCAGGGAGTAACGGAATGCAAGGAAGGAAAGGGAAAGTAAGGGAAGGCAAGGGTAACGGAAGGAATGGCACGGCAAGGGGTAACAAGGCTAAGGCACGACAACACACGGCTAGGAAATGCACGGCAAGGCAAGGAAAGGATAACGCAAGGCAAGGCACGGTGAGGCTAGGCAAGGTTAATGCACGACAACGCAAGGCTAGGCAATGCACGACAATGCAAGGAAAGCTTAAAGCAAAGGAAGGCACGGTCAGGCGAGATAAGGCTAAGGCACGACAACGCAAGGCTAGGCAATGCACGGAAGGCAAGCAAAGAGTAACGGAAGGTAAGGAAGGCAAGGGAAAGCAAGGAAAGGCAGTAGTAACGGAAGGAACGGCACGGCAAGGGGAAACAAGGCTAAGGCACGACAACGCATGCTAGGCAATGCACGGCAAGGCAAGGAAAGTGTAACGCATGGGCAAGCACGGTCAGGCGAGGCAAGGCTAAGGCATGACAACGCAAGGCTAGGCAATGCACGGAAAGCAAGCAAAGAGTAACGGAAGGTAAGGAAGGAAAGGGAAAGCAAGGAAAGGCAATGGTAACAGAAGGAACGGCACGGCACTTGGAAACAAGGCTAAGGCACGACAACGCACGCTAGGCAATGCACGGCAAGGCAAGGAAAGGGTAACGCATGGGAAAGCACGGTCAGGCGAGGCAAGGCTAAGGCACGACAACTGAAGGCTAGGCAATGCACGGAAGGCAAGCAAAGAGTAACGGAAGGTAAGGAAGGAAAGGGAAAGCAAAGAAAGGCAAGTGTAACGGAAGGAACGGCACGGCAAGGGGAAACAAGGCTAAGGCACGACAACGCACGGCTCGGCAATGCACGGCAAGGCAAGCAAACGGTAACGCAAGGAAAGGCACGGTGAGGGTAGGCAAGGCTAATGCACGAAAACGCAAGGCTAGGCAATGCACGACAATGCAAGGAAAGCTTAAAGCAAAGGAAGGCACGGTCATGCGAGATAAGGCTAAGGCACGACAACGCAAAGCTAGGCAATGCACGGAAGGCAAGCAAAGAGTAACGGAAGGTAAGGAAGGCAAGGGAAAGCAAGGAAAGGCAATGGTAACGGAAGGAACGGCACGGCAAGGGGAAACAAGGCTAAGGCACGACAACTCACGCTAGGCAATGCACGGCAAGGCAAGGAAAGGGTAACGCATGGGAAAGCACGGTCAGGCGAGGCAAGGCTAAGGCACGACAACGCAAGGCTAGGCAATGCACGGAAAGCAAGCAAAGAGTAACGGAACGCAAGGAAGGCAAGGGAAAGCAAGGGAAGGCAAGGGTAACGGAAGGAACGGCACGGCAAGGGGAAACAAGGCTAAGGCACGACAACGCACGGCTAGGCAATGCACGGCAAGGCAAGGAAAGGGTAACGCAAGGGATGGCACTATCAGGTGAGGCAAGGATAAGGCACGAAAATGCAAGGCTAGGCAATGCACGGCAAGGCAAGGAAAGAGTAACGGAAGGAAAGGAAGGCAAGGCAAAGCCAGGCAAGGCAAGTGTAACAAAAGGCACGCCACGGCAAGGGGAAACAAGGCTAAGGCACGACAACGCACGGCTAGGCCATGCACGGCAGGGCAAGGAAAGGGTAACGCAAGGCAAGGCACGGTGAGGCTAGGCACGACTAATGCAAGACAACGCAAGGCTAGGCAATGCACGGCAAGGCAAGGAAAGGGTAACGCATGGGAAAGCACGGTCAGGCGAGGCAAGGCTAAGGCACGACAACGCAAGGCTAGGCAATGCACGGAAGGCAAGCAAAGAGTAACGGAAGGTAAGGAAGGCAAGGGAAAGCAAAGAAAGGCAAGTGTAACGGAAGGAACGGCACGGCAAGGGGAAACAAGTCTAAGGCACGACAACGCAGGCTAGGCAATGCAGGCAAGGCAAGGAAAGGGTAACGCAAGGAAAGGCACGGTGAGGCTAGGCAAGGCTAATGCACGAAAACGCAAGGCTAGGCGATGCACGACAATGCAAGGAAAGGTTAAAGCAAAGGAAGGCAAGGTCAGGCAAGATAAGGCTAAGGCACGACAACGCAAGGCTAGGCAATTCAGGGAAGGCAAGCAAAGAGTAACGGAAGGTAAGGAAGGCAAGGAAAAGCAAGGAAAGGCAAGGGTAACGGAAGGAACGGCACGGCAATGGGAAACAAGGCTAAGGCACGGCAACGCAGGCTAGGCAATGCACGGCAAGGCAAGGAAAGGGTAACGCATGGGAAAGCACGGTCAGGCGAGGCAAGGCTAAGGCACGACAACGCAAGCCTAGGCAATGCACGGAAAGCAAGCAAAGAGTAACGGAACGCAAGGAAGGCAAGGGAAAGCAAGGGAAGGCAAGGGTAACGGAAGGAACGGCACGGCAAGGGGAAACAAGGCTAAGGCACGACAACGCACGGCTAGGCAATGCACGGCAAGGCAAGCAAAGGGTAACGCAAGGCAAGGCACGGTGAGGCTAGGCAAGGCTAATGCACGAAAACGCAAGGCTAGGCAATGCACGACAAGGCAAGGAAAGCTTAAAGCAAAGGAAGGCAAGGTCAGGCGAGATAAGGAAAAGGCACGACAACGCAAGGCTAGGCAATTCAGGGAAGGCAAGCAAAGAGTAACGGAAGGTAAGCAAGGCAAGGAAAAGCAAGGAAAGGCAAGGGTAACGGAAGGAACGGCACGGCAAGGGGGAACATGTCTAAGGCACGACACCGAACGCTAGGCAATGAACGGCAAGGCAAGGAAAGGGAAACGCATGGGAAAGCACGGTCAGGCGAGGCAAGGCTAAGGCACGACAACGCAAGGCTAGGCAATGCACGGAAGGCAAGCAAAGAGTAACGGAAGGTAAGGAAGGCAAGGGAAAGCAAGGAAAGGCAGTAGTAACGGAAGGAACGGCACGGCAAGGGGAAACAAGGCTAAGGCACGACAACGCATGCTAGGCAATTCACGGCAAGGCAAGTAAAGGGTAACGCATGGGAAAGCACGGTCAGGCGAGGCAAGGCTTAGGCATGACAACGCAAGGCTAGGCAATGCACGGAAAGCAAGCAAAGAGTAACGGAACGCAAGGAAGGCAAGGGAAAGCAAGGAAAGGCAGTAGTAACGGAAGGATCGGCACGGCAAGGGGAAACAAGGCTAAGGCACGACAACGCATGCTAGGCAATGCACGGCAAGGCAAGGAAAGGGTAACGCATGGGAAAGCACGGTCAGGCGAGGCAAGGCTAAGGCATGACAACGCAAGGCTAGGCAATGCACGGAAAGCAAGCAAAGAGTAACGGAACGCAAGGAAGGAAAGGGAAAGCAAGGGAAGGCAAGGGTAACGGAAGGAACGGCACGGCAAGGGTTAACAAGGCTAAGGCACGAAAACACACGGCTAGGAAATGCACGGCAAGGCAAGGAAAGGGTAACGCAAGGCAAGGCACGCTGAGGCTAGGCAAGGTTAATGCACGACAACGCAAGGCTAGGCAATGCACGACAATGCAAGGAAAGCTTAAAGCAAAGGAAGGCACGGTCAGGCGAGATAAGGCTAAGGCACGACAACGCAAGGCTAGGCAATGCACGGAAGGCAAGCAAAGAGTAACGGAAGGTAAGGAAGGAAAGGGAAAGCAAGGAAAGGCAATGGTAACGGAAGGAACGGCACGGCAAGGGGAAACAAGGCTAAGGCACGACAACGCACGCTGGGCAATGCACGGCAAGGCCAGGAAAGGGTAAGGCATGGGAAAGCACGGTCAGGCGAGGCAAGGCTAAGGCACGACAACTGAAGGCGAGGCAATGCACGGAAGGCAAGCAAAGTGTAACGGAAGGTAAGAAAGGAAAGGGAAAGCAAAGAAAGGCAAGTGTAACCGAAGGAACGGCACGGCAAGGGGAAACAAGGCTAAGTCACGACAACGCACGGCTAGGCAATGCACGGCAAGGCAAGGAAAGGGTAAGGCAGGGGAAGGCACGGTCAGGTGAGGCAAGGATAAGGCACGACAATGCAAGGCTAGGCAATGCACAGCAAGGCAAGGAAAGAGTAACGGAAGGAAAGGAAGGGAAGGCAAAGCCAGGCAAGGAAAGTGTAACAAAAGGCACGCCACGGCAAGGGGAAACAAGGCTAAGGCACGACAACGCACGGCTAGGCCATGCACGGCAAGGCAAGGAAGGGGTAACGCAAGGCAAGGCACGGTGAGGCTAGGCACGGCTAATGCAAGACAACGCAAGGCTAGGCAATGCACGGCAAGGCAAGGAAAGGGTAACGCATGGGAAAGCACGGTCAGGCGAGGCAAGGCTAAGGCACGACAACGCAAGGCTAGGCAATGCACGGAAGGCAAGCAAAGAGTAACGGAAGGTAAGGAAGGCAAGGGAAAGCAAAGAAAGGCAAGTGTAACGGAAGGAACGGCACGGCAAGGGGAAACAAGTCTAAGGCACGACAACGCACGGCTAGGCAATGCACGGCAAGGCAAGCAAAGGGTAACGCAAGGCAAGGCACGGTGAGGCTAGGCAAGGCTAATGCACGAAAACGCAAGGCTAGGCAATGCACGACAAGGCAAGGAAAGCTTAAAGAAAAGGAAGGCACGGTCATGCGAGATAAGGCTAAGGCACGACAACGCAAGGCTAGGCAATGCACGGAATGCAAGCAAAGAGTAACGGAAGGTAAGGAAGGCAAGGGAAAGCAAGGAAAGGCAAGGGTAACGGAAGGAACGGCACGGCAAGGGGGAAAATGTCTAAGGCACGACACCGAACGCTAGGCAATGAACGGCAAGGTAAGGAAAGGGTAACGCATGGGAAAGCACGGTCAGGCGAGGCAAGGCTAAGGCACGACAACGCAAGGCTAGGCAATTCAGGGAAGGCAAGCAAAGAGTAACGGAAGGTAAGCAAGGCAAGGAAAAGCAAGGAAAGGCAAGGTTAACGGAAGGAACGGCACGGCAAGGGGGAACATGTCTAAGGCACGACACCGAACGCTAGGCAATGAACGGCAAGGCAAGGAAAAGGTAACGCATGGGAAAGCACGGTCAGGCGAGGCAAGGCTAAGGCACGACAACGCAAGGCTAGGCAATGCACGGAAGGCAAGCAAAGAGTAACGGAAGGTAAGGAAGACAAGGGAAAGCAAGGAAAGGCAAGTGTAACAGAAGGAACGGCACGGCAAGGGGAAACAAGGCTAAGGCACGACAACGCACGCTAGGCAATGCACGGCAAGGCAAGGAAAGGGTAACGCATGGGAAAGCACGGTCAGGCGAGGCAAGGCTAAGGCATGACAACGCAAGGCTAGGCAATGCACGGAAAGCAAGCAAAGAGTAACGGAACGCAAGGAAGGCAAGGGAAAAGGAAGGAAAGGCCAGGGTAACGGAAGGAACGGCACGGCAAGGGGTAACAAGGCTAAGGCACGACAACGCAGGGCTAGGCAATGCACGGCAAGGCAAGGAAAGGGTAACGCAGGGGAAGGCACGGTCAGGTGAGGCAAGGATAAGGCACGACAATGCAAGGCTAGGCAATGCACGGCAAGGCAAGGAAAGAGTAACGGAAGGAAAGGAAGGCAAGGGAAAGCCAGGCAAGGCAAGTGTAACAAAAGGCACGCAACGGCAAGGGGAAACAAGGCTAAGGCACGACAACACACGGCTACGAAATGCACGGCAAGGCAAGGAAAGGGTAACGCAAGGCATGGCACGGTGAGGCTAGGCAAGGCTAATGCACGACAACGCAAGGCTAGGCAATGCACGACAATGCAAGTAAAGCTTAAAGCAAAGGAAGGCACGGCCAGAAGAGATAAGGCTAAGGCACGACAACGCAAGGCTAGGCAATGCAGGGAAGGCAAGGAAAGAGTAACGGAAGGTAAGGAAGGCAAAGGAAAGCAAGGAAAGGCAATGGTAACGGAAGGAACGGCACGGCAAGGGGAAACAAGTCTAAGGCACGACAACGCACGCTAGGCAATGCACGGCAAGGGAAGGAAAGGGTAACGCATGGGAAAGAACGGTCAGGGGAGGCAAGGCTAAGGCACGACAACGCAAGGCTTGGCAATGCACGGAAGGCAAGCAAAGAGTAACGGAAGGTAAGGAAGGCAAGGGAAAGCAAGGGAAGGCAAGGGTAACGGAAGGAACGGCACGGCAAGGGGAAACAAGGCTAAGGCACGACAACGCACGCTAGGCAATGCACGGCAAGGCAAGGAAAGGGTAACGCATGGGAAGGCACGGTCAGGCGAGGCAAGGCTAAGGCACGACAACGCAAGGCTAGGCAATGCACGGAAGGCAAGAAAAGAGTAACGGAAGGTAAGGAAGGCAAGGGAAAGCAAAGAAAGGCAAGTGTAACGGAAGGAACGGCACGGCAAGGGGAAACAAGGCTAAGGCACGACAAAGCACGGCTAGGCAATGCACGGCAAGGCAAGGAAAGGGTAACGCAAGGCAAGGCACGGTGAGGCTAGGCAAGGCTAATGCACGACAACGCAAGGCTAGGCAATGCACGACAATGCAAGTAAAGCTTAAAGCAAAGGAAGGCACGGTCAGGCGAGATAAGGCTAAGGCACGACAACGCAAGGCTAGGCAATGCACGGAAGGCAAGCAAAGAGTAACGGAAGGTAAGGAAGGCAAGGGAAAGCAAAGAAAGGCCATGGTAACGGAAGGAACGGCACGGCAAGGGGAAACAAGGCTAAGGCACGACAACGCACGCTAGGCAATGCACGGCAAGGCAAGGAAAGGGTAACGCATGGGAAGGCACGGTCAGGCGAGGCAAGGCTAAGGCACGGCAACGCAAGGCTAGGTAATGCACGGAAGGCAAGAAAAGTGTAACGGAATGCAAGGAAGGCAAGGGAAAGCAAGGGAAGGCAAGGGTAACCGAAGGAACGGCACGGCAAGGGGAAACAAGGCTAAGGCACGACAACGCACGTCTAGGCAATACACGGCAAGGCAAGGAAAGGGTAACGCAGGGGAAGGCACGGTCAGGTGAGGCAAGGATAAGGCACGACAATGCAAGGCTAGGCAATGTACGGCAAGGCAAGGAAAGAGTAACGGAAGGAAAGGAAGGCAAGGTAAAGCCAGGCAAGGCAAGTGTAACAAAAAGCACGCAACTGTAAGGGGAGACAAGGCTAAGGCACGACAACACACGGCTAGGAATTGCACGGCAAGGCAAGGAAAGGGTAACGCAAGGCAAGGCACGGTGAGGCTAGGCAAGGCTAATGCACGACAACGCAAGGCTAGGCAATGCACGACAATGCAAGTAAAGCTTAAAGCAAAGGAAGGCACGGCCAGAAGAGATAAGGCTAAGGCACGACAACGCAAGGCTAGGCAATGCAGGGAAGGCAAGGAAAGAGTAACGGAAGGTAAGGAAGGCAAAGGAAAGCAAGGAAAGGCAATGGTAACGGATGGAACGGCACGGCAAGGGGAAACAAGTCTAAGGCACGACAACGCACGCTAGGCAATGCACGGCAAGGGAAGGAAAGGGTAACGCATGGGAAAGAACGGTCAGGGGAGGCAACGCTTAGGCACGACAACGCAAGGATTGGCAATGCGCGGAAGGCAAGCAAAGAGTAACGGAAGGTAAGGAAGGCAAGGGAAAGCAAGGAAAGGCAATGGTAACGGAAGGAACGGCACGGCAAGGGGAAACAAGGCAAAGGCACGACAACGCACGCTAGGCAATGCACGGCAAGGCAAGGAAAGGGTAACGCATGGGAAAGCACGGTCAGGCGAGGCAAGGCTAAGGCATGAAAACGCAAGGCTAGGCAATGCACGGAAAGCAAGCAAAGAGTAACGGAACGCAAGGAAGGCAAGGGAAAGCAAGGGAAGGCAAGGGTAATGGAAGGAACGGCACGGCAAGGGGAAACAAGGCTAAGGCACGGCAACGTAGGCTAGGCAATGAACGGCAAGGCAAGGAAAGGGTAACGCATGGGAAAGCACGGGCAGGCGAGGCAAGGCTAAGGCACGACAACGCAAGGCTAGGCAATGCACGGAAGGCAAGCAAAGAGTAACGGAAGGTAAGGAAGGCAAGGGAAAGCAAAGAAAGGCAAGTGTAACGGAAGGAACGGCACGGCAAGGGGAAACAAGGCTAAGGCACGACAACGCACGCTAGGCAATGCACGGCAAGGCAAGGAAAGGGTAACGCATGGGAAAGCACGGTCAGGCGAGGCAAGCCTAAGGCATGACAACGCAAGGCTAGGCAATGCACGGAAAGCAAGCAAAGAGTAACGGAACGCAAGGAAGGCAAGGGAAAGCAAGGGAAGGCAAGTGTAACAAAAGGCACGCAACGGCAAGGGGAAACAAGGCTAAGGCACGACAACGCACGGCTAGGCAATGCACGGCAAGGCAAGGAAAGGGTAACGCAAGGCAAGGCACGGTGAGGCTAGGCACGGCTAATGCAAGACAACGCAAGGCTAGGCAATGCACGGCAAGGCAAGGAAAGGGTAACGCATGGGAAAGCACGGTCAGGCGAGGCAAGGCTAAGGCACGACAACGCAAGGCTAGGCAATGCACGGAAGGCAAGCAAAGAGTAACGGAAGGTAAGGAAGGCAAGGGAAAGCAAAGAAAGGCAAGTGTAACGGAAGGAACGGCACGGCAAGGGGAAACAAGTCTAAGGCACGACAACGCACGGCTAGGCAATGCACGGCAAGGCAAGCAAAGGGTAACGCAAGGAAAGGCACGGTGAGGCTAGGCAAGGCTAATGCACGAAAACGCAAGGCTAGGCGATGCACGACAATGCAAGGAAAGGTTTAAGCAAAGGAAGGCAAGGTCAGGCAAGATAAGGCTAAGGCACGACAACGCAAGGCTAGCCAATTCAGGGAAGGCAAGCAAAGAGTAACGGAAGGTAAGCAAGGCAAGGAAGAGCAATGAAAGGCAAGGGTAACGGAAGGAACGGCACGGCAAGGGGAAACAAGGCTAAGGCACGACAACGCACGGCTAGGCAATGCACGGCAAGGCAAGCAAAGGGTAACGCAAGGCAAGGCACGGTGAGGCTAGGCAAGGCTAATGCACGAAAACGCAAGGCTAGGCAATGCACGACAAGGCAAGGAAAGCTTAAAGCAAAGGAAGGCAATGTCAGGCGAGATATGGAAAAGGCACGACAACGCAAGGCTAGGCAATTCAGGGAAGGCAAGCAAAGAGTAACGGAAGGTAAGCAAGGCAAGGAAAAGCAAGGAAAGGCAAGGGTAACGGAAGGAACGGCACGGCAAGGGGGAACATGTCTAAGGCACGACACCGAACGCTAGGCAATGAACGGCAAGGCAAGGAAAGGGTAACGCATGGGAAAGCACGGTCAGGCGAGGCAAGGCTAAGGCACGACAACGCAAGGCTGGGCAATGCACGGAAGGCAAGCAAAGAGTAACGGAAGGTAAGGAAGGCAAGGGAAAGCACGGAAAGGCAAGTGTAACGGAAGGAACGGCACGGCAAGGGGAAACAAGGCTAAGGCACGACAACGCACGCTAGGCAATGCACGGCAAGGCAAGGAAAGGGTAACGCATGGGAAAGCACGGTCAGGCGAGGCAAGGCTAAGGCATGACAACGCAAGGCTAGGCAATGCACGGAAAGCAAGCAAAGAGTAACGGAACGCAAGGAAGGCAAGGGAAGGCAAGGGTAACGGAAGGAACGGCACGCAAGGGGTAACAAGGCAAAGGCACGACAACGCAGGGCTAGGCAATGCACGGCAAGGCAAGGAAAGGGTAACGCAAGGGAAGGCACGGTCAGGTGAGGCAAGGATAAGGCACGACAATGCAAGGCTAGGCAATGCACGGCAAGGCAAGGAAAGAGTAACGGAAGGAAAGGAAGGCAAGGCAAAGCCAGGCAAGGCAAGTGTAAGAAAAGGCACGCAACGGCAAGGGGAAACAAGGCTAAGGCAGGAAAACACACGGCTAGGAAATGCACGGCAAGGCAAGGGAAGGGTAACGCAAGGCAAGGCACGGTGAGGCTAGGCAAGGCTAATGCACGACAACGCAAGGCTAGGCAATGCACGACAATGCAAGTAAAGCTTAAAGCAAAGGAAGGCACGGCCAGAAGAGATAAGGCTAAGGCACGACAACGCAAGGCTAGGCAATGCACGGAAGGCAAGCAAAGAGTAACGGAAGGTAAGGAAGGCAAGGGAAAGCAAGGAAAGGCAGTAGTAACGGAAGGAACGGCACGGCAAGGGGAAACAAGGCTAAGGCACGACAACGCATGCTAGGCAATTCACGGCAAGGCAAGGAAAGGGTAACGCATGGGAAAGCACGGTCAGTCGAGGCAAGGCTAAGGCATGACAACGCAAGGCTAGGCAATGCACGGAAAGCAAGCAAAGTGTAACGGAACGCAAGGAAGGCAAGGGAAAGCAAGTGAAGGCAAGGGTAACGGAAGGAACGGCACGGCAAGGGGAAACAAGGCTAAGGCACGACAACGCACGGCTAGGGAATGCACGGCAAGGCAAGCATAGGGTAACGCAAGGCAAGGCACGGTGAGGCTAGGCAAGGCTAATGCACGAAAACGCAAGGCTAGGCAATGCGCGAAAATGCAAGGAAAGCTTAAAGCAAAGGAAGGCAAGGTCAGCCGAGATAAGGCAAAGGCACGACAACGCAAGGCTAGGCAATTCAGGGAAGGCAAGCAAAGAGTAACGGAAGGTAAGCAAGGCAAGGAAAAGCAAGGAAAGGCAAGGTTAACGGAAGGAACGGCACGGCAAGGGGGAACATGTCTAAGGCACGACACCGAACGCTAGGCAATGAACGGCAAGGCAAGGAAAAGGTAACGCATGGGAAAGCACGGTCAGGCGAGGCAAGGCTAAGGCACGACAACGCAAGGCTAGGCAATGCACGGAAGGCAAGCAAAGAGTAACGGAAGGTAAGGAAGACAAGGGAAAGCAAGGAAAGGCAAGTGTAACGGAAGGAACGGCACGGCAAGGGGAAACAAGGCTAAGGCACGACAACGCACGCTAGGCAATGCACGGCAAGGCAAGGAAAGGGTAACGCATGGGAAAGCACGGTCAGGCGAGGCAAGGCTAAGGCATGACAACGCAAGGCTAGGCAATGCACGGAAAGCAAGCAAAGAGTAACGGAACGCAAGGAAGGCAAGGGAAAGCAAGGGAAGGCAAGGGTAACGGAAGGAACGGCACGGCAAGGGGTAACAAGGCTAAGGCACGACAACGCAGGGCTAGGCAATGCACGGCAAGGCAAGGAAAGGGTAACGCAGGGGAAGGCACGGTCAGGTGAGGCAAGGATAAGGCACGACAATGCAAGGCTAGGCAATGCACGGCAAGGCAAGGAAAGAGTAACGGAAGGAAAGGAAGGCAAGGGAAAGCCAGGCAAGGCAAGTGTAACAAAAGGCACGCAACGGCAAGGGGAAACAAGGCTAAGGCACGACAACACACGGCTACGAAATGCACGGCAAGGCAAGGAAAGGGTAACGCAAGGCAAGGCACGGTGAGGCTAGGCAAGGCTAATGCACGAAAACGCAATGGTAGGCAATGCACGACAATGCAAGGAAAGTTTAAAGCAAAGGAAGGCACGGTCAGGCGAGATAAGGCTAAGGCACGACAACGCAAGGCTAGGCAATGCACGGAAGGCAAGCAAAGAGTAACGGAAGGTAAGGAAGGCAAGGGAAAGCAAAGAAAGTCCATGGTAACGGAAGGAACGGCACGGCAAGGGGAAACAAGGCTAAGGCACGACAACGCACGCTAGGCAATGCACGGCAAGGCAAGGAAAGGGTAACGCATGGGAAAGCACGGTCAGGCGAGGCAAGGCTAAGGCACGACAACGCAAGGCTAGGCAATGCACGGAAAGCAAGCAAAGAGTAACGGAACGCAAGGAAGGCAAGGGAAAGCAAGGCAAGGCAAGGGTAACGGAAGGAACGGCACGGCAAGGGGAAACAAGGCTAAGGCACGACAACGCACGGCTAGGCAATGCACGGCAAGGCAAGCAAAGGGTAACGCAAGGAAAGGCACGGTGAGGCTAGGCAAGGCTAATGCACGAAAACGCAAGGCTAGGCAATGCACGACAATGCAAGGAAAGCTTAAAGCAGAGGAAGGCACGGTCAGGCGAGATAAGGCTAAGGCACGACAACGCAAGGCTAGGCAATGCACGGAAGGCAAGCAAAGAGTAACGGAAGGTAAGGAAGGCAAGGGAAAGCAAAGAAAGGCCATGGTAACGGAAGGAACGGCACGGCAAGGGGAAACAAGGCTAAGGCACGACAACGCACGCTAGGCAATGCACGGCAAGGCAAGGAAAGGGTAACGCATGGGAAAGCACGGTCAGGCGAGGCAAGGCTAAGGCACGACAACGCAAGGCTAGGCAATGCACGGAAAGCAAGCAAAGAGTAACGGAACGCAAGGAAGGCAAGGGAAAGCAAGGGAAGGCAAGGGTAACGGAAGGAACGGCACGGCAAGGGGAAACAAGGCTAAGGCACGACAACGCACGTCTAGGCAATACACGGCAAGGCAAGGAAAGGGTAACGCAGGGGAAGGCACGGTCAGGTGAGGCAAGGATAAGGCACGACAATGCAAGGCTAGGCAATGCACGGCAAGGAAAGGAAAGAGTAACGGAAGGAAAGGAAGGCAAGGCAAAGCCAGGCAAGGCAAGTGTAACAAAAGGCACGCAACGGTAAGGGGAAACAAGGCTAAGGCACGACAACACACGGCTAGGAATTGCACGGCAAGGCAAGGAAAGGGTAACGCAAGGCAAGGCACTGTGAGGCTAGGCAAGGCTAATGCACGACAACGCAAGGCTAGGCAATGCACGACAATGCAAGTAAAGCTTAAAGCAAAGGAAGGCACGGCCAGAAGAGATAAGGCTAAGGCACGACAACGCAAGGCTAGGCAATGCAGGGAAGGCAAGGAAAGAGTAACGGAAGGTAAGGAAGGCAAAGGAAAGCAAGGAAAGGCAATGGTAACGGAAGGAACGGCACGGCAAGGGGAAACAAGTCAAAGGCACGACAACGCACGCTAGGCAATGCACGGCAAGGGAAGGAAAGGGTAACGCATGGGAAAGAACGGTCAGGGGAGGCAACGCTTAGGCACGACAACGCAAGGCTTGGCAATGCGCGGAATGCAAGCAAAGAGTAACGGAAGGTAAGGAAGGCAAGGGAAAGCAAGGAAAGGCAATGGTAACGGAAGGAACGGCACGGCAAGGGGAAACAAGGCAAAGGCACGACAACGCACGCTAGGCAATGCACGGCAAGGCAAGGAAAGGGTAACGCATGGGAAAGCACGGTCAGGCGAGGCAAGGCTAAGGCATGAAAACGCAAGGCTAGGCAATGCACGGAAAGCAAGCAAAGAGTAACGGAACGCAAGGAAGGCAAGGGAAAGCAAGGGAAGGCAAGGGTAATGGAAGGAACGGCACGGCAAGGGGAAACAAGGCTAAGGCACGGCAACGTAGGCTAGGCAATGAACGGCAAGGCAAGGAAAGGGTAACGCATGGGAAAGCACGGGCAGGCGAGGCAAGGCTAAGGCACGACAACGCAAGGCTAGGCAATGCACGGAAGGCAAGCAAAGGGTAACAGAAGGTAAGGAAGGCAAGGGAAAGCAAGGAAAGGCAAGTGTAACGGAAGGAACGGCACGGCAAGGGGAAACAAGGCTAAGGCACGACAACGCACGCTAGGCAATGCACGGCAAGGCAAGGAAAGTGTAACGCATGGGAAAGCACGGTCAGCCGAGGCAAGGCTAAGGCATGACAACGCAAGGCTAGGCAATGCACGGAAAGCAAGCAAAGAGTAACGGAACGCAAGGAAGGCAAGGGAAAGCAAGGGAAGGCAAGGGTAACGGAAGGAACGGCACGCCAAGGGGTAACAAGGCTAAGGCACGACAACGCAGGGCTAGGCAATGCACGGCAAGGCAAGGAAAGGGTAACGCAAGGGATGGCACTGTCAGGTGAGGCAAGGATAAGGCACGAAAATGCAAGGCTAGGCAATGCACGGCAAGGCAAGGAAAGAGTAACGGAAGGAAAGGAAGGCAAGGCAAAGCCAGGCAAGGCAAGTGTAACAAAAGGCACGCCACGGCAAGGGGAAACAAGGCTAAGGCACGACAACGCACGGCTTGGCCATGCACGGCAAGGCAAGGAAAGGGTAACGCAAGGCAAGGCACGGTGAGGCTAGGCACGACTAATGCAAGTCAACGCAAGGCTAGGCAATGCACGGCAAGGCAAGGAAAGGGTAACGCATGGGAAAGCACGGTCAGGCGAGGCAAGGCTAAGGCATGACAACGCAAGGCTAGGCAATGCACGGAAAGCAAGCAAAGAGTAACGGAACGCAAGGAAGGCAAGGGAAAGCAAGGGAAGGCAAGGTTAACGGAAGGAACGGCACGGCAAGGGGTAACAAGGCTAAGGCACGACAACGCAGGGCTAGGCAATGCACGGCAAGGCAAGGAAAGGGTAACGCAGGGGAAGGCACGGTCAGGTGAGGCAAGGATAAGGCACGACAATGCAAGGCTAGGCAATGCACGGCAAGGCAAGGAAAGAGTAACGGAAGGAAAGGAAGGCAAGGGAAAGCCAGGCAAGGCAAGTGTAACAAAAGGCACGCAACGGCAAGGGGAAACAAGGCTAAGGCACGACAACACACGGCTACGAAATGCACGGCAAGGCAAGGAAAGGGTAACGCAAGGCAAGGCACGGTGAGGCTAGGCAAGGCTAATGCACGAAACGCAATGGTAGGCAATGCACGACAATGCAAGGAAAGTTTAAAGCAAAGGAAGGCACGGTCAGGCGAGATAAGGCTAAGGCACGACAACGCAAGGCTAGGCAATGCACGGAAGGCAAGCAAAGAGTAACGGAAGGTAAGGAAGGCAAGGGAAAGCAAAGAAAGTCCATGGTAACGGAAGGAACGGCACGGCAAGGGGAAACAAGGCTAAGGCACGACAACGCACGCTAGGCAATGCACGGCAAGGCAAGGAAAGGGTAACGCATGGGAAAGCACGGTCAGGCGAGGCAAGGCTAAGGCACGACAACGCAAGGCTAGGCAATGCACGGAAAGCAAGCAAAGAGTAACGGAACGCAAGGAAGGCAAGGGAAAGCAAGGCAAGGCAAGGGTAACGGAAGGAACGGCACGGCAAGGGGAAACAAGGCTAAGGCACGACAACGCACGGCTAGGCAATGCACGGCAAGGCAAGCAAAGGGTAACGCAAGGAAAGGCACGGTGAGGCTAGGCAAGGCTAATGCACGAAAACGCAAGGCTAGGCAATGCACGACAATGCAAGGAAAGGTTAAAGCAAAGGAAGGCACGGTCAGGCGAGATAAGGCTAAGGCACGACAACGCAAGGCTAGGCAATGCACGGAAGGCAAGCAAAGAGTAACGGAAGGTAAGGAAGGCAAGGGAAAGCAAGGAAAGGCAAGGGTAACGGAAGGAACGGCACGGCAAGGGGAAACAAGGCTAAGGCACGACAACGCACGCTAGGCAATGCACGGCAAGGCAAGGAAAGGGTAACGCATGGGAAAGCACGGTCAGGCGAGGCAAGGCTAAGGCACGACAACGCAAGGCTAGGCAATGCACGGAAAGCAAGCAAAGAGTAACGGAACGCAAGGAAGGCAAGGGAAAGCAAGGGAAGGCAAGGGTAACGGAAGGAACGGCACGGCAAGGGGAAACAAGGCTAAGGCACGACAACGCACTAGGCACGGCAAGGCAAGGAAAGGGTAACGCAGGGGCACGGTCAGGTGAGGCAAGGGACTGCAAGGCTAGGCAATGCACGGCAAGGAAAGGAAAGAGTAACGGAAGGAAAGGAAGGCAAGGGAAAGCACAAGGCAAGTGTAACAAAAGGCACGGCACGGCAAGGGGAAACAAGGCTAAGGCACGACACGGCATGCACGGCAAGGCAAAGGGTAACGCAAGGCAAGGCACGGTGAGGCTAGGCAAGGCTAATGCACGACAACGCAAGGCTAGGCAATGCACGACAATGCAAGGAAAGCTTAAAGCAAAGGAAGGCAAGGTCAGGCGAGATAAGGCTAAGGCACGACAACGCAAGGCTAGGCAATGCAGGGAAGGCAAGCAAAGAGTAACGGAAGGTAAGGAAGGCAAGGAAAGCAAGGAAAGGCAAGGGTAACGGAAGGAACGGCACGGCAAGGGGGAACATGTCTAAGGCACGACACCGAACGCTAGGCAATGAACGGCAAGGCAAGGAAAGGGAAACGCATGGGAAAGCACGGTCAGGCGAGGCAAGGCTAAGGCACGACAACGCAAGGCTAGGCAATGCACGGAAGGCAAGCAAAGAGTAACGGAAGGTAAGGAAGGCAAGGGAAAGCAAGGAAAGGCAGTAGTAACGGAAGGAACGGCACGGCAAGGGGAAACAAGGCTAAGGCACGACAACGCATGCTAGGCAATTCACGGCAAGGCAAGTAAAGGGTAACGCATGGGAAAGCACGGTCAGGCGAGGCAAGGCTTAGGCATGACAACGCAAGGCTAGGCAATGCACGGAAAGCAAGCAAAGAGTAACGGAACGCAAGGAAGGCAAGGGAAAGCAAGGGAAGGCAAGGGTAATGGAAGGAACGGCACGGCAAGGGGAAACAAGGCTAAGGCACGGCAACGTAGGCTAGGCAATGAACGGCAAGGCAAGGAAAGGGTAACGCATGGGAAAGCACGGGCAGGCGAGGCAAGGCTAAGGCACGACAACGCAAGGCTAGGCAATGCACGGAAGGCAAGCAAAGGGTAACGGAAGGTAAGGAAGGCAAGGGAAAGCAAGGAAAGGCAAGTGTAACGGAAGGAACGGCACGGCAAGGGGAAACAAGGCTAAGGCACGACAACGCACGCTAGGCAATGCACGGCAAGGCAAGGAAAGTGTAACGCATGGGAAAGCACGGTCAGCCGAGGCAAGGCTAAGGCATGACAACGCAAGGCTAGGCAATGCACGGAAAGCAAGCAAAGAGTAACGGAACGCAAGGAAGGCAAGGGAAAGCAAGGGAAGGCAAGGGTAACGGAAGGAACGGCACGCCAAGGGGTAACAAGGCTAAGGCACGACAACGCAGGGCTAGGCAATGCACGGCAAGGCAAGGAAAGGGTAACGCAAGGGATGGCACTATCAGGTGAGGCAAGGATAAGGCACGAAAATGCAAGGCTAGGCAATGCACGGCAAGGCAAGGAAAGAGTAACGGAAGGAAAGGAAGGCAAGGCAAAGCCAGGCAAGGCAAGTGTAACAAAAGGCACGCCACGGCAAGGGGAAACAAGGCTAAGGCACGACAACGCACGGCTAGGCCATGCACGGCAAGGCAAGGAAAGGGTAACGCAAGGCAAGGCACGGTGAGGCTAGGCACGACTAATGCAAGACAACGCAAGGCTAGGCAATGCACGGCAAGGCAAGGAAAGGGTAACGCATGGGAAAGCACGGTCAGGCGAGGCAAGGCTAAGGCACGACAACGCAAGGCTAGGCAATGCACGGAAGGCAAGCAAAGAGTAACGGAAGGTAAGGAAGGCAAGGGAAAGCAAAGAAAGGCAAGTGTAACGGAAGGAACGGCACGGCAAGGGGAAACAAGTCTAAGGCACGACAACGCACGGCTAGGCAATGCATGGCAAGGCAAGCAAAGGGTAACGCAAGGAAATGCACGGTGAGGCTAGGCAAGGCTAATGCACGAAAACGCAAGGCTAGGCGATGCACGACAATGCAAGGAAAGGTTAAAGCAAAGGAAGGCAAGGTCAGGCAAGATAAGGCTAAGGCACGACAACGCAAGGCTAGGCAATTCAGGGAAGGCAAGCAAAGAGTAACGGAAGGTAAGGAAGGCAAGGAAAAGCAAGGAAAGGCAAGGGTAACGGAAGGAACGGCACGGCAAGGGGAAACAAGGCTAAGGCACGGCAACGCAGGCTAGGCAATGCACGGCAAGGCAAGGAAAGAGTAACGCATGGGAAAGCACGGTCAGGCGAGGCAAGGCTAAGGCACGACAACGCAAGCCTAGGCAATGCACGGAAAGCAAGCAAAGAGTAACGGAACGCAAGGAAGGCAAGGGAAAGCAAGGGAAGGCAAGGGTAACGGAAGGAACGGCACGGCAAGGGGAAACAAGGCTAAGGCACGACAACGCACGGCTAGGCAATGCACGGCAAGGCAAGCAAAGGGTAACGCAAGGCAAGGCACGGTGAGGCTAGGCAAGGCTAATGCACGAAAACGCAAGGCTAGGCAATGCACGACAAGGCAAGGAAAGCTTAAAGCAAAGGAAGGCAAGGTCAGGCGAGATAAGGAAAAGGCACGACAACGCAAGGCTAGGCAATTCAGGGAAGGCAAGCAAAGAGTAACGGAAGGTAAGCAAGGCAAGGAAAAGCAAGGAAAGGCAAGGGTAACGGAAGGAACGGCACGGCAAGGGGGAACATGTCTAAGGCACGACACCGAACGCTAGGCAATGAACGGCAAGGCAAGGAAAGGGAAACGCATGGGAAAGCACGGTCAGGCGAGGCAAGGCTAAGGCACGACAACGCAAGGCTAGGCAATGCACGGAAGGCAAGCAAAGAGTAACGGAAGGTAAGGAAGGCAAGGGAAAGCAAGGAAAGGCAGTAGTAACGGAAGGAACGGCACGGCAAGGGGAAACAAGGCTAAGGCACGACAACGCATGCTAGGCAATTCACGGCAAGGCAAGTAAAGGGTAACGCATGGGAAAGCACGGTCAGGCGAGGCAAGGCTTAGGCATGACAACGCAAGGCTAGGCAATGCACGGAAAGCAAGCAAAGAGTAACGGAACGCAAGGAAGGCAAGGGAAAGCAAGGAAAGGCAGTAGTAACGGAAGGATCGGCACGGCAAGGGGAAACAAGGCTAAGGCACGACAACGCATGCTAGGCAATGCACGGCAAGGCAAGGAAAGGGTAACGCATGGGAAAGCACGGTCAGGCGAGGCAAGGCTAAGGCATGACAACGCAAGGCTAGGCAATGCACGGAAAGCAAGCAAAGAGTAACGGAACGCAAGGAAGGAAAGGGAAAGCAAGGGAAGGCAAGGGTAACGGAAGGAACGGCACGGCAAGGGTTAACAAGGCTAAGGCACGAAAACACACGGCTAGGAAATGCACGG
The DNA here is from genome assembly GCF_037893015.1 of Macrotis lagotis. Taxonomy (NCBI): domain Eukaryota; kingdom Metazoa; phylum Chordata; class Mammalia; order Peramelemorphia; family Peramelidae; genus Macrotis; species Macrotis lagotis. Next base: position 188,715 of record NW_027421978.1, read on the forward strand.
CAAGGCAAGGAAAGGGTAACGCAAGGCAAGGCACGCTGAGGCTAGGCAAGGTTAATGCACGACAACGCAAGTCTAGGCAATGCACGACAATGCAAGGAAAGCTTAAAGCAAAGGAAGGCACGGTCAAGCGAGATAAGGCTAAGGCACGACAACGCAAGGCTAGGCAATGCACGGAAGGCAAGCAAAGAGTAACGGAAGGTAAGGAAGGCAAGGGAAAGCAAGGAAAGGCAATGGTAACGGAAGGAACGGCACGGCAAGGGGAAACAAGGCTAAGGCACGACAACGCACGCTGGGCAATGCACGGCAAGGCCAGGAAAGGGTAAGGCATGGGAAAGCACGGTCAGGCGAGGCAAGGCTAAGGCACGACAACTGAAGGCGAGGCAATGCACGGAAGGCAAGCAAAGTGTAACGGAAGGTAAGAAAGGAAAGGGAAAGCAAAGAAAGGCAAGTGTAACCGAAGGAACGGCACGGCAAGGGGAAACAAGGCTAAGTCACGACAACGCACGGCTAGGCAATGCACGGCAAGGCAAGGAAAGGGTAAGGCAGGGGAAGGCACGGTCAGGTGAGGCAAGGATAAGGCACGACAATGCAAGGCTAGGCAATGCACAGCAAGGCAAGGAAAGAGTAACGGAAGGAAAGGAAGGCAAGGCAAAGCCAGGCAAGGCAAGTGTAACAAAAGGCACGCCACGGCAAGGGGAAACAAGGCTAAGGCACGACAACGCACGGCTAGGCTATGCACGGCAAGGCAAGGAAGGGGTAACGCAAGGCAAGGCACGGTGAGGCTAGGCACGGCTAATGCAAGACAACGCAAGGCTAGGCAATGCACGGCAAGGCAAGGAAAGGGTAACGCATGGGAAAGCACGGTCAGGCGAGGCAAGGCTAAGGCACGACAACGCAAGGCTAGGCAATGCACGGAAGGCAAGCAAAGAGTAACGGAAGGTAAGGAAGGCAAGGGAAAGCAAAGAAAGGCAAGTGTAACGGAAGGAACGGCACGGCAAGGGGAAACAAGTCTAAGGCACGACAACGCACGGCTAGGCAATGCACGGCAAGGCAAGCAAAGGGTAACGCAAGGCAAGGCACGGTGAGGCTAGGCAAGGCTAATGCACGAAAACGCAAGGCTAGGCAATGCACGACAAGGCAAGGAAAGCTTAAAGAAAAGGAAGGCACGGTCATGCGAGATAAGGCTAAGGCACGACAACGCAAGGCTAGGCAATGCACGGAATGCAAGCAAAGAGTAACGGAAGGTAAGGAAGGCAAGGGAAAGCAAGGAAAGGCAAGGGTAACGGAAGGAACGGCACGGCAAGGGGGAAAATGTCTAAGGCACGACACCGAACGCTAGGCAATGAACGGCAAGGTAAGGAAAGGGTAACGCATGGGAAAGCACGGTCAGGCGAGGCAAGGCTAAGGCACGACAACGCAAGGCTAGGCAATGCACGGAAGGCAAGCAAAGAGTAACGGAAGGTAAGGAAGGCAAGGGAAAGCAAGGAAAGGCAAGTGTAACGGAAGGAAGGGCACGGCAAGGGGAAACAAGGCTAAGGCACGACAACGCACGCTAGGCAATGCACGGCAAGGCAAGGAAAGGGTAACGCAGGGGAAGGCACGGTCAGGTGAGGCAAGGATAAGGCACGACAATGCAAGGCTAGGCAATGCACGGCAAGGCAAGGAAAGAGTAACGGAAGGAAAGGAAGGCAAGGCAAAGCCAGGCAAGGCAAGTGTAACAAAAGGCACGCAACGGCAAGGGGAAACAAGGCTAAGGCACGACAACACACGGCTAGGAAATGCACGGCAAGGCAAGGAAAGGGTAACGCAAGGCAAGGCACGGTGAGGCTAGGCAAGGCTAATGCACGACAACGCAAGGCTAGGCAATGCACGACAATGCAAGTAAAGCTTAAAGCAAAGGAAGGCACGGCCAGAAGAGATAAGGCTAAGGCACGACAACGCAAGGCTAGGCAATGCAGGGAAGGCAAGGAAAGAGTAACGGAAGGTAAGGAAGGCAAAGGAAAGCAAGGAAAGGCAATGGTAACGGAAGGAACGGCACGGCAAGGGGAAACAAGTCTAAGGCACGACAACGCACGCTAGGCAATGCACGGCAAGGGAAGGAAAGGGTAACGCATGGGAAAGAACGGTCAGGGGAGGCAAGGCTAAGGCACGACAACGCAAGGCTAGGCAATGCACGGAAGGCAAGCAAAGAGTAACGGAAGGTAAGGAAGGCAAGGGAAAGCAAGGAAAGGCAAGTGTAACGGAAGGAACGGCACGGCAAGGGGAAACAAGGCTAAGGCACGACAACGCACGCTAGGCAATGCACGGCAAGGCAAGGAAAGGGTAACGCATGGGAAAGCACGGTCAGGCGAGGCAAGGCTAAGGCATGACAACGCAAGGCTAGGCAATGCACGGAAAGCAAGCAAAGAGTAACGGAAGGTAAGGAAGGAAAGGGAAAGCAAAGAAAGGCAAGTGTAACGGAAGGAACGGCACGGCAAGGGGAAACAAGGCTAAGGCACGACAACGCACGGCTAGGCAATGCACGGCAAGGCAAGCAAAGAGTAACGCAAGGAAAGGAACGGTGAGGCTAGGCAAGGCTAATGCACGAAAACGCAAGGCTAGGCAATGCACGACAATGCAAGGAAAGCTTAAAGCAAAGGAAGGCACGGTCAGGCGAGATAAGGCTAAGGCACGACAACGCAAGGCTAGGCAATGCACGGAAGGCAAGCAAAGAGTAACGGAAGGTAAGGAAGGCAAGGGAAAGCAAGGAAAGGCAAGTGTAACGGAAGGAACGGCACGGCAAGGGGAAACAAGGCTAAGGCAAGACAACGCACGCTAGGCAATGCACGGCAAGGCAAGGAAAGGGTAACGCATGGGAAAGCACGGTCAGGCGAGGCAAGGCTAAGGAAAGCCAACGCAAGGCTAGGCAATGCACGGTAAGCAAGCAGGGAGTAACGGAATGCAAGGAAGGAAAGGGAAAGTAAGGGAAGGCAAGGGTAACGGAAGGAATGGCACGGCAAGGGGTAACAAGGCTAAGGCACGACAACACACGGCTAGGAAATGCACGGCAAGGCAAGGAAAGGATAACGCAAGGCAAGGCACGGTGAGGCTAGGCAAGGTTAATGCACGACAACGCAAGGCTAGGCAATGCACGACAATGCAAGGAAAGCTTAAAGCAAAGGAAGGCACGGTCAGGCGAGATAAGGCTAAGGCACGACAACGCAAGGCTAGGCAATGCACGGAAGGCAAGCAAAGAGTAACGGAAGGTAAGGAAGGCAAGGGAAAGCAAGGAAAGGCAGTAGTAACGGAAGGAACGGCACGGCAAGGGGAAACAAGGCTAAGGCACGACAACGCATGCTAGGCAATGCACGGCAAGGCAAGGAAAGTGTAACGCATGGGCAAGCACGGTCAGGCGAGGCAAGGCTAAGGCATGACAACGCAAGGCTAGGCAATGCACGGAAAGCAAGCAAAGAGTAACGGAAGGTAAGGAAGGAAAGGGAAAGCAAGGAAAGGCAATGGTAACAGAAGGAACGGCACGGCACTTGGAAACAAGGCTAAGGCACGACAACGCACGCTAGGCAATGCACGGCAAGGCAAGGAAAGGGTAACGCATGGGAAAGCACGGTCAGGCGAGGCAAGGCTAAGGCACGACAACTGAAGGCTAGGCAATGCACGGAAGGCAAGCAAAGAGTAACGGAAGGTAAGGAAGGAAAGGGAAAGCAAAGAAAGGCAAGTGTAACGGAAGGAACGGCACGGCAAGGGGAAACAAGGCTAAGGCACGACAACGCACGGCTCGGCAATGCACGGCAAGGCAAGCAAACGGTAACGCAAGGAAAGGCACGGTGAGGGTAGGCAAGGCTAATGCACGAAAACGCAAGGCTAGGCAATGCACGACAATGCAAGGAAAGGTTAAAGCAAAGGAAGGCACGGTCATGCGAGATAAGGCTAAGGCACGACAACGCAAAGCTAGGCAATGCACGGAAGGCAAGCAAAGAGTAACGGAAGGTAAGGAAGGCAAGGGAAAGCAAGGAAAGGCAATGGTAACGGAAGGAACGGCACGGCAAGGGGAAACAAGGCTAAGGCACGACAACGCACGCTAGGCAATGCACGGCAAGGCAAGGAAAGGGTAACGCATGGGAAAGCACGGTCAGGCGAGGCAAGGCTAAGGCACGACAACGCAAGGCTAGGCAATGCACGGAAAGCAAGCAAAGAGTAACGGAACGCAAGGAAGGCAAGGGAAAGCAAGGGAAGGCAAGGGTAACGGAAGGAACGGCACGGCAAGGGGAAACAAGGCTAAGGCACGACAACGCACGGCTAGGCAATGCACGGCAAGGCAAGGAAAGGGTAACGCAGGGGAAGGCACGGTCAGGTGAGGCAAGGATAAGGCACGACAATGCAAGGCTAGGCAATGCACGGCAAGGCAAGGAAAGAGTAACGGAAGGAAAGGAAGGCAAGGCAAAGCCAGGCAAGGCAAGTGTAACAAAAGGCACGCAACGGCAAGGGGAAACAAGGCTAAGGCACGACAACAGACGGCTAGGAAATGCACGCCAAGGCAAGTAAAGGGTAACGCAAGGCAAGGAACGGTGAGGCTAGGCAAGGCTAATGCACGACAACGCAATGCTAGGCAATGCACGGCAAGGCAAGGAAAGGGTAACGCATGGGAAAGCACGGTCAGGCGAGGCAAGGCTAAGGCACGACAACGCAAGGCTAGGCAATGCACGGAAGGCAAGCAAAGAGTAACGGAAGGTAAGCAAGGCAAGGGAAAGCAAGGAAAGGCAAGTGTAACGGAAGGAACGGCACGGCAAGGGGGAACAAGTCTCAGGCACGACACCAAACGCTAGGCAATGCACGGCAAGGCAAGGAAAGGGTAACGCATGGGAAAGCACGGTCAGGCGAGGCAAGGCTAAGGCATGACAACGCAAGGCTAGGCAATGCACGGAAAGCAAGCAAAGAGTAACGGAACGCAAGGAAGGCAAGGGAAAGCAAGGGAAGGCAAGGGTAACGGAAGGAACGGCACGGCAAGGGGAAACAAGTCTAAGGCACGACACCGAACGCTAGGCAATGAACGGCAAGGAAAGGAAAGGGTAACGCATGGGAAAGCACGGTCAGGCGAGGCAAGGCTAAGGCATGACAACGCAAGGCTAGGCAATGCAGGGAAGGGAAGCAAAGAGTAACGGAAGGTAAGCAAGGCAAGGAAAAGCAAGGAAAGGCAAGTGTAACGGAAGGAACGGCACGGCAAGGGGAAACAAGGCTAAGGCACGACAACGCACGCTAGGCAATGCACGGAAAGGCAAGGAAAGGGTAACGCATGGGAAAGCACGGTCAGGCGAGGCAAGGCTAAGGCATGACAACGCAAGGCTAGGCAATGCACGGAAAGCAAGCAAAGTGTAACGGAACGCAAGGAAGGCAAGGGAAAGCAAGGGAAGGCAAGGGTAACGGAAGGAACGGCACGGCAAGGGGTAAGAAGGCTAAGGCACGACAACGCAGGGCTAGGCAATGCATGGCAAGGCAAGGAAAGGGTAACGCAGGGGAAGGCACGGTCAGGTTAGGCAAGGATAAGGCACGACAATGCAAGGCTAGGCAATGCACGGCAAGGCAAGGAAAGAGTAACGCAAGGCAAGGCACGGTGGGGCTAGGCAAGGCTAATGCACGAAAACGCAAGGCTAGGCAATGCACGACAATGCAAGGAAAGCTTAAAGCAAAGGAAGGCAAGGTCAGGCGATATAAGGCAAAGGCACGACAACGCAAAGCTAGGCAATTCAGGGAAGGCAAGCAAAGAGTAACGGAAGGTAAGCAAGGCAAGGGAAAGCAAGGAAAGGCAATGGTAACGGAAGGAACGGCACGGCAAGGGGAAACAAGTCTAAGGCACGACAACGCACGCTAGGCAATGCACGGCAAGGGAAGGAAAGGGTAACGCATGGGAAAGAACGGTCAGGGGAGGCAAGGCTAAGGCACGACAACGCAAGGCTAGGCAATGCACGGAAAGCAAGCAAAGAGTAACGGAACGCAAGGAAGGCAAGGGAAAGCAAGGGAAGGCAAGGGTAACGGAAGGAACGGCACGGCAAGGGGTAACAAGGCAAAGGCACGACAACGCAAGGCTAGGCAATGCACGGAAGGCAAGCAAAGAGTAACGGAACGCAAGGAAGGCAAGGGAAAGCAAGGGAAGGCAAGGGTAACGGAAGGAACGGCACGGCAAGGGGTAACAAGGCAAAGGCACGACAACGCAGGGCTAGGCAATGCACGACAAGGCAAGGAAAGGGTAACGCAGGGGAAGGCACGGTCAGGTGAGGCAAGGATAAGGCACGACAATGCAAGGCTAGGCAATGCACTGCAAGGCAAGGAAAGAGTAACGGAAGGAAAGGAAGGCAAGGCAAAGCCAGGCAAGGCAAGTGTAACAAAAGGCACGCAACGGCAAGGGGAAACAAGGCTAAGGCACGACAACGCAAGGCTAGGCAATGCAGGGAAGGCAAGGAAAGAGTAACGGAAGGTAAGGAAGGCAAAGGAAAGCAAGGAAAGGCAATGGTAACGGAAGGAACGGCACGGCAAGGGGAAACAAGTCTAAGGCACGACAACGCACGCTAGGCAATGCACGGCAAGGGAAGGAAAGGGTAACGCATGGGAAAGAACGGTCAGGGGAGGCAAGGCTAAGGCACGACAACGCAAGGCTTGGCAATGCACGGAAGGCAAGCAAAGAGTAACGGAAGGTAAGGAAGGCAAGGGAAAGCAAGGAAAGGCAATGGTAACGGAAGGAACGGCACGGCAAGGGGAAACAAGGCTAAGGCATGACAACACACGGCTAGGAAATGCACGGCAAGGCAAGTAACGGGTAACGCAAGGCAAGGCACGGTGAGGCTAGGCAAGGCTAATGCACGACAACGCAAGGCTAGGCAATGCACGACAATGCAAGTAAAGCTTAAAGCAAAGGAAGGCACGGTCAGAAGAGATAAGGCTAAGGCACGACAACGCAAGGCTAGGCAATGCACGGAAGGCAAGCAAAGAGTAACGGAAGGTAAGGAAGGCAAGGGAAAGCAAGGAAAGGCAATGGTAACGGAAGGAACGGCACGGCAAGGGGAACCAAGGCAAAGGCACGACAACGCACGCTAGGCAATGCACGGCAAGGCAAGGAAAGGGTAACGCATGGGAAAGCACGGTCAGGCGAGGCAAGGCTAAGGCATGACAACGCAAGGCTAGGCAATGAACGGAAAGCAAGCAAAGAGTAACGGAACGCAAGGAAGGCAAGGGAAAGCAAGGGAAGGCAAGGGTAATGGAAGGAACGGCACGGCAAGGGGAAACAAGGCTAAGGCACGGCAACGTAGGCTAGGCAATGAACGGCAAGGCAAGGAAAGGGTAACGCATGGGAAAGCACGGGCAGGCGAGGCAAGGCTAAGGCACGACAACGCAAGGCTAGGCAATGCACGGAAGGCAATCAAAGAGTAACGGAGGTAAGGAAGGCAAGGGAAAGCAAGGAAAGGCAAGTGTAACGGAAGGAACGGCACGGCAAGGGGAAACAAGGCTAAGGCACGACAACGCACGCTAGACAATGTACGGCAAGGCAAGGAAAGGGTAACGCATGGGAAAGCACGGTCAGGCGAGGCAAGGCTAAGGCATGACCACGCAAGGCTAGGCAATGCACGGAAAGCAAGCAAAGAGTAACGGAACGCAAGGAAGGCAAGGGAAAGCAAGGGAAGGCAAGGGTAACGGAAGGAACGGCAGGGCAAGGGGTAACAAGGCTAAGGCACGACAACGCAGGGCTAGGCAATGCACGGCAAGTCAAGGAAAGGGTAACGCAAGGGATGGCACTGTCAGGTGAGGCAAGGATAAGGCACGAAAATGCAAGGCTAGGCAATGCACGGCAAGGCAAGGAAAGAGTAACGGAAGGAAAGGAAGGCAAGGCAAAGCCAGGCAAGGCAAGTGTAACAAAAGGCACGCCACGGCAAGGGGTAACAAGGCTAAGGCACGACAACGCACGGCTAGGCCATGCACGGCAAGGCAAGGAAAGGGTAACGCAAGGCAAGGCACGGTGAGGCTAGGCACGGCTAATGCACGACAACGCAACGCTAGGCAATGCACGACAATCCAAGGAAAGCTTAAAGCAAAGGAAGGCACGGTCAGGCGAGATAAGGCTAAGGCACGACAACGCAAGGGTAGGCAATGCAGGGAAGGGAAGCAAAGAGTAACGGAAGTTAAGCAAGGCAAGTAAAAGCAAGGAAAGGCAAGGGTAACGGAAGGAACGGTACGGTAAGGGCAAACAAGGCTAAGGCACGACAACCCACGCTAGGCAATGCACGGCAAGGCAAGGAAAGGGTAACGCATGGGAAAGCACGGTCAGGCGAGGCAAGGCTAAGGCACGACAACGCAAGGCTAGGCAATGCACGGCAAGGCAAGGAAAGAGTAACGGAAGGAAAGGAAGGCAAGGCTAAGACAGGCAAGGCAAGTGTAACAAAAGGCACGCCACGGCAAGGGGAAACAAGGCTAAGGCACGACAACGCACGGCTAGGCCATGCACGGCAAGGCAAGGAAAGGGTAACGCATGGGAAAGCACGGTCAGGCGATGCAAGGCTAAGGCACGACAACGCAAGGCTAGGCAATGCACGGAAAGCAAGCAAAGAGTAACGGAACGCAAGGAAGGCAAGGGAAAGCAAGGGAAGGCAAGGGTAACGGAAGGAACGGCAGGGCAAGGGGTAACAAGGCTAAGGCACGGCAACGCAGGGCTAGGCAATGCACGGCAAGGCAAGGAAAGGGTAACGCAGGGGAAGGCACGGTCAGGTGAGGCAAGGATAAGGCAATGCACGGCAAGCAAGGAAAGAGTAACGGAAGGAAAGTAAGGCAAGTCAAACCAGGCAAGGCAAGTGTAACAAAAGGCACGCCACGGCAAGGGGAAACAAGGCTAAGGCACGACAACGCACGGCTAGGCAATGCACGGCAAGGCAAGGAAAGGGTAACGCAAGGCAAGGCACGGTGAGGCTAGGCAAGGCTAATGCACGACAACGCAAGGCTAGGCAATGCACGACAATGCAAGGAAAGCTTAAAGCAAAGGAAGGCACGGTCAGGCGAGATAAGGCTAAGGCACGACAACGCAAGGCTAAGCAATGCAGGGAAGGGAAGCAAAGAGTAACGGAAGGTAAGCAAGGCAAGGAAAAGCAAGGAAAGGCAAGGGTAACGGAAGGAACTGCACGGCAAGGGGAAACAAGGCTAAGGCACGGCAACGCAGGCTGGGCAATGCACGGCAAGGCAAGGGAAGGGTAACGCATGGGAAAGCACGTTCAGGCGAGGCAATGCTAAGGCACGACAACGCAAGGCTAGGCAATGCACGGAAGCTAAGCAAAGAGAAACGGAAGGTAAGGAAGGCAAGGGAAAGCAAAGAAAGGCAAGTGTAACGGAAGGACCTGCACGGCAAGGGGAAACAAGGCTAAGGCACGACAACGCACGGCTAGGTAATGCACGGCAAGGCAAGCAAAGGGTAACGCAAGGCAAGGCACGGTGAGGCTAGGCAAGGCTAATGCACGAAAACGCAAGGCTAGACAATGCACGACAATGCAAGGAAAGCTTAAAGCAAAGGAAGGCAAGGTCAGGCGAGATAAGGCAAAGGCACGACAACGCAAGGCTAGGCAATTCAGGGAAGGCAAGCAAAGAGTAACGGAAGGTAAGCAAGGCAAGTAAAAGCAAGGAAAGGCAAGGGTAACGGAAGGAACGGCACGGCAAGGGGAAACAAGTCTAAGGCCCGACACCGAACGCTAGGCAATGAACGGCAAGGCAAGGAAAGGGTAACGCATGGGAAAGCACGGTCAGGCGAGGGAAGGCTAAGGCACGACAACGCAAGGCTAGGCAATGCACGGAAGGCAAGCAAAGAGTAACGGAAGGTAAGGAAGGCAAGGGAAAGGAAGGAACGGCACGGCAAGGGGAAACAAGGCTAAGGCACGACAACGCACGCTAGGCAATGCACGGCAAGGCAAGGAAAGGGTAACGCATGGGAAAGCACGGTCAGGCGAGGCAAGCCTAAGGCATGACAACGCAAGGCTAGGCAATGCAAGGAAAGCAAGCAAAGAGTAACGGAACGCAAGGAAGGCAAGGGAAAGCAAGGGAAGGCAAGGGTAACGGAAGGAACGGCACGGCAAGGGGTAACAAGGCTAAGGCACGACAACGCAGGGCTAGGCAATGCACGGCAAGGCAATGAAAGAGTAACGGAAGGAAAGGAAGGCAAGGCAAAGCCAGGCAAGGCAAGTGTAACAAAAGGCACGCAACGGCAAGGGGAAACAAGGCTAAGGCACGACAACACACGGCTAGGAAATGCACGGCAATGCAAGGAAAGCTTAAAGCAAAGGAAGGCACGGTCAGGCGAGATAAGGCTAAGGCACGACAACGCAAGGCTAGGCAATGCACGGAAGGCAAGCAAAGAGTAACGGAAGGTAAGGAAGGCAAGGGAAAGGAAGGAACGGCACGGCAAGGGGAAACAAGGCTAAGGCACGACAACGCAAGGCTAGGCAATGCACGGAAGGCAAGCAAAGAGTAACGGAAGGTAAGGAAGGCAAGGGAAAGGAAGGAACGGCACGGCAAGGGGAAACAAGGCTAAGGCACGACAACGCAGGGCTAGGCAATGCACGGCAAGGCAAGGAAAGGGTAACGCAAGGGAAGGCACTGTCAGGTGAAGCAAGGATAAGGCACGACAACGCAAGGCTAGGCAATGCACGGCAAGGCAAGGAAAGAGTAACGGAAGGAAAGGAAGGCAAGGCAAAGGCAGGCAAGGCAAGTGTAACAAAAGGCACGCAACGGCAAGGGGAAACAAGGCTAAGGCACGACAACGCAGGGCTAGGCAATGCACGGCAAGGCAAGGAAAGGGTAACGGAAGGCAAGGCACGGTGAGGCTAGGCAAGGCTAATGCACGACAACGCAAGGCTAGGCAATGCACGACAATGCAAGTAAAGCTTAAAGCAAAGGAAGGCACGGTCAGGCGTGTTAAGGCTTAGGCACGACAACGCAAGGCTAGGCAATGCACGGCAAGGCAAGGAAAGGGTAACGCATGGGAAAGCACGGTCAGGCGAGGCAAGGCTAAGGAAAGCCAACGCAAGGCTAGGCAATGCACGGAAAGCAAGCAAGGAGTAACGGAAGGCAAGGAAGGCAAGGGAAAGCAAGGGAAGGCAAGGGTAACGGAAGGAACGGCACTGCAAGGGTTAACAAGGCTAAGGCACGACAACACACGGCTAGGAAATGCACGGCAAGGCAAGGAAAGGGTAACGCAAGGCAAGGAACGGTGAGGCTAGGCAAGGTTAATGCACGACAACGAAAGGCTAGGCAATGCACGACAATGCAAGGAAAGCTTAAAGGAAAGGAAGGCACGGTCAGGCGAGATAAGGCTAAGGCAGGACAACGCAAGGCTAGGCAATGCACGGAAGGCAAGCAAAGTGTAACGGAAGGTAAGGAAGGCAAGGGAAAGCAAGGAAAGGCAATGGTAACGGAAGGAACGGCACGGCAAGGGGTAACAAGGCTAAGGCACGACAACGCACGGCTAGGCAATGCACGGCAAGGCAAGGAAAGGGTAGCGCATGGGAAAGCACGGTCAGGCGAGGCAAGGCTAAGGCACGACAACTCAAGGCTAGGCAATGCACGGAAGGCAAGCAAAGAGTAACGGAAGGTAAGGAAGGAAAGGGAAAGCAAAGAAAGGCAAGTGTAACGGAAGGAACGGCACGGCAATGGGAAACAAGACTAACGCACGACAACGCACGCTAGGCAATGCACGGCAAGGCAAGGAAAGGGTAACGCATGGGAAAGCTCGGTCAGGCGAGGCAAGGCTAAGGCACGACAACGCAAGGCTAGGCAATGCACGGAAAGCAAGCAAAGAGTAACGGAACGCAAGGAAGGCAAGGGAAAGCAAGGGAAGGCAAGGGTAACGGAAGGAACGGCACGGCAAGGGGAAACAAGGCTAAGGCACGACAACGCACAGCTAGGCAATGCACGGCAAGGCAAGGAAAGGGTAACGCAGGAGAAGGCACGGTCAGGTGAGGCAAGGATAAGGCACAACAATGCAAGGCTAGGCAATGCACGGCAAGGCAAGGAAAGAGTAACGGAAGGAAAGGAAGGCAAGGCAAAGCCAGGCAAGGCAAGTGTAACAAAAGGCACGGCACGGCAAGGGTAAACAAGGCTAAGGCACGACAACGCACGGCTAGGCAATGCACGGCAAGGCAAGGAAAGTGTAACGCAAGGCAAGGCACGGTGAGGCTAGGCAAGGCTAATGCACGACAACGCAAGGCTAGGCAATGCACGACAATGCAAGTAAAGCTTAAAGCAAAGGAAGGCACGGCCAGAAGAGATAAGGCTAAGGCACGACAAAGCAAGGCTAGGCAATGCACGGAAGGCAAGCAAAGAGTAACGGAAGGTACGGAAGGCAAGGGAAAGCAAGGAAAGGCAATGGTAACGGAAGGAACGGCACGGCAAGGGAAACAAGGCTAAGGCACGACAACGCACGCTAGGCAATGCACGGCAAGGCAAGGAAGGGGTAACGCATGGGAAAGCACGGTCAGGCGAGGCAAGGCTAAGGCATGACAACGCAAGGCTAGGCAATGCACGGAAAGCAAGCAAAGAGTAACGGAACGCAAGGAAGGCAAGGGAAAGCAAGGGAAGGCAAGGGTAATGGAAGGAACGGCACGGCAAGGGGAATCAAGGCTAAGGCACGGCAACGTAGGCTAGGCAATGCACGGCAAGGCAAGGAAAGGGTAACGCATGGGAAAGCACGTTCAGGCGAGGCAAGGCTAAGGCACGACAACGCAAGGCTAGGCAATGCACGGAAGGCTAGCAAAGAGTAACAGAAGGTAAGGAAGGCAAGGGAAAGCAAAGAAAGGCAAGTGTAACGGAAGGAACGACACGGCAAGGGGAAACAAGGCTAAGGCACGACAACGCACGGCGAGGCAATGCACGACACGGCAAGCAAAGGGTAACGCAAGGAAAGGCACGGTGAGGCTAGGCAAGGCTAATGCACGAAAACGCAAGGCTAGGCGATGCACGACAATGCAAGGAAACTTAAAGCCAAGGAAGGCAAGGTCAGGCGAGATAAGGCTAAGGCACGACAAGGCAAGGCTAGGAAATTCAGGGAAGGCAAGCAAAGAGTAACGGAAGGAAAGCAAGGCAAGGAAAAGGAAGGAAAGGCCAGGGTAACGGAAGGAACAGCACGGCAAGGGGAAAGAAGTCTAAGGCACGACACCGAACGCTAGGCAATGAACGGCAAGGCAAGGAAAGGGTAACGCATTTGAAAGCACGGTCAGGCGAGGCAACGCTAAGGCAAGACAACGCAAGGCTAGGCAATGCACGGAAGGCAAGCAAAGAGTAACGGAAGGTAAGGAAGGCAAGGGAAAGGAAGGAAAGGCAAGTGTAACGGAAGGAACGGCACAGCAAGGGGAAACAAGGCTAAGGCACGACAACGCACTCTAGGCAATGCACGGCAAGGCAAGGAAAGGGTAACGCATGGGAAAGCACGGTCAGGCGAGGCAAGGCTAAGGAAAGCCAACGCAAGGCTAGGCAATGCACGGAAAGCAAGCAAAGAGTAACGGAACGCAAGGAAGGCAAGGGAAAGCAAGGGAAGGCAAGGGTAACGGAAGGAACGGCACGGCAAGGGGTAACAAGGCTAAGGCACGGCAACGCAGGGCTAGGGAATGCACGGCAAGGCAAGGAAAGGGTAACGCAGGGGAGGGCACGGTCAGGTGAGGCAAGGATAAGGCACGACAACGCAAGGCTAGGCAATGCACGAGAGGCAAGCAAAGAGAAACGGAAGGTAGTGAAGGCAAGGGAAAGCAAAGAAAGGCACGTGTAACGGAAGGACCTGCACGGCAAGGGGAAACAAGTCTAAGGCACGACACCGAACGCTAGGCAATGAACGGCAAGGCAAGGAAAGGGTAACGCATGGGAAAGCACGGTCAGGCGAGGCAAGGCTAAGGCACGACAACGCAAGGCTAGGCAATGCACGGAAGGCAAGCAAAGAGTAACGGAAGGTAAGGAAGGCAAGGGAAAGGAAGGAACGGCACGGCAAGGGGAAACAAGGCTAAGGCACGACAACGCACGCTAGGCAATGCACGGCAAGGCAAGGAAAGGGTAACGCATGGGAAAGCACGGTCAGGCGAGGCAAGGCTAAGGCATGACAACGCAAGGCTAGGCAATGCACGGAAAGCAAGCAAAGAGTAACGGAACGCAAGGAAGTCAAGGGAAAGAAAGGGAAGGCAAGGGTAACGGAAGGAACGGCACGGCAAGGGGTAACAAGGCTAAGGCACGACAACGCAGGGCTAGGCAATGCACGGCAAGGCAATGAAAGAGTAACGGAAGGAAAGGAAGGCAAGGCAAAGCCAGGCAAGGCAAGTGTAAGAAAAGGCACGCAACGGCAAGGGGAAACAAGGCTAAGGCACGACAACACACGGCTAGGAAATGCACGGCAATGCAAGGACAGGGTAACGGAAGGCAAGGCACTGTGAGGCTAGGCAAGGCTAATGCACGACAACGCAAGGCTAGGCAATGCACGACAATGCAAGGAAAGCTTAAAGCAAAGGAAGGCACGGTCAGGCGAGATAAGGCTAAGGCACTACAACGCAAGGCTAGGCAATGCAGGGAAGGCAAGCAAAGAGTAACGGAAGGTAAGGAAGGCAAGCGAAAGCAAGGAAAGGCAATGGTAAGGGAAGGAACGGCACGGCAAGAGGAGACAAGTCTAAGGCACGACAACGCACGCTAGGCAATGCACGGCAAGGCGAGGAAAGGGTAACGCATGGGAAAGCACGGTCAGGGAAGGCAAGGCTAAGGCACGACAACGCAAGGCTAGGCAATGCACGGCAAGGCAAGCAAAGAGTAACGGAAGGTAAGGAAGGCAAGGGAAGGAACGGCACGGCAAGGGGAAACAAGGCTAAGGCACGACAACGCAGGGCTAGGCAATGCACGGCAAGGCAAGGAAAGGGTAACGCAAGGGAAAGCACGGTCAGGCGAGGCAAGGCTAAGGCATGACAACGCAAGGCTAGGCAATGCACGGAAAGCAAGCAAAGAGTAACGGAACGCAAGGAAGGCAAGGGAAAGCAAGGGAAGGCAAGGGTAACGGAAGGAACGGCACGGCAAGGGGTAACAAGGCTAAGGCACGACAACGCAAGGCTAGGCAATGCACGGCAAGGGAAGGAAAGAGTAACGGAAGGAAAGGAAGGCAAGGCAAAGCCAGGCAAGGCAAGTGTAACAAAAGGCACGCAACGGCAAGGGGAAACAAGGCTAAGGCACGACAACACACGGCTAGGAAATGCACGGCAAGGCAAGGAAAGGGTAACGGAAGGCAAGGCACGGTGAGACTAGGCAAGGCTAATGCACGAAAACGCAACGCTAGGCAATGCACGACAATGCAAGTAAAGCTTAAAGCAAAGGAAGGCACGGTCAGGCGAGATAAGGCTAAGGCACGACAACGCAAGGCCAGGCAATGCAGGGAAGGCAAGCAAAGAGTAACGGAAGGTAAGGGAGGCAAGGGAAAGCAAGGAAAGGCAATGGTAACGGAAGGAACGGCACGGCAAGGGGAAACAAGTCTAAGGCACGACAACGCACGCTAGGCAATGCACGGCAAGGCAAGGAAAGGGTAACGCATGGGAAAGCACGGTCAGGGGAGGCAAGGCTAAGGCACGACAACGCAAGGCTTGGCAATGCACGGAAGGCAAGCAAAGAGTAACGGAAGGTAAGGAAGTCAAGGGAAAGCAAAGAAAGGCAAGTATAACGGAAGGAACGGCACGGCAAGGGGAAACAAGGCTAAGGCACGACACCGCACGCTAGGCAATGCACGGCAAGGCAAGGAAAGGGTAACGCATGGGAAAGCACGGTCAGGCGAGGCAAGGCTAAGGCATGACAACGCAAGGCTAGGCAATGCACGGAAAGCAAGCAAGGAGTAACGGAATGCAAGGAAGGCAAGGGAAAGCAAGGGAAGGCAAGGGTAACGGAAGGAACGGCAAGGCAAGGGTTAACAAGGCTAAGGCACGACAACGCACGGCTAGGCAATGCACGGCAAGGCAAGGAAAGGGTAACGCAAGGCAAGGCACGGTGAGGCTAGGCAAGGCTAATGCACGAAAACGCAAGGCTAGGCAATGCACGACAATGCAAGGAAAGCTTAAAGCAAAGGAAGGCACGGTCAGGCGAGATAAGGCTAAGGCACGACAACGCAAGGCTAGGCAATGCAGGGAAGGCAAGCAAAGAGTAACGGAAGGTAAGGAAGGCAAGGGAAAGCAAGGAAAGGCAATGGTAACGGAAGGAACGGCAGGGCAAGAGGAAACAAGGCTAAGGCACGACAACGCACGCTAGGCAATGCACGGCAAGGCAAGGAAAGGGCAACGCATGGGAAAGCACGGTCAGGCGAGGCAAGGCTAAGGCACGACAACGCAAGGCTAGGCAATGCACGGAAAGCAAGCAAAGAGTAACGGAACGCAAGGAAGGCAAGGGAAAGCAAAGAAAGGCAAGGGTAACGGAAGGAACGGCATGGCAAGGGGAAACAAGGCTAAGGCACGACAACGCACGGCTAGGCAATGCACGGCAAGGCAAGAAAAGGGTAACGCAGGGGAAGGCACCTTCAGGTGAGGCAAGGATAAGGCACGACAATGCAAGGCTAGGCAATGCACGGCAAGGCAAGGAAAGAGTAGCGGAAGGAAAGGAAGGCAAGGCAAAGCCAAGCAAGGCAAGTGTAACAAAAGGCACGCAACGGCAAGGGTAAACAAGGCTAAGGCACGACAACACACGGCTAGGAAATGCACGGCAAGGCAAGGAAAGGGTAACGCAAGGCAAGGCACGGTGTGGCTAGGCAAGGCTAATGCACGACAACGCAAGGCTAGGCAATGCACGACAATGCAAGTAAAGCTTAAAGCAAAGGAAGGCACGGCCAGAAGAGATAAGGCTAAGGTACGACAACCCAAGGCTAGGCAATGCAGGGAAGGCAAGGAAAGAGTAACGGAAGGTAAGGAAGGCAAAGGAAAGCAAGGAAAGGCAATGGTAACGGAAGGAACGGCACTGCAAGGGGAAACAAGTCTAAGGCACGACAACGCACGCTAGGCTATGCACGGCAAGGGAAGGAAAGGGTAACGCATGGGAAAGAACGGTCAGGGGAGGCAACGCTAAGTCACGACAACGCAAGGCTTGGCAATGCACGGAAGGCAAGCAAAGAGTAACGGAAGGTAAGGAAGGCAAGGGAAAGCAAGGAAAGGCAATGGTAACGGAAGGAACGGCACGGCAAGGGGAAACAAGGCTAAGGCACGACAACGCACGCTAGGCAATGAACGGCAAGGCAAGGAAAGGGTAACGCATGGGAAAGCACGGTCAGGCGAGGCAAGGCTAAGGCACGACAACGCAAGGCTAGGCAATGCACGGAAAGCAAGCAAAGAGTAACGGAACGCAAGGAAGGCAAGGGAAAGCAAGGGAAGGCAAGGATAACGGAAGGAACGGCACGGCAAGGGGTAACAAGGCTAAGGCACGGCAACGCAGGGCTAGGCAATGCACGGCAAGGCAAGGCAACGGTAATGCAGGGGAAGGCAGGGTCAGGTGAGGCAAGGATAAGGCACGACAATGCAAGGCTAGGCAATGCACGGCAAAGCAAGGAAAGAGTAACGGAAGGAACGTAAGGCAAGTCAAAGCCAGGCAAGGCAAGTGTAACAAAAGGCACGCCACGGCAAGGGGAAACAAGGCGAAGGCACGACAACGCACGGCTAGGTAATGCAAGGCAAGGCAAGCAAAGGGTAACGCAAGGCAAGGCACGGTGAGGCTAGGCAAGGCTAATGCACGAAAACGCAAGGCTAGGCAATGAACGACAATGCAAGGAAAGCTTAAAGCAAAGGAAGGCAAGGTCAGGCGAGATAAGGCAAAGGCACGACAACGCAAGGCTAGGCAATTCAGGGAAGGCAAGCAAAGAGTAACGGAAGGTAAGCAATTCAAGGAAAAGCAAGGAAAGGCAAGGGTAACGGAACGAACGGCACGGCAAGGGGAAACAAGTCTAAGGCCCGACACCGAACGCTAGGCAATGAACGGCAAGGCAAGGAAAGGGTAACGCATGGGAAAGCACGGTCAGGCGAGGCAAGGCTAAGGCACGACAACGCAAGGCTAGGCAATGCACGGAAGGCAAGCAAAGAGTAACGGAAGGTCAGGAAGGCAAGAGAAAGGAAGGAACGGCACGGCAATGGGAAACAAGGCTAAGGCACGACAACGCACGCTAGGCAATGCACGGCAAGGAAAGGAAAGGGTAACGCATGGGAAAGCACGGTCAGGCGAGGCAAGCCTAAGGCATGACAACGCAAGGCTAGGCAATGCAAGGAAAGCAAGCAAAGAGTAACGGAACGCAAGGAAGGCAAGGGAAAGCAAGGGAAGGCAAGGGTAACGGAAGGAACGGCACGGCAAGGGGTAACAAGGCTAAGGCACGACAACGCAGGGCTAGGCAATGCACAGCAAGGCAATGAAAGAGTAACGGAAGGAAAGGAAGGCAAGGCAAAGCCAGGCAAGGGAAGTGTAAGAAAAGGCACGCAACGGCAAGGGGAAACAAGGCTAAGGCACGAAAACACACGGCTAGGAAATGCACGGCAATGCAAGGACAGGGTAACGGAAGGCAAGGCACTGTGAGGCTAGGCAAGGCTAATGCACGACAACGCAAGGCTAGGCAATGCACGACAATGCAAGGAAAGCTTAAAGCAAAGGAAGGCACGGTAAGGCGAGATAAGGCTAAGGCACTACAACGCAAGGCTAGGCAATGCAGGGAAGGCAAGCAAAGAGTAACGGAAGGTAAGGAAGGCAAGCGAAAGCAAGGAAAGGCAATGGTAACGGAAGGAATGGCACGGCAAGAGGAAACAAGTCTAAGGCACGACAACGCACGCTAGGCAATGCACGGCAAGGCGAGGAAAGGGTAACGCATGGGAAAGCACGGTCAGGCGAGGCAAGGCTAAGGAAAGCCAACGCAAGGCTAGGCAATGCACGGAAAGCAAGCAAGGAGTAACGGAATGCAAGGAAGGAAAGGGAAAGCAAGGCAAGGCAAGGGTAACGGAAGGAACGGCACGGCCAGGGTTAACAAGGCTAAGGCACGACAACACACGGCTAGGAAATGCACGGCAAGGCAAGGAAAGGGTAACGCAAGGCAAGGCACGGTGAGGCTAGGCAAGGTTAATGCACGACAACGCAAGGCTAGGCAATGCACGACAATGCAAGGAAAGAGTAAAGGAAAGGAAGGCACGGTCAGGCGAGATAAGGCTAAGGCACGACAAAGCAAGGCTAGGCAATGCACGGAAGGCAAGCAAAGAGTAACGGAAGGTAAGGAAGGCAAGGAAAAGCAAGGAAAGGCAAGGGTAACGGAAGGAACTGCACGGCAAGGGGAAACAAGGCTAAGGCACGGCAACGCAGGCTGGGCAATGCACGGCAAGGCAAGGAAAGGGTAACGCATGGGAAAGCACGTTCAGTCGAGGCAATGCTAAGGCAGGACAACGCAAGGCTAGGCAATGCACGGAAGGCAAGCAAAGAGAAACGGAAGGTAAGGAAGGCAAGGGAAAGCAAAGAAAGGCAAGTGTAACGGAAGGACCTGCACGGCAAGGGGAAACAAGGCTAAGGCACGACAACGCACGGCTACGCAATGCACGGCAAGGCAAGCAAAGGGTAACGCAAGGCAAGGCACGGTGAGGCTAGGCAAGGCTAATGCACGAAAACGCAAGGCTAGGCAATGCACGACAATGCAAGGAAAGCTTAAAGCAAAGGAAGGCAAGGTCAGGCGAGATAAGGCAAAGGCACGACAACGCAAGGCTAGGCAATTCAGGGAAGGCAAGCAAAGAGTAACGGAAGGTAAGCAAGGCAAGGAAAAGAAAGGAAAGGCAAGGGTAACGGAAGGAACGGCACGGCAAGGGGAAACAAGTCTAAGGCACGACAACCGAACGCTAGGCAATGCACGGCAAGGCAAGGAAAGGGTAATGCATGGGAAAGCACGGTCAGGCTAGGCAAGGCTAAGGCACGACAACGAAAGTCTAGGCAATGCACGGAAGGCAAGCAAAGAGTAACGGAAGGTAAGGAAGGCAAAGGAAAGGAAGGAACGGCACGGCAAGGGGAAACAAGGCTAAGGCACGACAACGCACGCTAGGCAATGCACGGCAAGGCAAGGAAAGAGTAACGGAAGGAAAGGAAGGCAAGGCAAAGCCAGGCAAGGCAAGTGTAACAAAAGGCACGCAACGGCAAGGGGAAACAAGGCTAAGGCACGACAACACACGGCTAGGAAATGCACGGCAATGCAAGGAAAGGGTAACGGAAGGCAAGGCACGGTGAGGCTAGGCAAGGCTAATGCACGACAACGCAAGGCTAGGCAATGCACGACAATGCAAGGAAAGCTTTAAGCAAAGGAAGGCACGGTCAGGCGAGACAAGGCTAAGGCACGACAACGCAAGGCTAGGCAATGCAGGGAAGGCAAGCAAAGAGTAACGGAAGGTAAGGAAGGCAAGGGAAAGCAAGGAAAGGTAATGGTAACGGAAGGAACGGCACGGCAAGGGGAAACACGTCTAAGGCACGACAACGCACGCTAGGCAATGCACGGCAAGGCAAGGAAAGGGTAACGCATGGGAAAGCACGGTCAGGGGAGGCAAGGCTAAGGCACCACAACGGAAGGCTTGGCAATGCACGGAAGGCAAGCAAAGAGTAACGGAAGGTAAGGAAGGCAAGGGAAAGCAAAGAAAGGCAAGTGTGACGGAAGGAACGGCACGGCAAGGGGAAACAAGCCTAAGGCACGACAACGCACGCTAGGCAAGGCACGGCAAGGCAAGGAAGGGGTAACGCATGGGAAAGCACGGTCAGGCGAGGCAAGGCTAAGGAAAGCCAACGCAAGGCTAGGCAATGCACGGAAAGCAAGCAAGGAGTAACGGAATGCAAGGAAGGAAAGGGAAAGCAAGGCAAGGCAAGGGTAACGGAAGGAACGGCACGGCAAGGGTTAACAAGGCTAAGGCACGACAACACACGGCTAGGAAATGCACGGCAAGGCAAGGAAAGGGTAACGCA
Source organism: Macrotis lagotis (assembly GCF_037893015.1). Lineage (NCBI taxonomy): Eukaryota > Metazoa > Chordata > Mammalia > Peramelemorphia > Peramelidae > Macrotis > Macrotis lagotis. The sequence continues at coordinate 209,679 of NW_027421978.1, forward strand.
AGGCAAGGCACGGTGAGGCTAGGCAAGGTTAATGCACGACAACGCAAGGCTAGGCAATGCACGACAATGCAAGGAAAGCTTAAAGGAAAGGAAGGAACGATCAGGCGAGATAAGGCTAAGGCACGACAAAAGAAGGCTAGGCAATGCACGGAAGGCAAGCAAAGATTAACGGAAGGTAAGGAAGGCAAGGGAAAGCAAGGAAAGGCAATGGTAACGGAAGGAACGGCACGGCAAGGGGAAACAAGGCTAAGGCACGACAACGCACGCTAGGCAATGCACGGCAAGGCAAGGAAAGGGTAACGCATGGGAAAGCACGGTCAGGCGAGGTAAGGCTAAGGCACGACAACTCAAGGCTAGGCAATGCACGGAAGGCAAGCAAAGAGTAACGGAAGGTAAGGAAGGAAGGGGAAAGCAAAAAAGTCAAGTGTAACGGAAGGAACGGCACGGCAAGGGGAAACAAGTCTAAGGCACGGCAACGCACGGCTAGGCAATGCACGGCAAGGCAAGGAAAGGGTAACGCATGGGAAAGCACGGTCAGGCGATGCAAGGCTAAGGCATGACAACGCAAGGCTAGGCAATGCACGGAAAGCAAGCAAAGAGTAACGGAACGCAAGGAAGGCAAGGGAAAGCAAGGGAAGGCAAGGGTAACGGGAGGAACGGCACGGCAAGGGGTAACAAGGCTAAGGCACGGCAACGCAGGGCTAGGCAATGCAAGGCAAGGCAAGAAAGGGTAACGCAGGGGAAGGCACGGTCAGGTGAGGCAAGGATAAGGCACGACAATGCAAGGCTAGGCAATGCACGGCAAGGCAAGGAAAGAGTAACGGAAGGAAAGGAAGGCAAGTCAAAGCCAGGCAAGGCAAGTGTAACAAAAGGCACGCCACGGCAAGGGGAAACAAGGCTAAGGCACGACAACGCACGGCTAGGCAATGCACGGCAAGGCAAGGAAAGGGTAACGCAAGGCAAGGCACGGTGAGGCTAGGCAAGGCTACTGCACGACAACGCAAGGCTAGGCAATGCACGACAATGCAAGGAAAGCTTAAAGCAAAGGAAGGCACGGTCAGGCGAGATAAGGCTAAGGCACGACAACGCAAGGCTACGCAATGCAGGGAAGGGAAGCAAAGAGTAACGGAAGGTACGCAAGGCAAGGAAAAGCAAGGAAAGGCAAGGGTAACGGAAGGAACTGCACGGCAAGGGGAAACAAGGCTAAGGCACGGCAACGCAGGCTGGGCAATGCACGGCAAGGCAAGGAAAGTGTAACGCATGGGAAAGCACGTTCAGGCGAGGCAATGCTAAGGCACGACAACGCAAGGCTAGGCAATGCACGGAAGGCAAGCAAAGAGAAACGGAAGGTAAGGAAGGCAAGGGAAAGCAAAGAAAGGCAAGTGTAACGGAAGGACCTGCACGGCAAGGGGAAACAAGGCTAAGGCACGACAACGCACGGCTAGGTAATGCACGGCAAGGCAAGCAAAGGGTAACGCAAGGCAATGCACGGTGAGGCTACGCAAGGCTAATGCACGAAAACGCAAGGCTAGGCAATGCACGACAATGCAAGGAAAGCTTAAAGCAAAGGAAGGCAAGGTCAGGCGAGATAAGGCAAAGGCAGGACAACGCAAGGCTAGGCAATTCAGGGAAGGCAAGCAAAGAGTAACGGAAGGTAAGCAAGGCAAGGAAAAGCAAGGAAAGGCAAGGGTAACGGAAGGAACGGCACGGCAAGGGGAAACAAGTCTAAGGCACGACACCCAACGCTAGGCAATAAACGGCAAGGCAAGGAAAGGGTAACGCATGGGAAAGCACGGTCAGGCGAGGCAAGGCTAAGGCACGACAACGCAAGGCTAGGCAATGCACGGAAGGCAAGCAAAGGGTAAAGGAAAGCAAGGCAAGGCAAGGGTAACGGAAGGAACGGCACGGAAAGGGGAAACAAGGCTAAGGCACGACAACGCAGGGCTAGGCAATGCACGGCCAGGCAAGGAAAGAGTAACGGAAGGAAAGGAAGGCAAGGCAAAGGCAGGCAAGGCAAGTGTAACAAAAGGCACGCAACGGCAAGGGGAAACAAGGCTAAGGCACGACAACACACGGCTAGGAAATGCACGGCAAGGCAAGGAAAGGGTAACGGAAGGCAAGGCACGGTGAGGCTAGGCAAGGCTAATGCACGACAACGCAAGGCTAGGCAATGCACGACAATGCAAGTAAAGCTTAAAGGAAAGGAAGGCACGGTCAGGCGTGTTAAGGCTTAGGCACGACAACGCAAGGCTAGGCAATGCACGGCAAGGCAAGGAAAGGGTAACGCATGGGAAAGCACGGTCAGGCGATGCAAGGCTAAGGAAAGCCAACGCAAGGCTAGGCAATGCACGGAAAGTAAGCAAGTAGTAACGGAATGCAAGGAAGGAAAGGGAAATCAAGGAAGGCAAGGGTAACGGAAGGAACGGCACTGCAAGGGTTAACAAGGCTAAGGCACGACAACACACGACTAGGAAATGCACGGCAAGGCAAGGAAAGGGTAACGCAAGGCAAGGCACGGTGAGGCTAGGCAAGGTTATGCACGACAACGAAAGGCTAGGCAATGCACGACAATGCAAGGAAAGCTTAAAGGAAAGGAAGGCACGGTCAGGCGAGATAAGGCTAAGGCAGGACAACGCAAGGCTAGGCAATGCACGGAAGGCAAGCAAAGTGTAACGGAAGGTAAGGAAGGCAAGGGAAAGCAAAGAAAGGCAATGGTAACGGAAGGAACGGCACGGCAAGGGGAAACAAGGCTAAGGCACGACAACGCACGCTAGGCAATGCACGGCAAGGCAAGGAAAGGGTACCGCATGGGAAAGCACGGTCAGGCGAGGCAAGGCTAAGGCACGACAACTCAAGGCTAGGCAATGCACGGAAGGCAAGCAAAGAGTAACGGAAGGTAAGGAAGGAAAGGGAAAGCAAAGAAAGGCAAGTGTAACGGAAGGAACGGCACGGCAATGGGAAACAAGAATAACGCACGACAACGCACGCTAGGCAATGCACGGCAAGGCAAGGAAAGGGTAACGCATGGGAAAGCTCGGTCAGGCGAGGCAAGGCTAAGGCACGACAACGCAAGGCTAGGCAATGCACGGAAAGCAAGCAAAGAGTAACGGAACGCAAGGAAGGCAAGGGAAAGCAAGGGAAGGCAAGGGTAACGGAAGGAACGGCACGGCAAGGGGAAACAAGGCTAAGGCACGACAACGCACAGCTAGACAATGCACGGCAAGGCAAGGAAAGGGTAACGCAGGAGAAGGCACGGTCAGATGAGGCAAGGATAAGGCACAACAATGCAAGGCTAGGCAATGCACGGCAAGGCAAGGAAAGAGTAACGGAAGGAAAGGAAGGCAAGGCAAAGCCAGGCAAGGCAAGTGTAACAAAAGGCACGCAACGGCAAGGGGAAACAAGGCTAAGGCCGACAACACACGGCTAGGAAATGCACGGCAAGGCAAGGAAAGTGTAACGCAAGGCAAGGCACGGTGAGGCTAGGCAAGGCTAATGCACGACAACGCAAGGCTAGGCAATGCACGACAATGCAAGGAAAGCTTAAAGCAAAGGAAGGCAAGGTCAGGCGAGATAAGGCTAAGGCACGACAAAGCAAGGCTAGGCAATGCACGGAAGGCAAGCAAAGAGTAACGGAAGGTAAGGAAGGCAAGGGAAAGCAAGGAAAGGCAAGGGTAACGGAAGGAACGGCACGGCAAGGGGAAACAAGTCTAAGGCACGACAACGCACGCTAGGCAATGCACGGCAAGGGAAGGAAAGGGTAACGCATGGGAAAGAACGGTCAGGGGAGGCAACGCTAAGGCACGACAACGCAAGGCTTGGCAATGCACGGAAGGCAAGCAAAGAGTAACGGAAGGTACGGAAGGCAAGGGAAAGCAAGGAAAGGCAATGGTAACGGAAGGAACGGCACGGCAAGGGAAACAAGGCTAAGGCACGACAACGCACGCTAGGCAATGCACGGCAAGGCAAGGAAGGGGTAACGCATGGGAAAGCACGGTCAGGCGAGGCAAGGCTAAGGCATGACAACGCAAGGCTAGGCAATGCACGGAAAGCAAGCAAAGAGTAACGGAACGCAAGGAAGGCAAGGGAAAGCAAGGGAAGGCAAGGGTAATGGAAGGAACGGCACGGCAAGGGGAATCAAGGCTAAGGCACGGCAACGTAGGCTAGGCAATGCACGGCAAGGCAAGGAAAGGGTAACGCATGGGAAAGCACGTTCAGGCGAGGCAAGGCTAAGGCACGACAACGCAAGGCTAGGCAATGCACGGAAGGCTAGCAAAGAGTAACAGAAGGTAAGGAAGGCAAGGGAAAGCAAAGAAAGGCAAGTGTAACGGAAGGAACGACACGGCAAGGGGAAACAAGGCTAAGGCACGACAACGCACGGCGAGGCAATGCACGACACGGCAAGCAAAGGGTAACGCAAGGAAAGGCACGGTGAGGCTAGGCAAGGCTAATGCACGAAAACGCAAGGCTAGGCGATGCACGACAATGCAAGGAAAGCTTAAAGCAAAGGAAGGGAAGGTCAGGCGAGATAAGGCTAAGGCATGACAACGCAAGGCTAGGAAATTCAGGGAAGGCAAGCAAAGAGTAACGGAAGGAAAGCAAGGCAAGGAAAAGGAAGGAAAGGCCAGGGTAACGGAAGGAACAGCACGGCAAGGGGAAAGAAGTCTAAGGCACGACACCGAACGCTAGGCAATGAACGGCAAGGCAAGGAAAGGGTAACGCATTTGAAAGCACGGTCAGGCGAGGCAACGCTAAGGCAAGACAACGCAAGGCTAGGCAATGCACGGAAGGCAAGCAAAGAGTAACGGAAGGTAAGGAAGGCAAGGGAAAGGAAGGAAAGGCAAGTGTAACGGAAGGAACGGCACAGCAAGGGGAAACAAGGCTAAGGCACGACAACGCACGGCTATGCAATGCACAACAAGGCAAGGAAAGGGTAACGCATGGGAAAGCACGGTCAGGCGATGCAAGGCTAAGGCATGACAACGCAAGGCTAGGCAATGCACGGAAAGCAAGCAAAGAGTAACGGGACGCAAGGAAGGCAAGGGAAAGCAAGGGAAGGCAAGGGTAACGGAAGGAACGGCACGGCAAGGGGTAACAAGGCTAAGGCACGGCAACGCAGGGCTAGGGAATGCACGGCAAGGCAAGGAAAGGGTAATGCAGGGGAGGGCACGGTCAGGTGAGGCAAGGATAAGGAACGACCATGCAAGGCTAGGCAATGCACGGCAAGGCAAGGAAAGAGTAACGGAAGGAAAGGAAGGCAAGGCAAAGCCAGGCAAGCCAAGTGTAACAAAAGGCACGCCACGGCAAGGGGAAACAAGGCGAAGGCACGACAACGCACCGCTAGGCAATGCACGGCAAGGCAAGGAAAGGGTAACGCAAGGCAAGGCACGGTGAGGCTAGGCAAGGCTAATGCACGACAACGCAAGGCTAGGCAATGCACGACAATGCAAGGAAAGCTTAAAGCAAAGGAAGGCACGGTCAGGCGAGATAAGTCTAAGGCACGACAACGAAAGGCTAGGCAATGCAGGGAAGGCAAGCAAAGAGTAACGGAAGGTAAGTAAGGCAAGGAAAAGGAAGGAAAGGCCAGGGTAACGGAAGGAACGGCACGGCAAGGGGAAATAAGTCTAAAGCACGACACCGAACGCTAGGCAATGAACGGCAAGGCAAGGAAAGGGTAACGCATTTGAAAGCACGGTCAGGCGAGGCAACGCTAAGGCACGACAACGCAAGGCTAGGCAATGCACGGCAAGACAAGGATAGGGTAACGCAGGGGAATGCACTGTAAGGTGAGGCAAGGATAAGGCACGACAATGCAAGGCTAGGCAATGCACGGCAAGGCAAGGAAAGAGTAACGGAACGCAAGGAAGGCAAGGGAAAGCAAGGGAAGGCAAGGGTAACGGAAGGAACGGCACGGCAAGGGGTTACAAGGCTAAGGCACGACAACGCAGGGCTAGGCAATGCACGGCAAGGCAAGCAAAGGGTAACGCAAGGAAAGGCACGGTGAGGCTAGGCAAGGCTAATGCACGAAAACGCAAGGCTAGGCAATGCACGACAATGCAAGGAAAGCTTAAAGCAAAGGAAGGTACGGTCAGGCGAGATAAGGCTAAGGCACGACAACGCAAGGCTAGGCAATGCACGGAAGGCAAGCAAAGAGTAACGGAAGGTAAGGAAGGCAAGGGAAAGCAAGGAAAGGCAATGGTAACGGAAGGAACGGCACGGCAAGGGGAAACAAGGCTAAGGCACGACAACGCACGGCTAGGCAATGCACGGCAAGGCAAGGAAAGGGTAACGCAGGGGAAGGCACGGTCAGGTGAGGCAAGGATAAGGCACGACAATGCAAGGCTAGGCAATGCACGGCAAGGCAAGGAAAGAGTAACGGAAGGAAAGGAAGGCAAGGCAAAGCCAGGCAAGGCAAGTGTAACAAAAGGCACGCAACGGCAAGGGGAAACAAGGCTAAGGCACGACAACACACGGCTAGGAAATGCACGGCAAGGCAAGGAAAGGGTAACGCAAGGCAAGGCACGGTGAGGCTAGGCAAGGCTAATGCACGACAACGCAAGGCTAGGCAATGCACGACAATGCAAGTAAAGCTTAAAGCAAAGGAAGGCACGGCCAGAAGAGATAAGGCTAAGGCACGACAACGCAAGGCTAGGCAATGCAGGGAAGGCAAGGGAAGAGTAACGGAAGGTAAGGAAGGCACAGGAAAGCAAGGAAAGGCAATGGTAACGGAAGGAACGGCACGGCAAGGGGAAACAAGTCTAAGGCACTACAACGCACGCGAGGCAATGCACGGCAAGGGAATGAAAGGGTAACGCATGGGAACGAACGGTCAAGGGAGGCAACGCTAAGGCACGACAACGCAAGGCTTGGCAATGCACGGAAGGCAAGCAAAGAGTAACGGAAGGTAAGGAAGGCAAGGGAAAGCAAGGAAAGGCAATGGTAACGGAAGGAACGGCACGGCAAGGGGAAACAAGGCTAAGGCACGACAACGCACGCTAGGCAATGCCCGGCAAGGCAAGGAAAGGGTAACGCATGGGAAAGCACGGTCAGGCGAGGCAAGGCTAAGGCATGACAACGCAAGGCTATGCAATGCACGGAAAGCAAGCAAAGAGTAACGGAACGCAAGGAAGGCAAGGGAAAGCAAGGGAAGGCAAGGGTAATGGAAGGAACGGCACGGCAAGGGGAAACAAGGCTAAGGCACGGCAACGTAGGCTAGGCAATTCACGGCAAGGCAAGGAAAGGGTAACGCATGGGAAAGCACGGTCAGGCGAGGCAAGGCTAAGGCATGACAACGCAAGGCTAGGCAATGCACGGAAAGCAAGCAAAGAGTAACGGAACGCAAGGAAGGCAAGGGAAAGCAAGGGAAGGCAAGGGTAACGGAAGGAACGGCACGGCAAGGGGTAACAAGGCTAAGGCACGGCAACGCAGGGCTAGGCAATGCAAGGCAAGGCAAGGAAAGGGTAACGCAGGGGAAGGCACGGTCAGGTGAGGCAAGGATAAGGCACGACAATGCAAGGCTAGGCAATGCACGGCAAGGCAAGGAAAGAGTAACGGAAGGAAAGGAAGGCAAGTCAAAGCCAGGCAAGGGAAGTGTAACAAAAGGCACGCCACGGCAAGGGGAAACAAGGCTAAGGCACGACAACGCACGGCTAGGCAATGCACGGCAAGGCAAGGAAAGGGTAACGCAAGGCAAGGCACGGTGAGGCTAGGCAAGGCTAATGCACGACAACGCAAGGCTAGGCAATGCACGACAATGCAAGGAAAGCTTAAAGCAAAGGAAGGCAAGGTCAGGCGAGATAAGGCTAAGGCTCGACAACGCAAGGCTAGGCAATGCACGGAAGGCAAGCAAAGAGTAACGGAAGGTAAGCAAGGCAAGAAAAAGCAAGGAAAGGCAAGGGTAATGGAAGGAACTGCACGGCAAGGGGAAACAAGGCTAAGGCACGGCAACGCAGGCTGGGCAATGCACGGCAGGGCAAGGAAAGGGTAACGCATGGGAAAGCACGTTCAGGCGAGGCAATGCTAAGGCACGACAACGCAAGGCTAGGCAATGCACGGAAGGCAAGCAAAGAGAAACGGAAGGTAAGGAAGGCAAGGGAAAGCAAAGAAAGGCAAGTGTAACGGAAGGACCTGCACGGCAAGGGGAAACAAGGCTGAGGCACGACAACGCACGGCTAGGTAATGCACGGCAAGGCAAGCAAAGGGTAAAGCAAGGCAAGGCACGGTGAGGCTAGGCAAGGCTAATGCACGAAAACGCAAGGCTAGGCAATGCACGACAATGCAAGGAAAGCTTAAAGCAAAGGAAGGCAAGGTCAGGCGAGATAAGGCAAAGGCACCACAACGCAAGGCTAGGCAATTCAGGGAAGGCAAGCAAAGAGTAACGGAAGGTAAGCAAGGCAAGGAAAAGCAAGGAAAGGCAAGGGTAACGGAAGGAACGGCACGGCAAGGGGAAACAAGTCTAAGGCACGACACCGAACGCTAGGCAATGAACGGCAAGGCAAGGAAAGGGTAACGCATGGGAAAGCACGGTCAGGCGAGGCAAGGCTAAGGCACGACAACGCAAGGCTAGGCAATGCACGGAAGGGAAGCAAAGAGTAACGGAAGGTAAGGAAGTCAAGGGAAAGGAAGTAACGGCACGGCAAGGGGAAACAAGTCTAAGGCACGACAACGCACGCTAGGCAATGCACGGCAAGCCAAGGAAAGGGTAACGCATGGGAAAGCACGGTCAGGGGAGGCAAGGCTAAGGCACGACAACGCAAGGCTTGGTAATGCACGGAAGGCAAGCAATGAGTAACGGAAGGTAAGGAAGGAAAGGGAAAGCAAAGAAAGTCAAGAGTAACGGAAGGAACGGCACGGCAAGGGGAAACAAGGCTAAGGCACGACAACGCACGGCTAGGCAATGCACGGCAAGGCAAGCAAAGGGTAACGCAAGGAAAGGCACGGTGAGGCTAGGCAAGGCTAATGCACGAAAACGCAAGGCTAGGCAATGCACGACAATGCAAGGAAAGCTTAAAGCAAAGGAAGGCACGGTCAGGCGAGATAAGGCTAAGGCACGACAACGCAAGGCTAGGCAATGCAGGGAAGGCAAGCAAAGAGTAACGGAACGTAAGGAAGGCAAGGAAAAGCAAGGAACGTCAAGGGTAACGGAAGGAACGATACGGGAAGCGGAAACAAGGCTAAGGCACGGCAACGCAGGCTGAGCAATGCACGGCAAGGCAAGGAAAGGGTAACGCATGGGAAAGCACGTTCAGGCGAGGCAAGGCTAAGGCACGACAACGCAAGGCTAGGCAATGCACGGAAGGCAAGCAAAGAGTAACGGAAGGTAAGGAAGGCAAGGAAAAGGAAGGAAAGGCCAGGGTAACGGAAGGAACGGCACGGGAAGGGGAAACAAGTCTAAGGCACGACACCGAACGCTAGGCAATGAACGGCAAGGCAAGGAAAGGGTAACGCATTTGAAAGCACGGTCAGTCGAGGCAACGCTAAGGCACGACAACGCAAGGCTAGGCAATGCACGGCAAGGCAAGGAAAGGGTAACGCAGGGGAATGCACGGTCAGGTGAGGCAAGGATAAGGCACGACAATGCAAGGCTAGGCAATGCACGGCAAGGCAAGGAAAGAGTAACGGAAGGAAAGGAAGGCAAGGCAAAGCCAGGCAAGGCAAGTGTAACAAAAGGCACGCCACGGCAAGGGGAATCAAGGCTAAGGCACGACAATGCACGGCTAGGCAATGCACGGCAAGGCAAGGAAAGGGTAACGCAAGGCAAGGCACGGTGAGGCTAGGCAAGGTTAATGCACGACAACGCAAGGCTAGGCAATGCACGACAATGCAAGGAAAGCTTAAAGCAAAGGAAGGCACGGTCAGGCGAGATAAGGCTAAGGCACTACAACGCAAGGCTAGGCAATGCACGGAAGGCAAGCAAAGAGTAACGGAAGGTAAGGAAGGCAAGGGAAAGCAAGGAAAGGCAAGTGTAACGGAAGGAACGGCACGGCAAGGGAAAACAAGGCTAAGGCACGACAACGCACGCTAGGCAATGCACGGCAAGGCAAGGAAATGGTAACGCATGGGAAATCACGGTCAGGCGAGGCAAGCCTAAGGCATGACAACGCAAGGCTAGGCAATGCACGGAAAGCAAGCAAAGAGTAACGGAACGCAAGGAAGGCAAGGGAAAGCAAGGAAAGGCAAGGGTAACGGAAGGAACGGCACGGCAAGGGGTAACAAGGCTAAGGCACGACAACGCAGGGCTAGGCAATGCACGGCAAGGCAAGGAAAGTGTAACGGAAGGAAAGGAAGGCAAGGCAAAGCCAGGCAAGGCAATTGTAATAAAAGGCACGCAACGGCAAGGGGAAACAAGGCTAAGGCACGACAACACACGGCTAGGAAATGCACGGCAAGACAAGGAAAGGGTAACGGAAGGCAAGGCACGGTGAGGCTAGGCAAGGCTAATGCACGACAACGCAAGGCTAGGCAATGCACGACAATGCAAGTAAAGCTTAAAGCAAAGGAAGGCACGGTCAGGCGAGATAAGGCTAAGGCACGACAACGCAAGGCTAGGCAATGCAGGGAAGGCAAGCAAAGAGTAACGGAAGGTAAGGAAGGCAAGGGAAAGCAAGGGAAGGCAAGGGTAACGGAAGGAACGGCACGGCAAGGGGTAACAAGGCTAAGGCACGACAACGCAGGGCTAGGCAATGCACGGCAAGGCAAGGAAAGAGTAACGGAAGGAAAGGAAGGCAAGGCAAAGGCAGGCAAGGCAAGTGTAACAAAAGGCACGCAACGGCAAGGGGAAACAAGGCTAAGGCACGACAACACACGGCTAGGAAATGCACGGCAAGGCAAGGAAAGGGTAACGGAAGGCAAGGCACGGTGAGGCTAGGCAAGGCTAATGCACGACAACGCAAGGCTAGGCAATGCACGACAATGCAAGTAAAGCTTAAAGGAAAGGAAGGCACGGTCAGGCGTGTTAAGGCTAAGGCACGACAACGCAAGGCTAGGCAATGCACGGCAAGGCAAGGAAAGGGTAACGCATGGGAAAGCACGGTCAGGCGAGGCAAGGCTAAGGAAAGCCAACGCAAGGCTAGGCAATGCACGGAAAGTAAGCAAGTAGTAACGGAATGCAAGGAAGGAAAGGGAAATCAAGGAAGGCAAGGGTAACGGAAGGAACGGCACTGCAAGGGTTAACAAGGCTAAGGCACGACAACACACGGCTAGGAAATGCACGGCAAGGCAAGGAAAGGGTAACGCAAGGCAAGGCACGGTGAGGCTAGGCAAGGTTAATGCACGACAACGAAAGGCTAGGCAATGCACGACAATGCAAGGAAAGCTTAAAGGAAAGGAAGGCACGGTCAGGCGAGATAAGGCTAAGGCAGGACAACGCAAGGCTAGGCAATGCACGGAAGGCAAGCAAAGAGTAACCGAAGGTAAGGAAGGCAAGGGAAAGCAAAGAAAGGCAATGGTAACGGAAGGAACGGCACGGCAAGGGGAAACAAGGCTAAGGCACGACAACGCACGCTAGGCAATGCACGGCAAGGCAAGGAAAGGGTAACGCATGGGAAAGCACGGTCAGGCGAGGCAAGGCTAAGGCACGACAACTCAAGGCTAGGCAATGCACGGAAGGCAAGCAAAGAGTAACGGAAGGTAAGGAAGGAAAGGGAAAGCAAAGAAAGGCAAGTGTAACGGAAGGAACGGCACGGCAATGGGAAACAAGACTAACGCACGACAACGCACGCTAGGCAATGCACGGCAAGGCAAGGAAAGGGTAACGCATGGGAAAGCTCGGTCAGGCGACGCAAGGCTAAGGCACGACAACGCAAGGCTAGGCAATGCACGGAAAGCAAGCAAAGAGTAACGGAACGCAAGGAAGGCAAGGGAAAGCAAGGGAAGGCAAGGGTAACGGAAGGAACGGCACGGCAAGGGGAAACAAGGCTAAGGCACGACAACGCACAGCTAGGCAATGCACGGCAAGGCAAGGAAAGGGTAACGCAGGAGAAGGCACGGTCAGGTGAGGCAAGGATAAGGCACGACAATGCAAGGCTAGGCAATGCACGGCAAGGCAAGGAAAGAGTAACGGAAGGAAAGGAAGGCAAGGCAAAGCCAGGCAAGGCAAGTGTAACAAAAGGCACGCAACGGCAAGGGGAAACAAGGCTAAGGCACGACAACACACGGCTAGGAAATGCACGGCAAGGCAAGGAAAGTGTAACGCAAGGCAAGGCACGGTGAGGCTAGGCAAGGCTAATGCACGACAACGCAAGGCTAGGCAATGCACGACAATTCAAGTAAAGCTTAAAGCAAAGGAAGGCACGGCCAGAAGAGATAAGGCTAAGGCACGACAAAGCAAGGCTAGGCAATGCACGGAAGGCAAGCAAAGAGTAACGGAAGGTAAGGAAGGCAAAGGAAAGCAAGGAAAGGCAATGGTAACGGAAGGAACGGCACGGCAAGGGGAAACAAGTCTAAGGCACGACAACGCACGCTAGGCAATGCACGGCAAGGGAAGGAAAGGGTAACGCATGCGAAAGAACGGTCAGGGGAGGCAACGCTAAGGCACGTCAACGCAAGGCTTGGCAATGCACGGAAGGCAAGCAAAGAGTAAAGGAAGGTACGGAAGGCAAGGGAAAGCAAGGAAAGGCAATGGTAACGGAAGGAACGGCACGGCAAGGGAAACAAGGCTAAGGCACGACAACGCACGGCTAGGCAATGCACGGCAAGGCAAGGAAGGGGTAACGCATGGGAAAGCACGGTCAGGCGAGGCAAGGCTAAGGCATGACAACGCAAGGCTAGGCAATGCACGGAAAGCAAGCAAAGAGTAACGGAACGCAAGGAAGGCAAGGGAAAGCAAGGGAAGGCAAGGGTAATGGAAGGAACGGCACGGCAAGGGGAATCAAGGCTAAGGCACGGCAACGTAGGCTAGGCAATGCACGGCAAGGCAAGGAAAGGGTAACGCATGGGAAAGCACGTTCAGGCGAGGCAAGGCTAAGGCACGACAACGCAAGGCTAGGCAATGCACGGAAGGCTAGCAAAGAGTAACAGAAGGTAAGGAAGGCAAGGGAAAGCAAAGAAAGGCAAGTGTAACGGAAGGAACGACACGGCAAGGGGAAACAAGGCTAAGGCACGACAGCGCACGGCGAGGCAATACACGACACGGCAAGCAAAGGGTAACGCAAGGAAAGGCACGCTGAGGCTAGGCAAGGCTAATGCACGAAAACGCAAGGCTAGGCGATGCACGACAATGCAAGGAAACTTAAATCCAAGGAAGGTAAGGTCAGGCGAGATAAGGCTAAGGCACGACAAGGCAAGGCTAGGAAATTCAGGGAAGGCAAGCAAAGAGTAACGGAAGGAAAGCAAGGCAAGGAAAAGGAAGGAAAGGCCAGGGTAACGGAAGGAACGGCACGGCAAGGGGAAAGAAGTCTAAGGCACGACACCGAACGCTAGGCAATGAACGGCAAGGCAAGGAAAGGGTAACGCATTTGAAAGCACGGTCAGGCGAGGCAACGCTAAGGCAAGACAACGCAAGGCTAGGCAATGCACGGAAGGCAAGCAAAGAGTAACGGAAGGTAAGGAAGGCAAGGGAAAGGAAGGAAAGGCAAGTGTAACGGAAGGAACGGCACAGCAAGGGGAAACAAGGCTAAGGCACGACAACGCACGGCTAGGCAATGCACAACAAGGCAAGGAAAGGGTAACGCATGGGAAAGCACGGTCAGGCGATGCAAGGCTAAGGCATGACAACGCAAGGCTAGGCAATGCACGGAAAGCAAGCAAAGAGTAACGGGACGCAAGGAAGGCAAGGGAAAGCAAGGGAAGGCAAGGGTAACGGAAGGAACGGCACGGCAAGGGGTAACAAGGCTAAGGCACGGCAACGCAGGGCTAGGGAATGCACGGCAAGGCAAGGAAAGGGTAATGCAGGGGAAGGCACGGTCAGGTGAGGCAAGGATAAGGCACGACCATGCAAGGCTAGGCAATGCACGGCAAGGCAAGGAAAGAGTAACGGAAGGAAAGGAAGGCAAGGCAAAGCCAGGCAAGCCAAGTGTAACAAAAGGCACGCCACGGCAAGGGGAAACAAGGCGAAGGCACGACAACGCACCGCTAGGCAATGCACGGCAAGGCAAGGAAAGGGTAACGCAAGGCAAGGCACGGTGAGGCTAGGCAAGGCTAATGCACGACAACGCAAGGCTAGGCAATGCACGACAATGCAAGGAAAGCTTAAAGCAAAGGAAGGCACGGTCAGGCGAGATAAGGCTAAGGCACGACAACGAAAGGCTAGGCAATGCAGGGAAGGCAAGCAAACAGTAACGGAAGTTAAGGAAGGCAAGGAAAAGCAAGGAAAGGCAAGGGTAACGGAAGGAACGGCACGGGAAGCGGAAACAAGGCTAAGGCACGGCAACGCAGAATGAGCAATGCACGGCAAGGAAAGGAAAGGGGAACGCATGGGAAAGCACGTTCAGGCGAGGCAAGGCTAAGGCACGACAACGCAAGGCTAGGCAATTCAGGGAAGGCAAGCAAAGAGTAACGGAAGGTAAGTAAGGCAAGGAAAAGGAAGGAAAGGCCAGGGTAACGGAAGGAACGGCACGGCAAGGGGAAATAAGTCTAAAGCACGACACCGAACGCTAGGCAATGAACGGCAAGGCAAGGAAAGGGTAACGCATTTGAAAGCACGGTCAGGCGAGGCAACGCTAAGGCACGACAACGCAAGGCTAGGCAATGCACGGCAAGGCAAGGATAGGGTAACGCAGGGGAATGCACGGTAAGGTGAGGCAAGGATAAGGCACGACAATGCAAGGCTAGGCAATGCACGGCAAGGCAAGGAAAGAGTAACGGAAGGAAAGGAAGGCAAGGCAAAGCCAGGCAAGGCAAGTGTAACAAAAGGCACGCCACGGCAAGGGGAATCAAGGCTAAGGCACGACAACGCACGGCTAGGCAATGCACGGCAAGGCAAGGAAAGGGTAACGCAAGGCAAGGCACGGTGAGGCTAGGCAAGGCGAATGCACGACAACGCAAGGCTAGGCAATGCACGACAATGCAAGGAAAGCTTAAAGCAAAGGAAGGCACGGTCAGGCGAGATAAGGCTAAGGCACGACAACGCAAGGCTAGGCAATGCACGGAAGGCAAGGAAAGAGTAACGGAAGGTAAGGAAGGCAAGGGAAAGCAAGGAAAGGCAATGGTAACGGAAGGAACGGCACGGCAAGGGGAAACAAGGCTATGGCACGACAACGCACGCTAGGCAATGCACGGCAAGGCAAGGAAAGGGTAACGCATGGGAAAGCACGGTCAGGCGAGGCAAGGCTAAGGCACGACAACGCAAGGCTAGGCAATGCACGGAAGGCAAGCAAAGAGTAACGGAAGGTAAGGAAGGCAAGGGAAAGCAAAGAAAGGCAAGTGTAACGGAAGGAACGGCACGGCAAGGGGAAACAATGCTAAGGCACGACAACGCACGGCTAGGCAATGCACGGCAAGGCAAGCAAAGGGTAACGCAAGAAAAGGCACGGTGAGGCTAGGCAAGGATAATGCACGAAAACGCAAGGCTAGGCGATGCACGACAATGCAAGGAAAGGTTAAAGCAAAGGAAGGCAAGGTCAGGCGAGATAAGGCTAAGGCACGACAACGCAAGGCTAGGCAATTCAGGGAAGGCAAGCAAAGAGTAACGGAAGGTAAGCAAGGCAAGGAAAAGCAAGGAAAGGCAAGGGTAACGGAAGGAACGGCACGGCAAGGGGGAACAAGTCTAAGGCACGACACCGAACGCTAGGCAATGAACGGCAAGGCAAGGAAAGGGTAACGCATGGGAAAGCACGGTCAGGCGAAGCAAGGCTAAGGCACGACAACGCAAGGCTAGGCAATGCACGGAAGGCAAGCAAAGAGTAACGGAAGGTAAGGAAGGCAAGGGAAAGCAAGGAAAGGCAAGTGTAACGGAAGGAACGGCACGGCAAGGGGAAACAAGGCTAAGGCACGACAACGCACGCTAGGCAATGCACGGCAAGGCAAGGAAAGGGTAACGCATGGGAAAGCACGGTCAGGCGAGGCAAGGCTAAGGCATGACAACGCAAGGCTAGGCAATGCACGGAAAGCAAGCAAAGAGTAACGGAACGCAAGGAAGGCAAGGGAAAGCAAGGGAAGGCAAGGGTAACGGAAGGAACGGCACGGCAAGGGGTTACAAGGCTAAGGCACGACAACGCAGGGTTAGGCAATGCACGGCAAGGCAAGGAAAGGGTAACGCAAGGAAAGGCACGGTGAGGCTAGGCAAGGCTAATGCACGAAAACGCAAGGCTAGGCAATGCACGACAATGCAAGGAAAGCTTAAAGCAAAGGAAGGTACGGTCAGGCGAAATAAGGCTAAGGCACGACAACGCAAGGCTAGGCAATGCACGGAAGGCAAGCAAAGAGTAACGGAAGGTAAGGAAGGCAAGGGAAAGCAAGGAAAGGCAATGGTAACGGAAGGAACGGCACGGCAAGGGGAAACAAGGCTAAGGCACGACAACGCACGGCTAGGCAATGCACGGCAAGGCAAGGAAAGGGTAACGCAGGGGAAGGCACGGTCAGGTGAGGCAAGGATAAGGCACGACAATGCAAGGCTAGGCAATGCACGGCAAGGCAAGGAAAGAGTAACGGAAGGAAAGGAAGGCAAGGCAAAGCCAGGCAAGGCAAGTGTAACAAAAGGCACGCAACGGCAAGGGGAAACAAGGCTAAGGCACGACAACACACGGCTAGGAAATGCACGGCAAGGCAAGGAAAGGGTAACGCAAGGCAAGGCACGGTGAGGCTAGGCAAGGCTAATGCACGACAACGCAAGGCTAGGCAATGCACGACAATGCAAGTAAAGCTTAAAGCAAAGGAAGGCACGGCCAGAAGAGATAAGGCTAAGGCACGACAACGCAAGGCTAGGCAATGCAGGGAAGGCAAGGGAAGAGTAACGGAAGGTAAGGAAGGCACAGGAAAGCAAGGAAAGGCAATGGTAACGGAAGGAACGGCACGGCAAGGGGAAACAAGTCTAAGGCACTACAACGCACGCGAGGCAATGCACGGCAAGGGAATGAAAGGGTAACGCATGGGAACGAACGGTCAAGGGAGGCAACGCTAAGGCACGACAACGCAAGGCTTGGCAATGCACGGAAGGCAAGCAAAGAGTAACGGAAGGTAAGGAAGGCAAGGGAAAGCAAGGAAAGGCAATGGTAACGGAAGGAACGGCACGGCAAGGGGAAACAAGGCTCAGGCACGACAACGCAGGCTAGGCAATGCCCGGCAAGGCAAGGAAAGGGTAACGCATGGGAAAGCACGGTCAGGCGAGGCAAGGCTAAGGCATGACAACGCAAGGCTATGCAATGCACGGAAAGCAAGCAAAGAGTAACGGAACGCAAGGAAGGCAAGGGAAAGCAAGGGAAGGCAAGGGTAATGGAAGGAACGGCACGGCAAGGGGAAACAAGGCTAAGGCACGGCAACGTAGGCTAGGCAATGCACGGCAAGGCAAGGAAAGGGTAACGCATGGGAAAGCACGGTCAGGCGATGCAAGGCTAAGGCATGACAACGCAAGGCTAAGCAATGCACGGAAAGCAAGCAAAGAGTAACGGAACGCAAGGAAGGCAAGGGAAAGCAAGGGAAGGCAAGGGTAACGGGAGGAACGGCACGGCAAGGGGTAACAAGGCTAAGGCACGGCAACGCAGGGCTAGGCAATGCAAGGCAAGGCAAGGAAAGGGTAACGCAGGGGAAGGCACGGTCAGGTGAGGCAAGGATAAGGCACGACAATGCAAGGCTAGGCAATGCACGGCAAGGCAAGGAAAGAGTAACGGAAGGAAAGGAAGGCAAGTCAAAGCCAGGCAAGGGAAGTGTAACAAAAGGCACGCCACGGCAAGGGGAAACAAGGCTAAGGCACGACAACGCACGGCTAGGCAATGCACGGCAAGGCAAGGAAAGGGTAACGCAAGGCAAGGCACGGTGAGGCTAGGCAAGGCTAATGCACGACAACGCAAGGCTAGGCAATGCACGACAATGCAAGGAAAGCTCAAAGCAAAGGGAGGCACGGTCAGGCGAGATAAGGCTAAGGCACGACAACGCAAGGCTACGCAATGCAGGGAAGGGAAGCAAAGAGTAACGGAAGGTAAGCAAGGCAAAGGAAAGCAAGGAAAGGCAATGGTAACGGAAGGAACGGCACGGCAAGGGGAAACAAGTCTAAGGCACGACAACGCACGCTAGGCAATGCACGGCAAGGGAAGGAAAGGGTAACGCATGGGAAAGAACGGTCAGGGGAGGCAACGCTAAGGCACGACAACGCAAGGCTTGGCAATGCACGGAAGGCAAGCAAAGAGTAACGGAAGGTACGGAAGGCAAGGGAAAGCAAGGAAAGGCAATGGTAACGGAAGGAACGGCACGGCAAGGGAAACAAGGCTAAGGCACGACAACGCACGCTAGGCAATGCACGGCAAGGCAAGGAAGGGGTAACGCATGGGAAAGCACGGTCAGGCGAGGCAAGGCTAAGGCATGACAACGCAAGGCTAGGCAATGCACGGAAAGCAAGCAAAGAGTAACGGAACGCAAGGAAGGCAAGGGAAAGCAAGGGAAGGCAAGGGTAATGGAAGGAACGGCACGGCAAGGGGAATCAAGGCTAAGGCACGGCAACGTAGGCTAGGCAATGCACGGCAAGGCAAGGAAAGGGTAACGCATGGGAAAGCACGTTCAGGCGAGGCAAGGCTAAGGCACGACAACGCAAGGCTAGGCAATGCACGGAAGGCTAGCAAAGAGTAACAGAAGGTAAGGAAGGCAAGGGAAAGCAAAGAAAGGCAAGTGTAACGGAAGGAACGACACGGCAAGGGGAAACAAGGCTAAGGCACGACAACGCACGGCGAGGCAATACACGACACGGCAAGCAAAGGGTAACGCAAGGAAAGGCACGGTGAGGCTAGGCAAGGCTAATGCACGAAAACGCAAGGCTAGGCGATGCACGACAATGCAAGGAAACTTAAAGCCAAGGAAGGTAAGGTCAGGCGAGATAAGGCTAAGGCACGACAAGGCAAGGCTAGGAAATTCAGGGAAGGCAAGCAAAGAGTAACGGAAGGAAAGCAAGGCAAGGAAAAGGAAGGAAAGGCCAGGGTAACGGAAGGAACGGCACGGCAAGGGGAAAGAAGTCTAAGGCACGACACCGAACGCTAGGCAATGAACGGCAAGGCAAGGAAAGGGTAACGCATTTGAAAGCACGGTCAGGCGAGGCAACGCTAAGGCAAGACAACGCAAGGCTAGGCAATGCACGGAAGGCAAGCAAAGAGTAACGGAAGGTAAGGAAGGCAAGGGAAAGGAAGGAAAGGCAAGTGTAACGGAAGGAACGGCACAGCAAGGGGAAACAAGGCTAAGGCACGACAACGCACGGCTAGGCAATGCACAACAAGGCAAGGAAAGGGTAACGCATGGGAAAGCACGGTCAGGCGATGCAAGGCTAAGGCATGACAACGCAAGGCTAGGCAATGCACGGAAAGCAAGCAAAGAGTAACGGGACGCAAGGAAGGCAAGGGAAAGCAAGGGAAGGCAAGGGTAACGGAAGGAACGGCACGGCAAGGGGTAACAAGGCTAAGGCACGGCAACGCAGGGCTAGGGAATGCACGGCAAGGCAAGGAAAGGGTAATGCAGGGGAAGGCACGGTCAGGTGAGGCAAGGATAAGGCACGACCATGCAAGGCTAGGCAATGCACGGCAAGGCAAGGAAAGAGTAACGGAAGGAAAGGAAGGCAAGGCAAAGCCAGGCAAGCCAAGTGTAACAAAAGGCACGCCACGGCAAGGGGAAACAAGGCGAAGGCACGACAACGCACCGCTAGGCAATGCACGGCAAGGCAAGGAAAGGGTAACGCAAGGCAAGGCACGGTGAGGCTAGGCAAGGCTAATGCACGACAACGCAAGGCTAGGCAATGCACGACAATGCAAGTAAAGCTTAAAGCAAAGGAAGGCACGGTCAGGCGAGATAAGGCTAAGGCACGACAACGAAAGGCTAGGCAATGCAGGGAAGGCAAGCAAACAGTAACGGAAGTTAAGGAAGGCAAGGAAAAGCAAGGAAAGGCAAGGGTAACGGAAGGAACGGCACGGGAAGCGGAAACAAGGCTAAGGCACGGCAACGCAGAATGAGCAATGCACGGCAAGGAAAGGAAAGGGGAACGCATGGGAAAGCACGTTCAGGCGAGGCAAGGCTAAGGCACGACAACGCAAGGCTAGGCAATTCAGGGAAGGCAAGCAAAGAGTAACGGAAGGTAAGTAAGGCAAGGAAAAGGAAGGAAAGGCCAGGGTAACGGAAGGAACGGCACGGCAAGGGGAAATAAGTCTAAAGCACGACACCGAACGCTAGGCAATGAACGGCAAGGCAAGGAAAGGGTAACGCATTTGAAAGCACGGTCAGGCGAGGCAACGCTAAGGCACGACAACGCAAGGCTAGGCAATGCACGGCAAGGCAAGGATAGGGTAACGCAGGGGAATGCACGGTAAGGTGAGGCAAGGATAAGGCACGACAATGCAAGGCTAGGCAATGCACGGCAAGGCAAGGAAAGAGTAACGGAAGGAAAGGAAGGCAAGGCAAAGCCAGGCAAGGCAAGTGTAACAAAAGGCACGCCACGGCAAGGGGAATCAAGGCTAAGGCACGACAACGCACGGCTAGGCAATGCACGGCAAGGCAAGGAAAGGGTAACGCAAGGCAAGGCACGGTGAGGCTAGGCAAGGCGAATGCACGACAACGCAAGGCTAGGCAATGCACGACAATGCAAGGAAAGCTTAAAGCAAAGGAAGGCACGGTCAGGCGAGATAAGGCTAAGGCACGACAACGCAAGGCTAGGCAATGCACGGAAGGCAAGGAAAGAGTAACGGAAGGTAAGGAAGGCAAGGGAAAGCAAGGAAAGGCAATGGTAACGGAAGGAACGGCACGGCAAGGGGAAACAAGGCTATGGCACGACAACGCACGCTAGGCAATGCACGGCAAGGCAAGGAAAGGGTAACGCATGGGAAAGCACGGTCAGGCGAGGCAAGGCTAAGGCACGACAACGCAAGGCTAGGCAATGCACGGAAGGCAAGCAAAGAGTAACGGAAGGTAAGGAAGGCAAGGGAAAGCAAAGAAAGGCAAGTGTAACGGAAGGAACGGCACGGCAAGGGGAAACAATGCTAAGGCACGACAACGCACGGCTAGGCAATGCACGGCAAGGCAAGCAAAGGGTAACGCAAGAAAAGGCACGGTGAGGCTAGGCAAGGATAATGCACGAAAACGCAAGGCTAGGCGATGCACGACAATGCAAGGAAAGGTTAAAGCAAAGGAAGGCAAGGTCAGGCGAGATAAGGCTAAGGCACGACAACGCAAGGCTAGGCAATTCAGGGAAGGCAAGCAAAGAGTAACGGAAGGTAAGCAAGGCAAGGAAAAGCAAGGAAAGGCAAGGGTAACGGAAGGAACGGCACGGCAAGGGGGAACAAGTCTAAGGCACGACACCGAACGCTAGGCAATGAACGGCAAGGCAAGGAAAGGGTAACGCATGGGAAAGCACGGTCAGGCGAAGCAAGGCTAAGGCACGACAACGCAAGGCTAGGCAATGCACGGAAGGCAAGCAAAGAGTAACGGAAGGTAAGGAAGGCAAGGGAAAGCAAGGAAAGGCAAGTGTAACGGAAGGAACGGCACGGCAAGGGGAAACAAGGCTAAGGCACGACAACGCACGCTAGGCAATGCACGGCAAGGCAAGGAAAGGGTAACGCATGGGAAAGCACGGTCAGGCGAGGCAAGGCTAAGGCATGACAACGCAAGGCTAGGCTATGCACGGAAAGCAAGCAAAGAGTAACGGAACGCAAGGAAGGCAAGGGAAAGCAAGGGAAGGCAAGGGTAACGGAAGGAACGGCACGGCAAGGGGTTACAAGGCTAAGGCACGACAACGCAGGGCTAGGCAATGCACGGCAAGGCAAGCAAAGGGTAACGCAAGGAAAGGCACGGTGAGGCTAGGCAAGGCTAATGCACGAAAACGCAAGGCTAGGCAATGCACGACAATGCAAGGAAAGCTTAAAGCAAAGGAAGGTACGGTCAGGCGAGATAAGGCTAAGGCACGACAACGCAAGGCTAGGCAATGCACGGAAGGCAAGCAAAGAGTAACGGAAGGTAAGGAAGGCAAGGGAAAGCAAGGAAAGGCAATGGTAACGGAAGGAACGGCACGGCAAGGGGAAACAAGGCTAAGGCACGACAACGCACGGCTAGGCAATGCACGGCAAGGCAAGGAAAGGGTAACGCAGGGGAAGGCACGGTCAGGTGAGGCAAGGATAAGGCACGACAATGCAAGGCTAGGCAATGCACGGCAAGGCAAGGAAAGAGTAACGGAAGGAAAGGAAGGCAAGGCAAAGCCAGGCAAGGCAAGTGTAACAAAAGGCACGCAACGGCAAGGGGAAACAAGGCTAAGGCACGACAACACACGGCTAGGAAATGCACGGCAAGGCAAGGAAAGGGTAACGCAAGGCAAGGCACGGTGAGGCTAGGCAAGGCTAATGCACGACAACGCAAGGCTAGGCAATGCACGACAATGCAAGTAAAGCTTAAAGCAAAGGAAGGCACGGCCAGAAGAGATAAGGCTAAGGCACGACAACGCAAGGCTAGGCAATGCAGGGAAGGCAAGGGAAGAGTAACGGAAGGTAAGGAAGGCACAGGAAAGCAAGGAAAGGCAATGGTAACGGAAGGAACGGCACGGCAAGGGGAAACAAGTCTAAGGCACTACAACGCACGCGAGGCAATGCACGGCAAGGGAATGAAAGGGTAACGCATGGGAACGAACGGTCAAGGGAGGCAACGCTAAGGCACGACAACGCAAGGCTTGGCAATGCACGGAAGGCAAGCAAAGAGTAACGGAAGGTAAGGAAGGCAAGGGAAAGCAAGGAAAGGCAATGGTAACGGAAGGAACGGCACGGCAAGGGGAAACAAGGCTAAGGCACGACAACGCACGCTAGGCAATGCCCGGCAAGGCAAGGAAAGGGTAACGCATGGGAAAGCACGGTCAGGCGAGGCAAGGCTAAGGCATGACAACGCAAGGCTATGCAATGCACGGAAAGCAAGCAAAGAGTAACGGAACGCAAGGAAGGCAAGGGAAAGCAAGGGAAGGCAAGGGTAATGGAAGGAACGGCACGGCAAGGGGAAACAAGGCTAAGGCACGGCAACGTAGGCTAGGCAATGCACGGCAAGGCAAGGAAAGGGTAACGCATGGGAAAGCACGGTCAGGCGAGGCAAGGCTAAGGCATGACAACGCAAGGCTAAGCAATGCACGGAAAGCAAGCAAAGAGTAACGGAACGCAAAGAAGGCAAGGGAAAGCAAGGGAAGGCAAGGGTAACGGGAGGAACGGCACGGCAAGGGGTAACAAGGCTAAGGCACGGCAACGCAGGGCTAGGCAATGCACGGCAAGGCAAGGAAAGGGTAACGCAGGGGAAGGCACGGTCAGGTGAGGCAAGGATAAGGCACGACAATGCAAGGCTAGGCAATGCACGACAATGCAAGGAAAGCTCAAAGCAAAGGGAGGCACGGTCAGGCGAGATAAGGCTAAGGCACGACAACGCAAGGCTACGCAATGCAGGGAAGGGAAGCAAAGAGTAACGGAAGGTAAGCAAGGCAAGGAAAAGCAAGGAAAGGCAAGGGTAACGGAAGGAACTGCACGGCAAGGGGAAACAAGGCTAAGGCACGGCAACGCAGGCTGGGCAATGCACGGCAAGGCAAGGAAAGGGTAACGCATGGGAAAGCACGTTCAGGCGAGGCAATGCTAAGGCACGACAACGCAAGGCTACGCAATGCACGGAAGGCAAGCAAAGAGTAACGGAAGGTAAGGAAGGCAAGGGAAAGCAAGGAAAGGCAAGTGTAACGGAAGGAACAGCACGGCAAGGGGAAACAAGGCTAAGGCACGACAACGCACGGCTAGGCAATGCACGGCAAGGCAAGCAAAGGGTAACGCAAGGCAAGGCACGGTGAGGCTAGGCAAGGCTAATGCACGAAAACGCAAGGCTAGGCAATGCACGACAATGCAAGGAAAGCTTAAAGCAAAGGAAGGCAATGTCAGGCGAGATAAGGCAAAGGCACGACAACGCAAGGCTAGGCAATTCAGGGAAGGCAAGCAAAGAGTAACGGAAGGTAAGCAAGGCAAGGAAAAGCAAGGAAAGTCAAGGGTAACGGAAGGAACGGCACGGCAAGGGGAAACAAGTCTAAGGCACGACACCGAACGCTAGGCAATGAACGGCAAGGCAAGGAAAGGGTAACGCATGGGAAAGCACTGTCAGGCGAGGCAAGGCTAAGGCATGACAACGCAAGGCTAGGCAATGCACGGAAAGCAAGCAACGAGTAACGGAAGGTAAGGAAGTCAAGGGAAAGGAAGTAACGGCACGGCAAGGGGAAACAAGTCTAAGGCACGACAACGCACGCTAGGCAATGCACGGCAAGGCAAGGAAAGGGTAACGCATGGGAAAGCACGGTCAGGGGAGGCAAGGCTAAGGCACGACAACGCAAGGCTTGGTAATGCACGGAAGGCAAGCAAAGAGTAACGGAAGGTAAGGAAGGAAAGGGAAAGCAAAGAAAGTCAAGAGTAACGGAAGGAACGGCACGGCAAGGGGAAACAAGGCTAAGGCACGACAACGCACGGCTAGGCAATGCACGGCAAGGCAAGCAAAGGGTAACGCAAGGAAAGGCACGGTGAGGCTAGGCAAGGCTAATGCACGAAAACGCAAGGCTAGGCAATGCACGACAATGCAAGGAAAGCTTAAAGCAAAGGAAGGCACGGTCAGGCGAGATAAGGCTAAGGCACGACAATGCAAGGAAAGCTTAAAGCAAAGGAAGGCACGGTCAGGCGAGATAAGGCTAAGGCACGACAACGCAAGGCTAGGCAATGCAGGGAAGGCAAGCAAAGAGTAACGGAACGTAAGGAAGGCAAGGAAAAGCAAGGAACGTCAAGGGTAACGGAAGGAACGATACGGGAAGCGGAAACAAGGCTAAGGCACGGCAACGCAGGCTGAGCAATGCACGGCAAGGCAAGGAAAGGGTAACGCATGGGAAAGCACGTTCAGGCGAGGCAAGGCTAAGGCACGACAACGCAAGGCTAGGCAATGCACGGAAGGCAAGCAAAGAGTAACGGAAGGTAGGGAAGGCAAGGAAAAGGAAGGAAAGGCCAGGGTAACGGAAGGAACGGCACGGGGAGGGGAAACAAGTCTAAGGCACGACACCGAACGCTAGGCAATGAACGGCAAGGCAAGGAAAGGGTAACGCATTTGAAAGCACGGTCAGGCGAGGCAACGCTAAGGCACGACAACGCAAGGCTAGGCAATGCACGGCAAGGCAAGGAAAGGGTAACGCAGGGGAATGCACGGTCAGGTGAGGCAAGGATAAGGCACGACAATGCAAGGCTAGGCAATGCACGGCAAGGCAAGGAAAGAGTAACGGAAGGAAAGGAAGGCAAGGCAAAGCCAGGCAAGGCAAGTGTAACAAAAGGCACGCCACGGCAAGGGGAATCAAGGCTAAGGCACGACAATGCACGGCTAGGCAATGCACGGCAAGGCAAGGAAAGGGTAACGCAAGGCAAGGCACGGTGAGGCTAGGCAAGGTTAATGCACGACAACGCAAGGCTAGGCAATGCACGACAATGCAAGGAAAGCTTAAAGCAAAGGAAGGCACGGTCAGGCGAGATAAGGCTAAGGCACTACAACGCAAGGCTAGGCAATGCACGGAAGGCAAGCAAAGAGTAACGGAAGGTAAGGAAGGCAAGGGAAAGCAAGGAAAGGCAAGTGTAACGGAAGGAACGGCACGGCAAGGGAAAACAAGGCTAAGGCACGACAACGCACGCTAGGCAATGCACGGCAAGGCAAGGAAATGGTAACGCATGGGAAAGCACGGTCAGGCGAGGCAAGCCTAAGGCATGACAACGCAAGGCTCGGCAATGCACGGAAAGCAAGCAAAGAGTAACGGAACGCAAGGAAGGCAAGGGAAAGCAAGGAAAGGCAAGGGTAACGGAAAGAACGGCACGGCAAGGGGTAACAAGGCTAAGGCACGACAACGCAGGGCTAGGCAATGAACGGCAAGGCAAGGAAAGAGTAACGCAAGG
The DNA here is from genome assembly GCF_037893015.1 of Macrotis lagotis. Lineage (NCBI taxonomy): Eukaryota > Metazoa > Chordata > Mammalia > Peramelemorphia > Peramelidae > Macrotis > Macrotis lagotis. The sequence continues at coordinate 235,706 of NW_027421978.1, forward strand.
AAAGGAAGGCAAGGCAAAGCCAGGCAAGGCAAGTGTAACAAAAGGCACGCAACGGCAAGGGGAAACAAGGCTAAGGCACGACAACGCACGCTAGGCAATGCACGGCAAGGCAAGGAAAGGGTAACACATGGGAAAGCACGGTCAGGCGAGGCAAGGCTAAGGCATGACAACGCAAGGCTAGGCAATGCACGGAAAGCAAGGAAAGAGTAACGGAACGCAAGGAAGGCAAGGGAAAGCAAGGGAAGGCAAGGGTAACGGAAGGAACGGCACGGCAAGGGTTAACAAGGCTAAGGCACGACAATGCAAGGCTAGGCAATGCACGGCAAGGCAAGGAAAGTGTAACGGAAGGAAAGGAAGGCAAGGCAAAGCCAGGCAAGGCAATTGTAACAAAAGGCATGCAACGGCAAGGGGAAACAAGGCTAAGGCACGACAACACACGGCTAGGAAATGCAAGGCAAGGCAAGGAAAGGGTAACGGAAGGCAAGGCACGGTGAGGATAGGCAAGGCTAATGCACGAAAACGCAAGGCTAGGCAATGCACGACAATGCAAGTAAAGCTTAAAGCAAAGGAAGGCACGGTCAGGCGAGATAAGGCTAAGGCACGACAACGCAAGGCTAGGCAATGCAGAGAAGGCAAGCAAAGAGTAACGGAAGGTAAGGAAGGCAAGGGAAAGCAAGGAAAGGCAATGGTAACGGAAGGAACGGCACGGCAAGGGGAAACAAGTCTAAGGCACGACAACGCACGCTAGGCAATGCACGGCAAGCCAAGGAAAGGGTAACGCATGGGAAAGCACGGTCAGGGGAGGCAAGGCTAAGGCACGACAACGCAAGGCTTCGCAATGCACGGAAGGCAAGCAAAGAGTAACGGAAGGTAAGGAAGGCAAGGGAAAGCAAAGAAAGGCAAGTGTAACGGAAGGAACGGTACGGCAAGGGGAAACAAGGCTAAGGCACGACAACACACGGCTAGGAAATGCACGGCAAGGCAAGGAAAGGGTAAGGCAAGGCAAGGCACGGTGAGGCTAGGCAAGGTTAATGCACGACAACGCAAGGCTAGGCAATGCACGACAATACAAGGAAAGCTTAAAGCAAAGGAAGGCACGGTCAGGCGAGATAAGGCTAAGGCACGACAACGCAAGGCTAGGCAATGCACGGAAGGCAAGCAAAGAGTAACGGAAGGTAAGGAAGGCACGGGAAAGCAAGGAAAGGCAAGGGTAACGGAAGGAACGGCACGGCAAGGGGAAACAAGGCTAAGGCACGACAACGCACGGCTAGGCAATGCACGGCAAGGCAAGGAAAGGGTAACGCATGGGAAAGCACGGTCAGGCGAGGCAAGGCTAAGGCACGACAACGCAAGGCTAGGCAATGCACGGAAGGCAAGCAAAGAGAAACGGAAGGTAAGGAAGGAAAGGGAAAGCAAAGAAAGGCAAGTGTAACGGAAGGAACGGCACGGCAAGGGGAAACAAGGCTAAGGCACGACAACGCACGGCTAGGCAATGCACGGCAAGGCAAGCAAAGGGTAACGGAACGCAAGGAAGGCAAGGGAAAGCAAGGGAAGGCAAGGGTAACGGAAGGAACGGCACGGCAAGGGGAAACAAGGCTAAGGCACGACAACGCAGGGCTAGGCAATGCACGGCAAGGCAAGGAAAGGGTAACGCAGGGGAAGGCACGGTCAGGTGAGGCAAGGATAATGCACGACAATGCAAGGCTAGGCAATGCACGGCAAGGCAAGGAAAGAGTAACGGAAGGAAAGGAAGGCAAGGCAAAGCCAGGCAAGGCAAGTGTAACAAAAGGCACGCAACGGCAAGGGGAAACAAGGCTAAGGCACGACAACACACGGCTAGGAAATGCACGGCAAGGCAAGGAAAGGGTAGCGCAAGGCAAGGCACGGTGAGGCTAGGCAAGGCTAATGCACGACAACGCAAGGCTAGGCAATGCACGACAATGCAAGTAAAGCTTAAAGCAAAGGAAGGCACGGCCAGATGAGATAAGGCTAAGGCACGACAACGCAAGGCTAGGCAATGCAGGGAAGGCAAGGAAAGAGTAACGGAAGGTAAGGAAGGCAAAGGAAAGCAAGGAAAGGCAATGGTAACGGAAGGAAAGGCACGGCAAGGGGAAACAAGTCTAAGGCACGACAACGCACGCTAGGCAATGCACGGCAAGGGAAGGAAAGGGTAACGCATGGGAAAGAACGGTCAGGGGAGGCAACGCTAAGGCACAACAACGCAAGGCTTGGCAATGCACGGAAGGCAAGCAAAGATTAACGGAAGGTAAGGAAGGCAAGGGAAAGCAAGGAAAGGCAATGGTAACGGAAGGAACGGCACGGCAAGGGGAAACAAGGCTAAGGCACGACAACGCACGCTAGGCAATGCACGGCAAGGCAAGGAAAGTGTAACGCATGGGAAAGCACGGTCAGGCGAGGCAAGGCTAAGGCATGACAACGCAAGGCTAGGCAATGCACGGAAAGCAAGCAAAGAGTAACGGAACGCAAGGAAGGCAAGGGAAAGCAAGGGAAGGCAAGGGTAATGGAAGGAACGGCACGGCAAGGGGAAACAAGGCTAAGGCACGGCAACGTAGGCTAGGCAATGCACGGCAAGGCAAGGAAAGGGTAACGCATGGGAAAGCACGGTCAGGCGATGCAAGGCTAAGGCATGACAACGCAAGGCTAGGCAATGCACGGAAAGCAAGCAAAGAGTAACGGAACGCAAGGAAGGCAAGGGAAAGCAAGGGAAGGCAAGGGTAACGGGGGGAACGGCACGGCAAGGGGTAACAAGGCTAAGGCACGGCAACGCACGGCTAGGCAATGCACGGCAAGGCAAGCAAAGGGTAACGCAAGGCAAGGCACGGTGAGGCTAGGCAAGGCTAATGCACGACAACGCAAGGCTAGGCAATGCACGACAATGCAAGGAAAGCTTAAAGCAAAGGAAGGCACGGTCAGGCGAGATAAGGCTAAGGCACGACAACGCAAGGCTACGCAATGCAGGGAAGGGAAGCAAAGAGTAACGGAAGGTAAGCAAGGCAAGGAAAAGCAAGGAAAGGCAAGGGTAACGGAAGGAACTGCACGGCAAGGGGAAACAAGGCTAAGGCACGGCAACGCAGGCTGGGCAATGCACGGCAAGGCAAGGAAAGGGTAACGCATGGGAAAGCACGTTCAGGCGAGGCAAGGCTAAGGCACGACAACGCAAGGCTAGGCAATGCACGGAAGGCTAGCAAAGAGTAACGGAAGGTAAGGAAGGCCAGGGAAAGCAAAGAAAGGCAAGTGTAACGGAAGGAACGGCACGGCAAGGGGAAACAAGGCTAAGGCACGACAACGCACGGCTAGGCAATGCACGACACGGCAAGCAAAATGTAACGCAAGGAAAGGCACGGTGAGGCTAGGCAAGGCTAATGCACGAAAACGCAAGGCTAGGCGATGCACGACAATGCAAGGAAACTTAAAGCAAAGGAAGGCAAGGTCAGGCGAGATAAGGCTAAGGCACGACAAGGCAAGGCTAGGAAATTCAGGGAAGGCAAGCAAAGAGTAACGGAAGGTAAGCAAGGCAAGGAAAAGGAAGGAAAGGCAAGGGTAACGGAAGGAACGGCACGGCAAGGGGAAACAAGGCTAAGGCACGGCAACGCAGGCTAGGCAATGCACGGAAAGGCAAGGAAAGGGTAACGCATGGGAAAGCACGGTCAGGCGAGGCAAGGCTTAGGCACGACAACGCAAGGATAGGCAATGCACGGAAAGCAAGCAAAGAGTAACGGAACGCAAGGAAGGCAAGGGAAAGCAAGGGAAGGCAAGGGTAACGGAAGGAACGGCACGGCAAGGGGAAACAAGGCTAAGGCACGACAACGCACGGCTAGGCAATGCACGGCAAGGCAAGCAAAGGGTAATGCAAGGCAAGGCACGGTGAGGCTAGTCAAAGCTAATGCACGAAAACGCAAGGCTAGGCAATGCACGACAATGCAAGGAAAGCTTAAAGCAAAGGAAGGCAAGGTCAGGCGAGATAAGGCAAAGGCACGACAACGCAAGGCTAGGCAATTCAGGGAAGGCAAGCAAAGAGTAACGGAAGGTAAGCAAGGCAAGGAAAAGCAAGGAAAGGCAAGGGTAACGGAAGGAACGGCACGGCAAGGGGGAACAAGTCTAAGGCACGACACCGAACGCTAGGCAATGAACGGCAAGGCAAGGAAAGGGTAACGCATGGGAAAGCACTGTCAGGCGAGGCAAGGCTAAGGCATGACAACGCAAGGCTAGGCAATGCACGGAAAGCAAGCAAAGAGTAACGGAACGCAAGGAAGGCAAGGGAAAGCCAGGGAAGGCAAGGGTAATGTAAGGAGCGGCACGGCAAGGGGAAACAAGGCTAAGGCACGACAACGCACGGCTAGGCAATGCACGGCAAGGCAAGCAAACGGTAACGCAAGGAAAGGCACGGTGAGGCTAGGCAAGGCTAATGCACGAAAACGCAAGGCTAGGCGATGCACGACAATGCAAGGAAACTTAAAGCAAAGGAAGGCAAGGTCAGGCGAGATAAGGCTAAGGCACGACAAGGCAAGGCTAGGAAATTCAGGGAAGGCAAGCAAAGAGTAACGGAAGGTAAGCAAGGCAAGGAAAATGAAGGAAAGGCCAGGGTAACGGAAGGAACGGCACGGCAAGGGGAAACAAGTCTAAGGCACGACACCGAACGCTAGGCAATGAACGGCAAGGCAAGGAAAGGGTAACGCATTTGAAAGCACGGTCAGGCGTGGCAACGCTAAGGCACGACAACGCAAGGCTAGGCAATGCAGGGAAGGCAAGCAAAGAGTAACGGAAGGTAAGGAAGGCAAGGAAAAGCAAGGGTAACGGAAGGAACGGCACGGGAAGCGGAAACAAGGCTAAGGCACGGCAACGCAGGCTGGGCAATGCACGGCAAGGCAAGGAAAGGGTAACGCATGGGAAAGCAAGTTCAGGCGAGGCAAGGCTAAGGCACGACAACGCAAGGCTTGGCAATGCACGGAAGGCAAGCAAAGAGTAACGGAAGGTAAGGAAGGCAAGGGAAAGCAAGGAAAGGCAAGTGTAACGGAAGGAACGGCACGGCAAGGGGAAACAAGGCTAAGGCACGACAACGCACGCTAGGCAATGCACGGTCAGGCGAGGCAAGGCTAAGGCACGACAACGCAAGGCTAGGCAATGCACGGAAAGCAAGCAAAGAGTAACGGAACGCAAGGAAGGCAAGGGAAAGCAAGGGAAGGCAAGGGTAACGGAAGGAACAGCACGGCAAGGGGTAAGAAGGCTAAGGCACGACAACGCACGGCTAGGCAATGCACGGCAAGGCAAGGAAAGGGTAACGCAGGGGAAGGCACGGTCAGGTGAGGCAAGGATAAGGCACGACAATGCAAGGCTAGGCAATGCACGGCAAGGCAAGGAAAGAGTATCGGAAGGAAAGGAAGGCAAGGCAAAGCCACGCAAGGCAAGTGAAACAAAAGGCACGCCACGGCAAGGTGAATCAAAGCTAAGGCACGACAACGCACAGCTAGGCAATGCACGGCAAGGCAAGGAAAGGGTAACGCAAGGCAAGGCACGGTGAGGCTAGGCAAGGCTAATGCACGACAACGCAAGGCTAGGTAATGCACGACAATGCAAGGAAAGCTTAAAGCAAAGGAAGGCACGGTCAGGCGAGATAAGGCTAAGGCTCGACAACGCAAGGCTAGGCAATGCACGGAAGGCAAGCAAAGAGTAACGGAAGGTAAGGAAGGCAAGGGAAAGCAAGGAAAGGCAAGTGTAACGGAAGGAAAGGCACGGCAAGGGGAAACAAGGCTAAGGCACGACAACGCACGGCTAGGCAATGCACGGCAAGGCAAGCAAAGGGTAACGCAAGGAAAGGCACGGTGAATCTAGGCAAGGCTAATGCACGAAAACGCAAGGCTAGGAGATGCACGACAATGCAAGGAAAGCTTAAAGCAACGGAAGGCAAGGTCAGGCGAGATAAGGCTAAGGCACGACAACGCAAGGCTAGGCAATTCAGGGAAGGCAAGCAAAGAGTAACGGAAGGTAAGGAAGGCAAGGAAAAGCAAGGAAAGGCAAGGGTAACGGAAGGAACAGCAAGGCAAGGGGAAACAAGGCTAAGGCAAGGCAACGCAGGCTAGGCAATGCACGGCAAGGCAAGGAAAGGGTAACGCATGGGAAAGCACGGTCAGGCGAGGCAAGGCTAAGGCACGACAACTCAAGGCTAGGCAATGCACGGAAAGCAAGCAAAGAGTAACGGAACGCAAGGAAGGCTAGGGAAAGCAAGGAAAGGCAAGTGTAACGGAAGGAACGGCACGGCAAGGGGAAACAACGCTAAGGCACGACAACGCACGCTAGGCAATGCACAGCAAGGCAAGGAAAGGGTAACGCATGGGAAAGCACGGTCAGGCGAGGCAAGGCTAAGGCATGACAACGCAAGGCTAGGCAATGCACGGAAAGCAAGCAAAGAGTAACGGAACGCAAGGAAGGCAAGGGAAAGCAAGGGAAGGGAAGGGTAACGGAAGGAACGGCACGGCAAGGGGTAACAAGGCTAAGGCACGACAACGCAGGGCTAGGCAATGCACGGCAAGGCAAGGAAAGGGTAACGCAGGGGAAGGCACGGTCAGGTGAAGCAAGGATAAGGCACGACAATGCAAGGCTAGGCAATGCACGGCAAGGCAAGGAAAGAGTAACGGAAGGAAAGGAAGGCAAGGCAAAGCCAGGCAAGGCAAGTGTAACAAAAGGCACGCAACGGCAAGGGGAAACAAGGCTAAGGCACGACAACACACGGCTAGGAAATGCACGGCAAGGCAAGTAAAGCGTAACGCAAGGCAAGGCACGGTGAGGCTAGGCAAGGCTAATGCACGACAACGCAAGGCTAGGCAATACACGACAATGCAAGTAAAGCTTAAAGCAAAGGAAGGCACGGTCAGAAGAGATAAGGCTAAGGCACGACAACGCAAGGCTAGGCAATGCAGGGAAGGCAAGGAAAGAGTAACGGAAGGTAAGGAAGGCAAAGGAAAGCAAGGAAAGGCAATGGTAACGGAAGGAACGGCACGGCAAGGGGAAACAAGTCTAAGGCACGACAACGCACGCTAGGCAATGCACGGCAAGGGAAGGAAAGGGTAACGCATGGGAAAGAACGGTCAGGGGAGGCAAGGCTAAGGCACGACAACGCAAGGCTTCGCAATGCACGGAAGGCAAGCAAATAGTAACGGAAGATAAGGAAGGCAAGGGAAAGCAAAGAAAGGCAAGTGTAACGGAACGAACGGCACGGCAAGGGGAAACAAGGCTAAGGCACGACAACGCACGCTAGGCAATGCACGGCAAGGCAAGGAAAGTGTAACGCATGGGAAAGCACGGTCCGGCGAGGCAAGGCTAAGGAAAGCCAACGCAAGGCTAGGCAATGCACGGTAAGCAAGCAAGGAGTAACGGAATGCAAGGAAGGAAAGGGAAAGCAAGGGAAGGCAAGGGTAACGGAAGGAACGGCACGGCAAGGGGTAACAAGGCTAAGGCACGACAACACACGGCTAGGAAATGCACGGCAAGGCAAGGAAAGGGTAACGCAAGGCAAGGCACGGTCAGGTGAGGCAAGGATAAGGCACGACAATGCAAGGCTAGGCAATGCACGGCAAGGCAAGGAAAGAGTAACGGAAGGAAAGGAAGGCAAGGCAAAGCCAGGCAAGGCAAGTGTAACAAAAGGCACGCCACGGCAAGGGGAAACAAGGCTAAGGCACGACAACGCACGGCTAGGCAATGCACGGCAAGGCAAGGAAAGGGTAACGCAAGGCAAGGCACGGTGAGGCTAGGCAAGGCTAATGCACGACAACGCAAGGCTAGGCAATGCACGACAATGCAAGGAAAGCTTAAAGCAAAGGAAGGCACGGTCAGGCGAGATAAGGCTAAGGCTCGACAACGCAAGGCTAGGCAATGCACGGAAGGCAAGCAAAGAGTAACGGAAGGTAAGGAAGGCAAGGGAAAGCAAAGAAAGGCAAGTGTAACGGAAGGAACGGCACGGCAAGGGGAAACAAGGCTAAGGCACGACAACGCACGGCTAGGCAATGCACGGCAAGGCAAGCAAAGGGTAACGCAAGGAAAGGCACGGTGAGTCTAGGCAAGGCTAATGCACGAAAACGCAAGGCTAGGCGATGCACGACAATGCAAGGAAACTTAAAGCAAAGGAAGGCAAGGTCAGGCGAGATAAGGCTAAGGCACGACAAGGCAAGGCTAGGAAATTCAGGGAAGGCAAGCAAAGAGTAACGGAAGGTAAGCAAGGCAAGGAAAAGGAAGGAAAGGCAAGGGTAACGGAAGGAACGGCACGGCAAGGGGAAACAAGGCTAAGGCACGACAACGCACGCTAGGCAATGCACGGCAAGGCAAGGAAAGGGTAACGCATGGGAAAGCACGGTCAGGCGAGGCAAGGCTAAGGCACGACAACGCAAGGACTAGGCAATGCACGGAAAGCAAGCAAAGAGTAACGGAACGCAAGGAAGGCAAGGGAAAGCAAGGGAAGGCAAGGGTAACGGAAGGAACGGCACGGCAAGGGGAAACAAGGCTAAGGCACGACAACGCACGGCTAGGCAATGCACGGCAAGGCAAGCAAAGGGTAACGCAAGGCAAGGCACGGTGAGGCTAGGCAAGGCTAATGCACGAAAACGCAAGGCTAGGCAATGCACGACAATGCAAGGAAAGCTTAAAGCAAAGGAAGGCAAGGTCAGGCGAGATAAGGCTAAGGCACGACAACGCAAGGCTAGGCAATTCAGGGAAGGCAAGCAAAGAGTAACGGAAGGTAAGCAAGGCAAGGAAAAGCAAGGAAAGGCAAGGGTAACGGAAGGAACGGCACGGCAAGGGGAAACAAGGCTAAGGCACGACACCGAACGCTAGGCAATGAACGGCAAGGCAAGGAAAGGGTAACGCATGGGAAAGCACGGTCAGGCGAGGCAAGGCTAAGGCACGACAACGCAAGGCTAGGCAATGCACGGAAGGCAAGCAAAGAGTAACGGAACGCAAGGAAGGCAAGGGAAAGCAAGGGAAGGCAAGGGTAATGGAAGGAACGGCACGGCAAGGGGAAACAAGGCTAAGGCACGACAACGCACGGCTAGGCAATGCACGGCAAGGCAAGCAAAGGGTAACGCAAGGAAAGGCACGGTGAGGCTAGGCAAGGCTAATGCACGAAAACGCAAGGCTAGGCGATGCACGACAATGCAAGGAAACTTAAAGCAAAGGAAGGCAAGGTCAGGCGAGATAAGGCTAAGGCACGACAAGGCAAGGCTAGGAAATTCAGGGAAGGCAAGCAAAGAGTAACGGAAGGTAAGCAAGGCAAGGAAAAGCAAGGAAAGGCAAGGGTAACGGAAGGAACGGCACGGCAAGGGGAAACAAGTCTAAGGCACGACACCGAACGCTAGGCAATGCACGGCAAGGCAAGGAAAGGGTAACGCATTTGAAAGCACGGTCAGGCGAGGCAACGCTAAGGCACGACAACGCAAGGCTAGGCAATGCACGGAAGGCAAGCAAAGAGTAACGGAAGGAAAGGAAGGCAAGGCAAAGCCAGGCAAGGCAAGGGTAACGGAAGGAACGGCACGGCAAGGGGAAACAAGGCTAAGGCACGACAACGCACGGCTAGGCAATGCACGGCAAGGCAAGGAAAGGGTAACGCAGAGGAAGGCACGGTCAGGCGAGATAAGGCTAAGGCACGACAACGCAAGGCTAGGCAATGCACGGAAGGCAAGCAAAGAGTAACGGAAGGTAAGGAAGGCAAGGGAAAGCAAGGAAAGGCAAGTGTAATGGAAGGAACGGCACGGCAAGGGGAAACAAGGCTAAGGCACGACAACGCACGCTAGGCAATGCACGGCAAGGCAAGGAAAGGGTAACGCATGGGAAAGCACGGTCAGGCGAGGCAAGGCTAAGGCTCGACAACGCAAGGCTAGGCAATGCACGGAAAGCAAGCAAAGTGTAACGGAACGCAAGGAAGGCAAGGGAAAGCAAGGGAAGGCAAGGGTAACGGAAGGAACGGCACGGCAAGGGGTAACAAGGCTAAGGCACGACAACGCAGGGCTAGGCAATGCACGGCAAGGCAAGGAAAGGGTAACGCAGGGGAAGGCACGGTCAGGTGAGGCAAGGATAAGGCACGACAATGCAAGGCTAGGCAATGCACGGCAAGGCAAGGAAAGAGTAACGGAAGGAAAGGAAGGCAAGGCAAAGCCAGGCAAGGCAAGTGTAACAAAAGGCACGCCACGGCAAGGGGAAACAAGGCTAAGGCACGACAACGCACGGCTAGGCAATGCACGGCAAGGCAAGGAAAGGGTAACGCAAGGCAAGGCACGGTGAGGCTAGGCAAGGCTAATGCACGACAACGCAAGGCTAGGCAATGCACGACAATGCAAGGAAAGCTTAAAGCAAAGGAAGGCACGGTCAGGCGAGATAAGGCTAAGGCACGACAACGCAAGGCTAGGCAATGCACGGAAGGCAAGCAAAGAGTAACGGAAGGTAAGGAAGGCAAGGGAAAGCAAGGAAAGGCAAGTGTAACGGAAGGAACGGCACGGCAAGGGGAAACAAGTCTAAGGCACGACAACGCACGCTAGGCAATGAACGGCAAGGCAAGGAAAGGGTAACGCATGGGAAAGCACGGTCAGGCGAGGAAAGGCTAAGGCACGACAACGCAAGGCTAGGCAATGCACGGAAAGCAAGCAAAGAGTAACGGAAGGTAAGGAAGGCAAGGGAAAGCAAGGGAAGGCAAGGGTAACGGAAGGAACGGCACGGCAAGGGGAAACAAGGCTAAGGCACGACAACGCAGGCTAGGCAATGCACGGCAAGGCAAGGAAAGGGTAACGCATGGGAAAGCACGGTCAGGCGAGGCAAGGCTAAGGCACGACAACGCAAGGCTAGGCAATGCACGACAATGCAAGGAAAGCTTAAAGCAAAGGAAGGCAAGGCAAAGCCAGGCAAGGCAAGTGTAACAAAAGGCACGCAACGGCAAGGGGAAACAAGGCTAAGGCACGACAACAGACGGCTAGGAAATGCACGGCAAGGCAAGTAAAGGGTAACGCAAGGCAAGGCACGGTGAGGCTAGGCAAGGCTAATGCACGACAACGCAAGGCTAGGCAATGCACGACAATGCAAGTAAAGCTTAAAGCAAAGGAAGGCACGGTCAGGCGAGATAAGGCTAAGGCACGACAACGCAAGGCTAGGCAATGCAGGGAAGGCAAGGAAAGAGTAACGGAAGGTAAGGAAGGCAAAGGAAAGCAAGGAAAGGCAATGGTAACGGAAGGAACGGCACGGCAAGGGGAAACAAGTCTAAGGCACGACAACGCACGGCTAGGCAATGCACGGCAAGGCAAGCAAAGGGTAACGCATGGGAAAGCACGGTCAGGCGAGGCAAGGCTAAGGAAAGCCAACGCAAGGCTAGGCAATGCACGGTAAGGCAAGGAAAGAGTAACGGAAGGAAAGGAAGGCAAGGCAAAGCCAGGGAAGGCAAGGGTAACGGAAGGAACGGCAACGGCAAGGGGAAACAAGGCTAAGGCACGACAACACACGGCTAGGAAATGCACGGCAAGGCAAGGAAAGGGTAATGCAAGGCAAGGCACGGTGAGGCAAGGCAAGGCTAAGGCACGACAACGCACGGTTAGGCAATGCACGGCAAGGCAAGGAAAGGTTAAAGCAAGGGAAGGCACGGTCAGGCGAGATAAGGCTAAGGTACGACAACGGAAGGCTAGGCAATGCACGGAAGGCAAGCAAAGAGTAACGGAAGGCAAGGAAGGCAAGGGAAAGCAAGGAAAGGCAAGGGTAACGGAAGGAAGACACGGCAAGGGGAAACAAGGCTAAGGCACGGCAACGCAGGCTAGGCAATGCACGGCAAGGCAAGGAAAGGGTAACGCATTGGAAAGCACGGTCAGGCGAGGCAAGGCTAAGGCACGACAACGCAAGGCTAGGCAATGCACGGAAGGCAAGCAAAGAGTAACGGAAGGTAAGGAAGGCAAGGGAAAGCAAGGGAAGGCAAGGGTAACCGAAGGAACGGCACGGCAAGGGGAAACAAGGCTAAGGCACCACAATGCACGGCTAGGCAAGGCAGGGCAAGGCAAGGAAAGGGTAACGCAAGGGAAGGCACGGTCAGGCGAGGCAAGGCTAGGCAATGCACGGAAGGCAAGCAAAGAGTAACGGAAGGTAAGGAAGGCAAGGCAAAGCAAGGAAAGGCAAGTGTAACGGAAGGCACGGCACGGCAAGGGGAAACAAGGCTAAGGCACGACAACGCACGCTAGGCAATGCACGGCAAGGCAAGGCAAGGAAAGGGTAACGCACGACAACGCAAGGCACGGTCAAGGAAAGGCAAAGGAAGGCAAGGCGAGATAAGGCTAAGGCTCGACAACGCAAGGCTAGGCAATGCACGGAAGGCAAGCAAAGTGTAACGGAAGGTAAGGAAGGCAAGGGAAAGCAAGGAAAGGCAAGGGTAACGGAAGGAAGACACGGCAAGGGGAAACAAGGCTAAGGCACGACAACGCACGGCTAGGCAATGCACGGCAAGGCAAGGAAAGGGTAACGCAAGGGAAGGCACGGTCAGGCGAGGAAAGGCTAAGGCACGACAACGCAAGGCTAGGCAATGCACGGAAGGCAAGCAAAGAGTAACGGAATGCAAGGAAGGCAAGGGAAAGCAAGGGAAGTCAAGGGTAACGGAAGGAACGGCACGGCAAGGGGAAACAAGGCTAAGGCACGACAACGCACGGCTAGGCAATGCACGGCAAGGCAAGCAAAGGGTAACGCAAGGCAAGGCACGGTGAGGCTAGGCAAGGCTAATGCACGAAAACGCAAGGCTAGGCAATGCACGACAATGCAAGGAAAGCTTAAAGCAAAGGAAGGCAAGGTCAGGCGAGATAAGGCTAAGGCACGACAACGCAAGGCTAGGCAAGTCAGGGAAGGCAAGCAAAGAGTAACGGAAGGTAAGGAAGGCAAGGAAAAGCAAGGAAAGGCAAGGGTAACGGAAGGAACGGCACGGCAAGGGGAAACAAGGCTAAGGCACGACACCGCACGCTAGGCAATGCACGGCAAGGCAAGGAAAGGGTAACGCATGGGAAAGCACGGTCAGGCGAGGCAAGGCTAAGGCACGACAACGCAAGGCTAGGCAATGCACGGAAAGCAAGCAAAGAGTAACGGAACGCAAGGAAGGCAAGGGAAAGCAAGGGAAGGCAAGGGTAACGGAAGGAACGGCACGGCAAGGGGTAACAAGGCTAAGGCACGACAACGCAGGGCTAGGCAATGCACAGCAAGGCAAGGAAAGGGTAACGCAGGGGAAGGCACGGTCAGGTGAAGCAAGGATAAGGCACGACAATTCAAGGCTAGGCAATGCACGGCAAGGCAAGGAAAGAGTAACGGAAGGAAAGGAAGGCAAGGCAAAGCCAGGCAAGGCAAGTGTAACAAAAGGCACGCAACGGCAAGGGGAAACAAGGCTAAGGCACGACAACAGACGGCTAGGAAATGCACGGCAAGGCAAGTAAAGGGTAACGCAAGGCAAGGCACGGTGAGGCTAGGCAAGGCTTATGCACGACAACGCAAGGCTACGCAATACACGACAATGCAAGTAAAGCTTAAAGCAAAGGAAGGCACGGTCAGAAGAGATAAGGCTAAGGCACGACAACGCAAGGCTAGGCAATGCAGGGAAGGCAAGGAAAGAGTAACGGAAGGTAAGGAAGGCAAGGGAAAGCAAGGAAAGGCAATGGTAACGCAAGGAACGGCACGGCAAGGGGAAACAAGTCTAAGGCACGACAACGCACGCTAGGCAATGCACGGCAAGGGAAGGAAAGGGTAACGCATGGGAAAGAACGGTCAGGGGAGGCAAGGCTAAGGCACGACAACGCAAGGCTTCGCAATGCACGGAAGGCAAGCAAAGAGTAACGGAAGGTAAGGAAGGCAAGGGAAAGCAAAGAAAGGCAAGTGTAACGGAAGGAACGGCACGGCAAGGGGAAACAAGGCTAAGGCACGACAACGCACGCTAGGCAATGCACGGCAAGGCAAGGAAAGGGTAACGCATGGGAAAGCACGGTCAGGCGAGGCAAGGCTAAGGAAAGCCAACGCAAGGCTAGGCAATGCACGGTAAGCAAGCAAGGAGTAACGGAATGCAAGGAAGGAAAGGGAAATCAAGGGAAGGCAAGGGTAACGGAAGGAACGGCACGGCAAGGGGTAACAAGGCTAAGGCACGACAACACACGGCTAGGAAATGCACGGCAAGGCAAGGAAAGGGTAACGCAAGGCAAGGCACGGTGAGGCTAGGCAAGGTTAATGCACGACAACGCAAGGCTAGGCAATGCACGACAATGCAAGGAAAGCTTAAAGCAAAGGAAGGCACGGTCAGGCGAGATAAGGCTAAGGCACGTCAACGCAAGGCTAGGCAATGCACGGAAGGGAAGCAAAGAGTAACGGAAGGTAAGCAAGGCAAGGGAAAGCAAGGAAAGGCAATAGTAACGGAAGGAACGGCACGGCAAGGGGAAACAAGGCTAAGGCACGACAACGCACGCTAGGCAATGCACGGCAAGGGAAGGAAAGGGTAACGCATGGGAAATCACGGTCAGGCGAGGCAAGGCTAAGGCATGACAACGCAAGTCTAGGCAATGCACGGAAAGCAAGCAAAGAGTAACGGAACACAAGGAAGGCAAAGGAAAGCAAGGGAAGGCAAGGGTAATGGAAGGAGCGGCACGGCAAGGGGAAACAAGGCTAAGGCACGACAACGCACGGCTAGGCAATGCATGGCAAGGCAAGCAAAGGGTAACGCAAGGAAAGGCACGGTGAGGCTAGGCAAGGCTAATGCACGAAAACGCAAGGCTAGGCGATGCACGACACTGCAAGGAAACTTAAAGCAAAGGAAGGCAAGGTCAGGCGAGATAAGGCTAAGGCACGACAAGGCAAGGCTAGGAAATTCAGGGAAGGCAAGCAAAGAGTAACGGAAGGTAAGCAAGGCAAGGAAAAGGAAGGAAAGGCCAGGGTAACGGAAGGAACGGCACGGCAAGGGGAAACAAGTCTAAGGCACGACACCGAACGCTAGGCAATGAACGGCAAGGCAAGGAAAGGGTAACGCATTTGAAAGCACGGTCAGGCGCGGCAACGCTAAGGCACGACAACGCAAGGCTAGGCAATGCAGGGAAGGCAAGCAAAGAGTAACGGAAGGTAAGGAAGGCAAGGAAAAGCAAGGAAAGGCAAGGGTAACGGAAGGAACGACACGGGAAGCGGAAACAAGGCTAAGGCACGGCAACGCAGGCTGGGCAACGCACGGCAAGGCAAGGAAAGGGTAACGCATGGGAAAGCAAGTTCAGGCGAGGCAAGGCTAAGGCACGACAACGCAAGGCTAGGCAATGCACGGAAGGCAAGCAAAGAGTAACGGAAGGTAAGGAAGGCAAGGGAAAGCAAAGAAAGGCAAGTGTAACGGAAGGAACGGCACGGCAAGGGGAAACAAGGCTAAGGCACTACACCGAACGCTAGGCAATGAACGGCAAGGCAAGGTAAGGGTAACGCATGGGAAAGCACGGTCAGGCGAGGCAAGGCTAGGCAATGCACGGAAGGCAAGCAAAGAGTAACGGAAGGTAAGGAAGGCAAGGAAAAGCAAGGAAAAACAAGTGTAATGGAAGGAACGGCACGGCAAGGGGAAACAAGGCTAAGGCACGACAACGCACGCTAGGCAATGCACGGCAAGGCAAGGAAAGGGTAACGCATGGGAAAGCACGGTCAGGCGAGGCAAGACTAAGGCATGACAACGCAAGGCTAGGCAATGCACGGAAAGCAAGCAAAGTGTAACGCAACGCAAGGAAGGCAAGGGAAAGCAAGGGAAGGCAAGGGTAACGGAAGGAACGGCACGGCAAGGGGTAAGAAGGCTAAGGCACGACAACGGAGGGCTAGGCAATGCACGGCAAGGCAAGGAAAGGGTAACGCAGGGGAAGGCACGGTCAGGTGAGGCAAGGATAAGGCACGACAATGCAAGGCTAGGCAATGCACGGCAAGGCAAGGAAAGAGTAAAGGAAGGAAAGGAAGGCAAGGCAAAGCCAGGCAAGGCAAGTGTAACAAAAGACACGCCACGGCAAGGAGAATCAAGGCTAAGGCACGACAACGCACGGCTAGGCAATGCACGGCAAGGCAAGGAAAGGGTAACGCAAGGCAAGGCACGGTGAGGCTAGGCAAGGCTAATGCACGACAACGCAAGGCTAGGCAATGCACGACAATGCAAGGAAAGCTTAAAGCAAAGGAAGGCACGGTCAGGCGAGATAAGGCTAAGGCTCGACAACGCAAGGCTAGGCAATGCACGGAAGGCAAGCAAAGAGTAACGGAAGGTAAGGAAGGCAAGGGAAAGCAAAGAAAGGCAAGTGTAAGGGAAGGAACGGCACGGCAAGGGGAAACAAGGCTAAGGCACGACAACGCACGGCTAGGCAATGCACGGCAAGGCAAGCAAAGGGTAACGCAAGGAAAGGCACGGTGAGTCTAGGCAAGGCTAATGCACGAAAACGCAAGGCTAGGCGATGCACGACAATGCAAGGAAAGCTTAAAGCAAAGGAAGGCAAGGTCAGGCGAGATAAGGCTAAGGCACGACAACGCAAGGCTAGGCAATTCAGGGAAGGCAAGCAAAGAGTAACGGAAGGTAAGGAAGGCAAGGAAAAGCAAGGAAAGGCAAGGGTAACGGAAGGAACGGCACGGCAAGGGGAAACAAGGCTAAGGCACGGCAACGCAGGCTAGGCAATGCACGGCAAGGCAAGGAAAGGGTAACGCATGGGAAAGCACGGTCAGGCGAGGCAAGGCTAAGGCACGACAAAGCAAGGCTAGGCAATGCACGGAAAGGAAGCAAAGAGTAACGGAACGCAAGGAAGGCAAGGGAAAGCAAGGGAAGGCAAGGGTAACGGAAGGAACGGCACGGCAAGGGGAAACAAGGCTAAGGCACGACAACGCACGGCTAGGCAATGCACGGCAAGGCAAGCAACGGGTAACGCAAGGCAAGGCACGGTGAGGCTAGGCAAGGCTAATGCACGAAAACGCAAGGCTAGGCAATGCACGACAATGCAAGGAAAGCTTAAAGCAAAGGAAGGCAAGGTCAGGCGAGATAAGGCAAAGGCACGACAACGCAAGGCTAGGCAATGCACGGAAGGCAAGCAAAGAGTAACGGAAGGTAAGGAAGGCAAGGAAAAGCAAGGAAAGGCAAGGGTAACGGAAGGAACGGCACGGCAAGGGGAAACAAGGCTAAGGCACAACAACGCAGGGCTAGGCAATGCACGGCAAGGCAAGGAAAGGGTAACGCAGGGGAAGGCACGGTCAGGTGAGGCAAGGATAAGGCACGACAATGCAAGGCTAGGCAATGCACGGCAAGGCAAGGAAAGAGTAACGGAAGGAAAGGAAGGCAAGGCAAAGCCAGGCAAGGCAAGTGTAACGGAAGGAACGGCACGGCAAGGGGAAACAAGGCTAAGGCACGACAACAGACGGCTAGGAAATGCACGGCAAGGCAAGTAAAGGGTAACGCAAGGCAAGGCACGGTGAGGCTAGGCAAGGCTAATGCACGACAACGCAAGGCTAGGCAATGCACGACAAAGCAAGTAAAGCTTAAAGCAAAGGAAGGCACGGTCAGAAGAGATAAGGCTAAGGCACGACAACGCAAGGCTAGGCAATGCAGGGAAGGCAAGGAAAGAGTAACGGAAGGTAAGGAAGGCAAAGGAAAGCAAGGAAAGGCAATGGTAACGGAAGGAACGGTACGGCAAGGGGAAACAAGTCTAAGGCACGACAACGCACGCTAGGCAATGCACGGCAAGGGAAGGAAAGGGTAACGCATGGGAAAGAACGGTCAGGGGAGGCAAGGCTAAGGCACGACAACGCAAGGCTTCGCAATGCACGGAAGGCAAGCAAATAGTAACGGAAGGTAAGGAAGGCAAGGGAAAGCAAAGAAAGGCAAGTGTAACGGAAGGAACGGCACGGCAAGGGGAAACAAGGCTAAGGCACGACAACGCACGCTAGGCAATGCACGGCAAGGCAAGGAAAGGGTAACGCATGGGAAAGCACGGTCCGGCGAGGCAAGGCTAAGGAAAGCCAACGCAAGGCTAGGCAATGCACGGTAAGCAAGCAAGGAGTAACGGAATGCAAGGAAGGAAAGGGAAAGCAAGGGAAGGCAAGGGTAACGGAAGGAACGGCACGGCAAGTGGTAACAAGGCTAAGGCACGACAACACACGGCTAGGAAATGCACGGCAAGGCAAGGAAAGGGTAACGCAAGGCAAGGCACGGTGAGGCTAGGCAAGGTTAATGCACGACAACGCATGGCTAGGCAATGCACGACAATGCAAGGAAAGCTTAAAGCAAAGGAACGCACGGTCAGGCGAGATAAGGCTAAGGCACGACAACGCAAGGCTAGGCAATGCACGGAAGGCAAGCAAAGAGTAACGGAAGGTAAGGAAGGCAAGGGAAAGCAAAGAAAGGCAAGTGTAACGGAAGGAACGGCACGGCAAGGGGAAACAAGGCTAAGGCACGACAACGCACGGCTAGGCAATGCACGGCAAGGCAAGCAAAGGGTAACGCAAGGAAAGGCACGGTGAGTCTAGGCAAGGCTAATGCACGAAAACGCAAGGCTAGGCGATGCACGACAATGCAACGAAAGCTTAAAGCAAAGGAAGGCAAGGTCAGGCGAGATAAGGCTAAGGCACGACAACGCAAGGCTAGGCAATTCAGGGAAGGCAAGCAAAGAGTAACGGAAGGTAAGGAAGGCAAGGAAAAGCAAGGAAAGGCAAGGGTAACGGAAGGAACGGCACGGCAAGGGGAAACAAGGCTAAGGCACGGCAACGCAGGCCAGGCAATGCACGGCAAGGCAAGGAAAGGGTAACGCATGGGAAAGCACGGTCAGGCGAGGCAAGGCTAAGGCACGACAACGCAAGGCTAGGCAATGCGCGGAAAGCAAGCAAAGAGTAACGGAACGCAAGGAAGGCAAGGGAAAGCAAGGGAAGGCAAGGGTAACGGAAGGAACGGCACGGCAAGGGGAAACAAGGCTAAGGCACGACAACGCAGGGCTAGGCAATGCACGGCAAGGCAAGGAAAGGGTAACGCAGGGGAAGGCACGGTCAGGTGAAGCAAGGATAAGGCACGACAATGCAAGGCTAGGCAATGCACGGCAAGGCAAGGAAAGAGTAACGGAAGGAAAGGAAGGCAAGGCAAAGCCAGGCAAGGCAAGTGTAACAAAAGGCACGCAACGGCAAGGGGAAACAAGGCTAAGGCACGACAACAGACGGCTAGGAAATGCACGGCAAGGCAAGTAAAGGGTAACGCAAGGCAAGGCACGGTGAGGCTAGGCAAGGCTAATGCACGACAACGCAAGGCTAGGCAATACACGACAATGCAAGTAAAGCTTAAAGCAAAGGAAGGCACGGTCAGAAGAGATAAGGCTAAGGCACGACAACGCAAGGCTAGGCAATGCAGGGAAGGCAAGGAAAGAGTAACGGAAGGTAAGGAAGGCAAAGGAAAGCAAGGAAAGGCAATGGTAACGGAAGGAACGGCACGGCAAGGGGAAACAAGGCTAAGGCACGACAACGCACGGCTAGGCAATGCACGGCAAGGCAAGGAAAGGGTAACGCAAGGCAAGGCACGGTGAGGCTAGGCAAGGTTAATGCACGACAACGCAAGGCTAGGCAATGCACGACAATGCAAGGAAAGCTTAAAGCAAAGGAAGGCACGGTCAGGCGAGATAAGGCTAAGGCACGACAACGCAAGGCTAGGCAATGCACGGAAGGCAAGCAAAGAGTAACGGAAGGTAAGGAAGGCAAGGGAAAGCAAGGAAAGGCAATAGTAACGGAAGGAACGGCACGGCAAGGGGAAACAAGGCTAAGGCACGACAACGCACGCTAGGCAATGCACGGCAAGGGAAGGAAAGGGTAACGCATGGGAAATCACGGTCAGGCGAGGCAAGGCTAAGGCATGACAACGCAAGGCTAGGCAATGCACGGAAAGCAAGCAAAGAGTAACGGAACGCAAGGAAGGCAAAGGAAAGCAAGGGAAGGCAAGGGTAATGGAAGGAGCGGCACGGCAAGGGGAAACAAGGCTAAGGCACGACAACGCACGGCTAGGCAATGCACGGCAAGGCAAGCAAAGGGTAACGCAAGGAAAGGCACGGTGAGGCTAGGCAAGGCTAATGCACGAAAACGCAAGGCTAGGCGATGCACGACAATGCAAGGAAACTTAAAGCAAAGGAAGGCAAGGTCAGGCGAGATAAGGCTAAGGCACGACAAGGCAAGGCTAGGAAATTCAGGGAAGGCAAGCAAAGAGTAACGGAAGGTAAGCAAGGCAAGGAAAAGGAAGGAAAGGCCAGGGTAACGGAAGGAACGGCACGGCAAGGGGAAACAAGTCTAAGGCACGACACCGAACGCTAGGCAATGAACGGCAAGGCAAGGAAAGGGTAACGCATTTGAAAGCACGGTCAGGCGCGGCAACGCTAAGGCACGACAACGCAAGGCTAGGCAATGCAGGGAAGGCAAGCAAAGAGTAACGGAAGGTAAGGAAGGCAAGGAAAAGCAAGGAAAGGCAAGGGTAACGGAAGGAACGGCACGGGAAGCGGAAACAAGGCTAAGGCACGGCAACGCAGGCTGGGCAATGCACGGCAAGGCAAGGAAAGGGTAACGCATGGGAAAGCAAGTTCAGGCGAGGCAAGGCTAAGGCACGACAACGCAAGGCTAGGCAATGCACGGAAGGCAAGCAAAGAGTAACGGAAGGTAAGGAAGGCAAGGGAAAGCAAAGAAAGGCAAGTGTAACGGAAGGAACGGCACGGCAAGGGGAAACAAGGCTAAGGCACGACACCGAACGCTAGGCAATGAACGGCAAGGCAAGGTAAGGGTAACGCATGGGAAAGCACGGTCAGGCGAGGTAGGCTAGGCAATGCACGGAAGGCAAGCAAAGAGTAACGGAAGGTAAGGAAGGCAAGGGAAAGCAAAGAAAGGCAAGTGTAATGGAAGGAACGGCACGGCACGGGGAAACAAGGCTAAGGCACGACAACGCACGCTAGGCAATGTACGGCAAGGCAAGGAAAGGGTAACGCATGGGAAAGCACGGTCAGGCGAGGCAAGGCTAAGGCATGACAACGCAAGGCTAGGCAATGCACGGAAAGCAAGCAAAGTGTAACGGAACGCAAGGAAGGCAAGGGAAAGCAAGGGAAGGCAAGGGTAACGGAAGGAACGGCACGGCAAGGGGTAAGAAGGCTAAGGCACGACAACGCAGGGCTAGGCAATGCACGGCAAGGCAAGGAAAGGGTAACGCAAGGGAAAGCACGGTCAGGTGAGGCAAGGATAAGGCACGACAATGCAAGGCTAGGCAATGCACGGCAAGGCAAGGAAAGAGTAACGGAAGGAAAGGAAGGCAAGGCAAAGCCAGGCAAGGCAAGTGTAACAAAAGGCACGCCACGGCAAGGGGAAACAAGGCTAAGGCACGACAACGCACGGCTAGGCAATGCACGGCAAGGCAAGGAAAGGGTAACGCAAGGCAAGGCACGGTGAGGCTAGGCAAGGCTAATGCACGACAACGCAAGGCTAGGCAATGCACGACAATGCAAGGAAAGCTTAAAGCAAAGGAAGGCACGGTCAGGCGAGATAAGGCTAAGGCTCGACAACGCAAGGCTAGGCAAAGCACGGAAGGCAAGCAAAGTGTAACGGAAGGTAAGGAAGGCAAGGGAAAGCAAGGAAAGGCAAGTGTAACGGAAGGAACGACACGGCAAGGGGAAACAAGGCTAAGGCACGACAAGGCACGCTAGGCAATGCACGGCAAGGCAAGGAAAGGGTAACGCATGGGAAAGCACGGTCAGGCGAGGCAAGGCTAAGGCACGACAACGCAAGGCTAGGCAATGCACGGAAGGCAAGCAAAGAGTAACGGAACGTAAGGAAGGCAAGGGAAAGCAAGGAAAGGCAAGGGTAACGGAAGGAACGGCACGGCAAGGGGAAACAAGGCTAAGGCACGACAACGCACGGCTAGGCAATGCACGGCAAGGCAAGCAAAGGGTAACGCAACGCAAGGCACTGTGAGGCTAGGCAAGGCTAATGCACGAAAACGCAAGGCTAGGCGATGCACGACAATGCAAGGAAAGCTTAAAGCAAAGGAAGGCAAGGTCAGGCGAGATAAGGCTAAGGCACGACAACGCAAGGCTAGGCAATTCAGGGAAGGCAAGCAAAGAGTAACGGAAGGTAAGCAAGGCAAGGAAAAGCAAGGAAAGGCAAGGGTAACGGAAGGAACGGCACGGCAAGGGGGAACAAGTCTAAGGCACGACACCGAACGCTAGGCAATGAACGGCAAGGCAAGGAAAGGGTAACGCATGGGAAAGCACGGTCAGGCGAGGCAAGGCTAAGGCACGACAACGCAAGGCTAGGCAAAGCACGGAAATCAAGCAAAGAGTAACGGAACGCAAGGAAGGCAAGGGAAAGCAAGGGAAGGCAAGGGTAACGGAAGGAACGGCACGGCAAGGGGTAACAAGGCTAAGGCACGACAACGCAGGGCTAGGCAATGCACGGCAAGGCAAGGAAAGGGTAACGCAGGGGAAGGCACGGTCAGGTGAAGCAAGGATAAGGCACGACAATGCAAGGCTAGGCAATGCACGGCAAGGCAAGGAAAGAGTAACGGAAGGAAAGGAAGGCAAGGCAAAGCCAGGCAAGGCAAGTGTAACAAAAGGCACGCAACGGCAAGGGGAAACAAGGCTAAGGCACGACAACAGACGGCTAGGAAATGCACGGCAAGGCAAGTAAAGGGTAACGCAAGGCAAGGCACGGTGAGGCTAGGCAAGGCTAATGCACGACAACGCAAGGCTAGGCAATGCACGACAATGCAAGTAAAGCTTAAAGCAAAGGAAGGCACGGTCAGAAGAGATAAGGCTAAGGCACGACAACGCAAGGCTAGGCAATGCAGGGAAGGCAAGGAAAGAGTAACGGAAGGTAAGGAAGGCAAAGGAAAGCAAGGAAAGGCAATGGTAACGGAAGGAACGGCACGGCAAGGAGAAACAAGTCTAAGGCACGACAACGCACGCTAGGCAATGCACGGGAAGGGAAGGAAAGGGTAACGCATGGGAAAGAACGGTCAGGGGAGGCAAGGCTAAGGCACGACAACACAAGGCTTCGCAATGCACGGAAGGCAAGCAAATAGTAACGGAAGGTAAGGAAGGCAAGGGAAAGCAAAGAAAGGCAAGTGTAACGGAAGGAACGGCACGGCAAGGGGAAACAAGGCTAAGGCACGACAACGCACGCTAGGCAATGCACGGCAAGGCAAGGAAAGGGTAACGCATGGGAAAGCACGGTCAGGCGAGGCAAGGCTAAGGCACGACAACGCAAGGCTAGGCAATGCACGGCAAGGCAAGCAAAGGGTAACGCAAGGAAAGGCACGGTGAGTCTAGGCAAGGCTAATGCACGAAAACGCAAGGCTAGGCGATGCACGACAATACAAGGAAAGCTTAAAGCAAAGGAAGGCAAGGTCAGGCGAGATAAGGCTAAGGCACGACAACGCAAGGCTAGGCAATTCAGGGAAGGCAAGCAAAGAGTAACGGAAGGTAAGGAAGGCAAGGAAAAGCAAGGAAAGGCAAGGGTAACGGAAGGAACGGCACGGCAAGGGGAAACAAGGCTAAGGGACGGCAACGCAGGCTAGGCAATGCACGGCAAGGCAAGGAAAGGGTAACGCATGGGAAAGCACGGTCAGGCGAGGCAAGGCTAAGGCACGACAACGCAAGGCTAGGCAATGCACGGAAAGGAAGCAAAGAGTAACGGAACGCAAGGAAGGCAAGGGAAAGCAAGGGAAGGCAAGGGTAACGGAAGGAATGGCACGGCAAGGGGAAACAAGGCTAAGGCACGACAACGCACGGCTAGGCAATGCACGGCAAGGCAAGCAAAGGGTAACGCAAGGCAAGGAACGGTGAGGCTAGGCAAGGCTCATGCACGAAAACGCAAGGCTAGGCAATGCACGACGATGCAAGGAAAGCTTAAAGCAAAGGAAGGCAAGGTCAGGCGAGATAAGGCAAAGGCACGGCAACGCAAGGCTAGGCAATGCACGGAAAGCAAGCAAAGAGTAACGGAACGCAAGGAAGGCAAGGGAAAGCAAGGGAAGGCAAGGGTAACGGAAGGAACGGCACGGCAAGGGGTAACAAGGCTAAGGCACGACAACGCAGGGCTAGGCAATGCACGGCAAGGCAAGGAAAGGGTAACGCAGGGGAAGGCACGGTCAGGTGAGGCAAGGATAAGGCACGACAATGCAAGGCTAGGCAATGCACGGCAAGGCAAGGAAAGAGTAACGGAAGGAAAGGAAGGCAAGGCAAAGCCAGGCAAGGCAAGTGTAACAAAAGGCACGCAACGGCAAGGGGAAACAAGGCTAAGGCACGACAACAGACGGCTAGGAAATGCACGGCAAGGCAAGTAAAGGGTAACGCAAGGCAAGGCACGGTGAGGCTAGGCAAGGCTAATGCACGACAACGCAAGGCTAGGCAATGCACGACAAAGCAAGTAAAGCTTAAAGCAAAGGAAGGCACGGTCAGAAGAGATAAGGCTAAGGCACGACAACGCAAGGCTAGGCAATGCAGGGAAGGCAAGGAAAGAGTAATGGAAGGTAAGGAAGGCAAAGGAAAGCAAGGAAAGGCAATGGTAACGGAAGGAACGGCACGGCAAGGGGAAACAAGTCTAAGGCACGACAACGCACGCTAGGCAATGCACGGCAAGGGAAGGAAAGGGTAACGCATGGGAAAGAACGGTCAGGGGAGGCAAGGCTAAGGCACGACAACGCAAGGCTTCGCAATGCACGGAAGGCAAGCAAAGAGTAACGGAAGGTAAGGAAGGCAAGGGAAAGCAAAGAAAGGCAAGTGTAACGGAAGGAACGGCACGGCAAGGGGAAACAAGGCTAAGGCACGACAACGCACGCTAGGGAATGCACGGCAAGGGAAGGAAAGGGTAACGCATGGGAAAGCACGGTCAGGCGAGGCAAGGCTAAGGAAAGCCAACGCAAGGCTAGGCAATGCACGGTAAGCAAGCAAGGAGTAACGGAATGCAAGGAAGGAAAGGGAAAGCAAGGGAAGGCAAGGGTAACGGAAGGAACGGCACGGGAAGGGGTAACAAGGCTAAGGCACGACAACACACGGCTTGGAAATGCACGGCAAGGCAAGGAAAGGGTAACGCAAGGCAAGGCACGGTGAGGCTAGGCAAGGTTAATGCACGACAACGCATGGCTAGGCAATGCACGACAATGCAAGGAAAGCTTAAAGCAAAGGAAGGCACGGTCAGGCGAGATAAGGCTAAGGCACGACAACGCAAGGCTAGGCAATGCACGGAAGGCAAGCAAAGAGTAACGGAAGGTAAGGAAGGCAAGGGAAAGCAAGGAAAGGCAATAGTAACGGAAGGAACTGCACGGCAAGGGGAAACAAGGCTAAGGCACGACAACGCACGCTAGGCAATGCACGGCAAGGCCAGGAAAGGGTAACGCATGGGAAATCACGGTCAGGCGAGGCAAGGCTAAGGCATGACAACGCAAGGCTAGGCAATGCACGGAAAGCAAGCAAAGAATAACGGAACGCAAGGAAGGCAAGGGAAAGCAAGGGAAGGCAAGGGTAATGGAAGGAGCGGCACGGCAAGGGGAAACAAGGCTAAGGCACGACAACGCAGGCTAGGCAATGCACGGCAAGGCAAGCAAAGGGTAACGCAAGGCAAGGCACGGTGAGGCTAGGCAAGGCTAATGCACGAAAACGCAAGGCTAGGCGATGCACGACAATGCAAGGAAACTTAAAGCAAAGGAAGGCAAGGTCAGGCGAGATAAGGCTAAGGCACGACAAGGCAAGGCTAGGAAATTCAGGGAAGGCAAGCAAAGAGTAACGGAAGGTAAGCAAGGCAAGGAAAAGGAAGGAAAGGCCAGGGTAACGGAAGGAACGGCACGGCAAGGGGAAACAAGTCTAAGGCACGACACCGAACGCTAGGCAATGAACGGCAAGGCAAGGAAAGGGTAACGCATTTGAAAGCACGGTCAGGCGACGCAACGCTAAGGCACGACAACGCAAGACTAGGCAATGCAGGGAAGGCAAGCAAAGAGTAACGGAAGGTAAGGAAGGCAAGGAAAAGCAAGGAAAGGCAAGGGTAACGGAAGGAACGGCACGGGAAGCGGAAACAAGGCTAAGGCACGGCAACGCAGGCTGGGCAATGCACGGCAAGGCAAGGAAAGGGTAACGCATGGGAAAGCAAGTTCAGGCGAGGCAAGGCTAAGGCACGACAACGCAAGGCTAGGCAATGCAGGGAAGGCAAGCAAAGGGTAACGGAAGGTAAGGAAGGCAAGGAAAAGCAAGGAAAGGCAAGTGTAACGGAAGGAACTGCACGGCAAGGGGAAACAAGGCTAAGGCACGACACCGAACGCTAGGCAATGAACGGCAAGGCAAGGAAAGGGTAACGCATGGAAAGCACGGTCAGGCGAGGCAAGGCTAAGGCACGACAACGCAAGGCTAGGCAAGAGTAACGGAAAGTAAGGAAGGCAAGGGAAAGCAAGGAAAGGCAAGTGTAATGGAAGGAACGGCACGGCAAGGGGAAACAAGGCTAAGGCACGACAACGCACGCTAGGCAATGCACGGCAAGGCAAGGAAAGGGTAACGCATGGGAAAGCACGGTCAGGCGAGGCAAGGCTAAGGCATGACAACGCAAGGCTAGGCAATGCACGGAAAGCAAGCAAAGTGTAACGGAACGCAAGGAAGGCAAGGGAAAAAAAGGGAAGGCAAGGGTAACGGAAGGAACGGCACGGCAAGGGGTAACAAGGCTAAGGCACGACAACGCAGGGCTAGGCAATGCACGGCCAGGCAAGGGAGGGGTAACGCAGGGGAAGTCACGGTCAGGTGAGGCAAGGATAAGGCACGACAATGCAAGGCTAGGCAAGGCACGGCAAGGCAAGGAAAGAGTAACGGAAGGAAAGGAAGGCAAGGCAAAGCAAGGCAAGGCAAGGGTAACGGAAGGAACGGCACGGCAAGGGGAAACAAGGCTAAGGCACGACAACGCACGGCTAGGCAATGCACGGCAAGGCAAGGAAAGGGTAACGCAAGGCAAGGCACGGTCAGGCGAGGCAAGGCTAAGGCACGACAACGCAAGGCTAGGCAATGCACGACAATGCAAGGAAAGCTTAAAGTAAAGAAAGGCACGGTCAGGCGAGATAAGGCTAAGGCTCGACAACGCAAGGCTAGGCAAAGCAGGGAAGGCAAGCAAAGAGTAACGGAAGGTAAGCAAGGCAAGGAAAAGCAAGGAAAGGCAAGGGTAACGGAAGGAACGGCACGGCAAGGGGAAACAAGGCTAAGGCACGACAAGGCAGGGCTAGGCAATGCACGGCAAGGCAAGGAAAGGGTAACGCATGGGAAAGCACGGTCAGGCGAGGCAAGGCTAAGGCACGACAACGCAAGGCTAGGCAATGCACGGAAAGCAAGCAAAGAGTAACGGAACGCAAGGAAGGCAAGGGAAAGCAAGGGAAGGCAAGGGTAACGGAAGGAACGGCACGGCAAGGGGAAACAAGGCTAAGGCACGACAACGCACGGCTAGGCAATGCACGGCAAGGCAAGCAAAGGGTAACGCAACGCAAGGCACGGTGAGGCTAGGCAAGGCTAATGCACGAAAACGCAAGGCTAGGCAATACACGACAATGCAAGGAAAGCTTAAAGCAAAGGAAGGCAAGGTCAGGCGAGATAAGGCAAAGGCACGACAACGCAAGGCTAGGCAATTCAGGGAAGGCAAGCAAAGAGTAACGGAAGGTAAGGAAGGCAAGGAAAAGCAAGGAAAGGCAAGGGTAACGGAAGGAACGGCACGGCAAGGGGGAAACAAGTCTAAGGCACGACAACGAACGCTAGGCAATGCACGGCAAGGCAAGGAAAGGGTAACGCATGGGAAAGAACGGTCAGGGGAGGCAAGGCTAAGGCACGACAACACAAGGCTAGGCAATGCACGGAAGGCAAGCAAAGAGTAACGGAAGGTAAGGAAGGCAAGGGAAAGCAAGGAAAGGCAAGTGTAACGGAAGGAACGGCACGGCAAGGGGAAACAAGGCTAAGGCACGACAACGCACGCTAGGCAATGCACGGCAAGGCAAGGAAATGGTAACGCATGGGAAAGCACGGTCAGGCGAGGCAAGGCTAAGGAAAGCCAACGCAAGGCTAGGCAATGCACGGAAAGCAAGCAAGGAGTAACGGAATGCAAGGAAGGAAAGGGAAAGCAAGGGAAGGCAAGGGTAACGGAAGGAACGGCACGGCAAGGGGTAACAAGGCTAAGGCACGACAACACACGGCTAGGAAATGCACGGCAAGGCAAGGAAAGCTTAAAGCAAAGGAAGGCACGGTCAGGCGAGATAAGGCTAAGGCACGACAACGCAAGGCTAGGCAATGCACGGAAGGCAAGCAAAGAGTAACGGAAGGTAAGGAAGGCAAGGGAAAGCAAGGAAAGGCAAGACAACGCACGGCTAGGCAATGCACGGCAAGGCAAGGAAAGGGTAACGCATGGGAAATCACGGTCAGGCGAGGCAAGGCTAAGGCATGACAACGCAAGGCTAGGCAATGCACGGAAAGCAAGCAAAGAATAACGGAACGCAAGGAATGCAAGGGAAAGCAAGGGAAGGCAAGGGTAACGGAAGGAACGGCACGGCAAGGGGAAACAAGGCTAAGGCACGACAACGCACGGCTAGGCAATGCACGGCAAGGCAAGCAAAGGGTAACGCAAGGCAAGGCACGGTGAGGCTAGGCAAGGCTAATGCACGAAAACGCAAGGCTAGGCGATGCACGACAATGCAAGGAAAGCTTAAAGCAAAGGAAGGCAAGGTCAGGCGAGATAAGGCTAAGGCACGACAAGGCAAGGCTAGGAAATTCAGGGAAGGCAAGCAAAGAGTAACGGAAGGTAAGCAAGCAAGGAAAAGGAAGGAAAGGCCAGGGTAACGGAAGGAACGGCACGGCAAGGGGAAACAAGTCTAAGGCACGACACCGAACGCTAGGCAATGAACGGCAAGGCAAGGAAAGGGTAACGCATTTGAAAGCACGGTCAGGCGACGCAACGCTAAGGCACGACAACGCAAGGCTAGGCAATGCAGGGAAGGCAAGCAAAGAGTAACGGAAGGTAAGGAAGGCAAGGAAAAGCAAGGAAAGGCAAGGGTAACGGAAGGAACGGCACGGGAAGCGGAAACAAGGCTAAGGCACGGCAACGCAGGCTGGGCAATGCACGGCAAGGCAAGGAAAGGGTAACGCATGGGAAAGCAAGTTCAGGCGAGGCAAGGCTAAGGCACGACAACGCAAGGCTAGGCAATGCACGGAAGGCAAGCAAAGAGTAACGGAAGGTAAGGAAGGCAAGGGAAAGCAAAGAAAGGCAAGTGTAACGGAAGGAACTGCACGGCAAGGGGAAACAAGGCTAAGGCACGACACCGAACGCTAGGCAATGAACGGCAAGGCAAGGAAAGGGTAACGCATGGAAAGCACGGTCAGGCGAGGCAAGGCTAGGCAATGCACGGAAGGCAAGCAAAGAGTAACGGAAAGTAAGGAAGGCAAGGGAAAGCAAGGAAAGGCAAGTGTAATGGAAGGAACGGCACGGCAAGGGGAAACAAGGCTAAGGCACGACAACGCACGCTAGGCAATGCACGGCAAGGCAAGGAAAGGGTAACGCATGGGAAAGCACGGTCAGGCGAGGCAAGGCTAAGGCATGACAACGCAAGGCTAGGCAATGCACGGAAAGCAAGCAAAGTGTAACGGAACGCAAGGAAGGCAAGGGAAAACAAGGGAAGGCAAGGGTAACGGAAGGAACGGCACGGCAAGGGGTAAGAAGGCTAAGGCACGACAACGCAGGGCTAGGCAATGCACGGCCAGGCAAGGGAGGGGTAACGCAGGGGAAGTCACGGTCAGGTGAGGCAAGGATAAGGCACGACAATGCAAGGCTAGGCAAGGCACGGCAAGGCAAGGAAAGAGTAACGGAAGGAAAGGAAGGCAAGGCAAAGCCAGGCAAGGCAAGTGTAACAAAAGGCACGCCACGGCAAGGGGAATCAAGGCTAAGGCACGACAACGCACGGCTAGGCAATGCACGGCAAGGCAAGGAAAGGGTAACGCAAGGCAAGGCACGGTGAGGCTAGGCAAGGCTAATGCACGACAACGCAAGGCTAGGCAATGCACGACAATGCAAGGAAAGCTTAAAGCAAAGGAAGGCACGGTCAGGCGAGATAAGGCTAAGGCTCGACAACGCAAGGCTAGGCAATGCACGGAAGGCAAGCAAAGAGTAACGGAAGGTAAGCAAGGCAAGGGAAAGCAAGGAAAGGCAAGTGTAACGGAAGGAACGGCACGGCAAGGGGAAAAAAGGCTAAGGCACGACAACGCACGCTAGGCAATGCACGGCAAGGCAAGGAAAGGGTAACGCATGGGAAAGCACGGTCAGGCGAGGCAAGGCTAAGGCACGACAACGCAAGGCTAGGCAATGCACGGAAAGCAAGCAAAGAGTAACGGAACGCAAGGAAGGCAAGGGAAAGCAAGGGAAGGCAAGGGTAACGGAAGGAACGGCACGGCAAGGGGAAACAAGGCTAAGGCACGACAACGCACGGCTAGGCAATGCACGGCAAGGCAAGCAAAGGGTAACGCAACGCAAAGCACGGTGAGGCTAGGCAAGGCTAATGCACGACAACGCAAGGCTAGGCAATGCACGACAATGCAAGGAAAGCTTAAAGCAAAGGAAGGCACGGTCAGGCGAGATAAGGCAAAGGCACGACAACGCAAGGCTAGGCAATTCAGGGAAGGCAAGCAAAGAGTAACGGAAGGTAAGCAAGGCAAGGAAAAGCAAGGAAAGGCAAGGGTAACGGAAGGAACGGCACGGCAAGGGGGAACAAGTCTAAGGCACGACACCGAACGCTAGGCAATGAACGGCAAGGCAAGGAAAGGGTAACGCATGGGAAAGCACGGTCAGGGGAGGCAAGGCTAAGGCACGACAACGCAAGGCTTGGCAATGCACGGAAGGCAAGCAAAGAGTAACGGAAGGTAAGGAAGGCAAGGGAAAGCAAAGAAAGGCAAGTGTAACGGAAGGAACGGCACGGCAAGGGGAAACAAGCCTAAGGCACGACAACGCACGCTAGGCAATGCACGGCAAGGCAAGGAAAGGGTAACGCATGGGAAAGCACGGTCAGGCGAGGCAAGGCTAAGGAAAGCCAACGCAAGGCTAGGCAATGCACGGTAAGCAAGCAAGGAGTAACGGAATGCAAGGAAGGAAAGGGAAAGCAAGGGAAGGCAAGGGTAACGGAAGGAACGGCACGGCAAGTGGTAACAAGGCTAAGGCACGACAACACACGGCTAGGAAATGCACGGCAAGGCAAGGAAAGGGTAACGCAAGGCAAGGCACGGTGAGGCTAGGCAAGGCTAATGCACGACAACGCAAGGCTAGGCAATGCACGACAATGCAAGGAAAGCTTAAAGCAAAGGAAGGCACGGTCAGGCGAGATAAGGCTAAGGCACGACAACGCAAGGCTAGGCAATGCACGGAAGGGAAGCAAAGAGTAACGGAAGGTAAGGAAGGCAAGGGAAAGCAAAGAAAGGGAAGTGTAACGGAAGGAACGGCACGGCAAGGGGAAACAAGGCTAAGGCACGACAACGCACGGCTAGGCAATGCACGGCAAGGCAAGCAAAGGGTAACGCAAGGAAAGGCACGGTGAGTCTAGGCAAGGCTAATGCACGAAAACGCAAGGCTAGGCGATGCACGACAATGCAAGGAAAGCTTAAAGCAAAGGAAGGCAAGGTCAGGCGAGATAAGGCTAAGGCACGACAACGCAAGGCTAGGCAATTCAGGGAAGGCAAGCAAAGAGTAACGGAAGGTAAGGAAGGCAAGGAAAAGCAAGGAAAGGCAAGGGTAACGGAAGGAACGGCACGGCAAGGGGAAACAAGGCTAAGGTACGGCAACGCAGGCCAGGCAATGCACGGCAAGGCAAGGAAAGGGTAACGCATGGGAAAGCACGGTCAGGCGAGGCAAGGCTAAGGCACGACAACGCAAGGCTAGGCAATGCACGGAAAGCAAGCAAAGAGTAACGGAACGCAAGGAAGGCAAGGGAAAGCAAGGGAAGGCAAGGGTAACGGAAGGAACGGCACGGCAAGGGGAAACAAGGCTAAGGCACGACAACGCACGGCTAGGCAATGCACGGCAAGGCAAGCAAAGGGTAACGCAAGGCAAGGCACGGTGAGGCTAGGCAAGGCTAATGCACGAAAACGCAAGGCTAGGCAATGCACGACAATGCAAGGAAAGCTTAAAGCAAAGGAAGGCAAGGTCAGGCGAGATAAGGCAAAGGCACGACAACGCAAGGCTAGGCAATTCAGGGAAGGCAAGCAAAGAGTAACGGAAGGTAAGCAAGGCAAGGAAAAGGAACGAAAGGCAAGGGTAACGGAAGGAACGGCACGGCAAGGGGGAACAAGTCTAAGGCACGACACCGAACGCTAGGCAATGAACGGCAAGGCAAGGAAAGGGTAACGCATGGGAAAACACGGTCAGGCGAGGCAAGGCTAAGGCACGACAACGCAAGGCTAGGCAATGCACGGAAGGCAAGCAAAGAGTAACGGAAGGTAAGGAAGGCAAGGGAAAGCAAGGAAAGGCAATAGTAACGGAAGGAACGGCACGGCAAGGGGAAACAAGGCTAAGGCACGACAGCGCACGCTAGGCAATGCACAGCAAGGCAAGGAAAGGGTAACGCATGGGAAAGCACGGTCAGGCGAGGCAAGGCTAAGGCATGACAACGCAAGACTAGGCAATGCACGGAAAGCAAGCAAAGAGTAACGGAACGCAAGGAAGGCAAGGGAAAGCAAGGGAAGGCAAGGGTAACGGAAGGAACGGCACGGCAAGGGGAAACAAGGCTAAGGCACGACAACGCAAGGCTAGGCAATGCACGGCAAGGCAAGGAAAGAGTAACGGAAGGAAAGGAAGGCAAGGCAAATCCAGGCAAGGCAAGTGTAACAAAAGGCACGCAACGGCAAGGGGAAACAAGGCTAAGGCACGACAACAGACGGCTAGGAAATGCACGGCAAGGCAAGTAAAGGGTAACGCAAGGCAAGGCACGGTGAGGCTAGGCAAGGCTAATGCACGACAACGCAAGGCTAGGCAATACTCGACAATGCAAGTAAAGCTTAAAGCAAAGGAAGGCAGGGTCAGAAGAGATAAGGCTAAGGCACGACAACGCAAGGCTAGGCAATGCAGGGAAGGCAAGGAAAGAGTAACGGAAGGTAAGGAAGGCAAAGGAAAGCAAGGAAAGGCAATGGTAACGGAAGGAACGGCACGGCAAGGGGAAACAAGGCTAAGGCACGACAACGCACGCTAGGCAATGCACGGCAAGGGAAGGAAAGGGTAACGCATGGGAAAGAACGGTCAGGGGAGGCAAGGCTAAGGCACGACAACGCAAGGCTTCGCAATGCACGGAAGGCAAGCAAATAGTAACGGAAGGTAAGGAAGGCAAGGGAAAGCAAAGAAAGGCAAGTGTAACGGAAGGAACGGCACGGCAAGGGGAAACAAGGCTAAGGCACGACAACGCACGCTAGGCAATGCACGGCAAGGCAAGCAAAGGGTAACGCAAGGAAAGGCACGGTGAGGCTAGGCAACGCTAATGCACGAAAACGCAAGGCTAGGCGATGCACGACAATGCAAGGAAACTTAAAGCAAAGGAAGGCAAGGTCAGGCGAGATAAGGCTAAGGCACGGCAAGGCAAGGCTAGGAAATTCAGGGAAGGCAAGCAAAGAGTAACGGAAGGTAAGCAAGGCAAGGAAAGGGAAGGAAAGGCCAGGGTAACGGAAGGAACGGCACGGCAAGAGGAAACAAGTCTAAGGCACGACACCGAACGCTAGGCAATGAACGGCAAGGCAAGGAAAGGGTAAGGCATTTGAAAGCACGGTCAGGAGCGGCAACGCTAAGGCACGACAACGCAAGGCTAGGCAATGCAGGGAAGGCAAGCAAAGAGTAACGGAAGGTAAGGAAGGCAAGGAAAAGCAAGGAAAGGCAAGGGTAACGGAAGGAACGGCACGGGAAGCGGAAACAAGGCTAAGGCACGGCAACGCAGGCTGGGCAATGCACGGCAAGGCAAGGAAAGGGTAACGCATGGGAAAGCAAGTTCAAGCGAGGCAAGGCTAAGGCACGACAACGCAAGGCTAGGCAATGCACGGAAGGCAAGCAAAGAGTAACGGAAGGTAAGGAAGGCAAGGGAAAGCAAAGAAAGGCAAGTGTAACGGAAGGAACGGCTCGGCAAGGGGAAACAAGGCTAAGGCACGACACCGAACGCTAGGCAATGAACGGCAAGGCAAGGTAAGGGTAACGCATGGGAAAGCACGGTCAGGCGAGGCAAGACTAGGCAATGCACGGAAGGCAAGCAAAGAGTAACGGAAGGTAAGGAAGGCAAGGGAAAGCAAGGAAAGGCAAGTGTAATGGAAGGAACGGCACGGCAAGGGGAAACAAGGCTAAGGCACGACAACGCACGCTAGGCAATGCACGGCAAGGCAAGGAAAGGGTAACGCATGGGAAAGCACGGTCAGGCGAGGCAAGGCTAAGGCACGACAACGCAAGGCTAGGCAATGCACGGAAAGGAAGCAAAGAGTAACGGAATGCAAGGAAGGCAAGGGAAAGCAAGGGAAGGCAAGGGTAACGGAAGGAACGGCACGGCAAGGGGAAACAAGGCTAAGGCACGACAACGCACGGCTAGGCAATGCACGGCAAGGCAAGCAAAGGGTAACGCAAGGCAAGGCACGGTGAGGCTAGGCAAGGCTAATGCACGAAAACGCAAGGCTAGGCAATGCACGACAATGCAAGGAAAGCTTAAAGCAAAGGAAGGCAAGGTCAGGCGAGATAAGGCTAAGGCACGACAACGCAAGGCTAGGAAATGCACGGAAAGCAAGCAAAGAGTAACGGAACGCAAGGAAGGCAAGGGAAAGCAAGGGAAGGCAAGGGTAACTGAAGGAACGGCACGGCAAGGGGTAACAAGGCTAAGGCACAACAACGCAGGGCTAGGCAATGCACGGCAAGGCAAGGAAAGGGTAACGCAGGGGAAGGCACGGTCAGGTGAGGCAAGGATAAGGCACGACAATGCAAGGCTAGGCAATGCACGGCAAGGCAAGGAAAGAGTAACGGAAGGAAAGGAAGGCAAGGCAAAGCCAGGCAAGGCAAGTGTAACAAAAGGCACGCAACGGCAAGGGGAAACAAGGCTAAGGCACGACAACAGACGGCTAGGAAATGCACGGCAAGGCAAGTAAAGTGTAACGCAAGGCAAGGCACGGTGAGGCTAGGCAAGGCTAATGCACGACAACGCAAGGCTAGGCAATGCACGACAAAGCAAGTAAAGCTTAAAGCAAAGGAAGGCACGGTCAGAAGAGATAAGGCTAAGGCACGACAACGCAAGGCTAGGCAATGCAGGGAAGGCAAGGAAAGAGTAATGGAAGGTAAGGAAGGCAAAGGAAAGCAAGGAAAGGCAATGGTAACGGAAGGAACGGCACGGCAAGGGGAAACAAGTCTAAGGCACGACAACGCATGCTAGGCAATGCACGGCAAGGGAAGGAAAGGGTAACGCATGGGAAAGAACGGTCAGGGGAGGCAAGGCTAAGGCACGACATCGCAAGTCTTCGCAATGCACGGAAGGCAAGCAAAGAGTAACGGAAGGTAAGGAAGGCAAGGGAAAGCAAAGAAAGGCAAGTGTAACGGAAGGAACGGCACGGCAAGGGGAAACAAGGCTAAGGCACGACAACGCACGCTAGGCAATGCACGGCAAGGGAAGGAATGGGTAACGCATGGGAAAGCACGGTCAGGCGAGGCAAGGCTAAGGAAAGCCAACGCAAGGCTAGGCAATGCACGGTAAGCAAGCAAGGAGTAACGGAATGCAAGGAAGGAAAGGGAAAGCAAGGGAAGGCAAGGGTAACGGAAGGAACGGCACGGCAAGGGGTAACAAGGCTAAGGCACGACAACACACGGCTAGGAAATGCACGGCAAGGCAAGGAAAGGGTAACGCAAGGCAAGGCACGGTGAGGCTAGGCAAGGTTAATGCACGACAACGCATGGCTAGGCAATGCACGACAATGCAAGTAAAGCTTAAAGCAAAGGAAGGCACGGTCAGGCGAGATAAGGCTAAGGCACGACAACGCAAGGCTAGGCAATGCACGGAAGGCAAGCAAAGAGTAACGGAAGGTAAGGAAGGCAAGGGAAAGCAAGGAAAGGCAATAGTAACAGAAGGAACTGCACGGCAAGGGGAAACAAGGCTAAGGCACGACAACGCACGCTAGGCAATGCACGGCAAGGCAAGGAAAGGGTAACGCATGGGAAATCACGGTCAGGCGAGGCAAGGCTAAGGCATGACAACGCAAGGCTAGGCAATGCACGGAAAGCAAGCAAAGAGTAACGGAACGCAAGGAAGGCAAGGGAAAGCAAGGGAAGGCAAGGGTAATGGAAAGAGCGGCACGGCAAGGGGAAACAAGGCTAAGGCACGGCAACATAGGCTAG
Source organism: Macrotis lagotis (assembly GCF_037893015.1). NCBI lineage: Eukaryota > Metazoa > Chordata > Mammalia > Peramelemorphia > Peramelidae > Macrotis > Macrotis lagotis. The sequence continues at coordinate 272,072 of NW_027421978.1, forward strand.
GCAATGCACGGCAAGGCAAGCAAAGGGTAACGCAAGGCAAGGCACGGTGAGGCTAGGCAAGGCTAATGCAAGAAAACGCAAGGCTAGGCGATGCACGACAATGCAAGGATACTTAAAGCAAAGGAAGGCAAGGTCAGGCGAGATAAGGCTAAGGCACGACAAGGCAAGGCTAGGAAATTCAGGGAAGGCAAGCAAAGAGTAACGGAAGGTAAGCAAGGCAAGGAAAAGGAAGGAAAGGCCAGGGTAACGGAAGGAACGGCACGGCAAGGGGAAACAAGTCTAAGGCACGACACCGAACGCTAGGCAATGAACGGCAAGGCAAGGAAAGGGTAACGCATTTGAAAGCACGGTCAGGCGACGCAACGCTAAGGCACGACAACGCAAGACTAGGCAATGCAGGGAAGGCAAGCAAAGAGTAACGGAAGGTAAGGAAGGCAAGGAAAAGCAAGGAAAGGCAAGGGTAACGGAAGGAACGGCACGGGAAGCGGAAACAAGGCTAAGGCACGGCAACGAAGGCTGGGCAATGCACGGCAAGGCAAGGAAAGGGTAACGCATGGGAAAGCAAGTTCAGGCGAGGCAAGGCTAAGGCACGACAACGCAAGGCTAGGCAATGCACGGAAGGCAAGCAAAGAGTAACGGAAGGTAAGGAAGGCAAGGGAAAGCAAAGAAAGGCAAGTGTAACGGAAGGAACTGCACGGCAAGGGGAAACAAGGCTAAGGCACGACACCGAACGCTAGGCAATGAACGGCAAGGCAAGGAAAGGGTAACGCATGGAAAGCACGGTCAGGCGAGGCAAGGCTAGGCAATGCACGGAAGGCAATCAAAGAGTAACGGAAGGTAAGGAAGGCAAGGGAAAGCAAGGAAAGGCAAGTGTAATGGAAGGAACGGCACGGCAAGGGGAAACAAGGCTAAGGCACGACAACGCACGCTAGGCAATGCACGGCAAGGCAAGGAAAGGGTAACGCATGGGAAAGCACGGTCAGGCGAGGCAAGGCTAAGGCATGACAACGCAAGGCTAGGCAATGCACGGAAAGCAAGCAAAGTGTAACGGAACGCAAGGAAGGCAAGGGAAAGCAAGGGAAGGGAAGGGTAACGGAAGGAACGGCACGGCAAGGGGTAAGAAGGCTAAGGCACGACAACGCAGGGCTAGGCAATGCACGGCAAGGCAAGGAAAGGGTAACGCAGGGGAAGGCACGGTCAGGTGAGGCAAGGATAAGGCACGACAATGCAAGGCTAGGCAAGGCACGGCAAGGCAAGGAAAGAGTAACGGAAGGAAAGGAAGGCAAGGCAAAGCCAGGCAAGGCAAGTGTAACAAAAGGCACGCCACGGCAAGGGGAATCAAGGCTAAGGCACGACAACGCACGGCTAGGCAATGCACGGCAAGGCAAGGAAAGGGTAACGCAAGGCAAGGCACGGTGAGGCTAGGCAAGGCTAATGCACGACAACGCAAGGCTAGGCAATGCACGACAATGCAAGGAAAGCTTAAAGCAAAGGAAGGCACGGTCAGGCGAGATAAGGCTAAGGCTCGACAACGCAAGGCTAGGCAAAGCACGGAAGGCAAGCAAAGTGTAACGGAAGGTAAGGAAGGCAAGGGAAAGCAAGGAAAGGCAAGTGTAACGGAAGGAACGGCACGGCAAGGGGAAACAAGGCTAAGGCACGACAAGGCACGCTAGGCAATGCACGGCAAGGCAAGGAAAGGGTAACGCATGGGAAAGCACGGTCAGGCGAGGAAAGGCTAAGGCACGACAACGCAAGGCTAGGCAATGCACGGAAAGCAAGCAAAGAGTAACGGAACGCAAGGAAGGCAAGGGAAAGCAAGGGAAGGCAAGGGTAACGGAAGGAACGGCACGGCAAGGGGAAACAAGGCTAAGGCACGACAACGCACGGCTAGGCAATGCACGGCAAGGCAAGCAAAGGGTAACGCAAGGCAAGGCACGGTGAGGCTAGGCAAGGCTAATGCACGAAAACGCAAGGCTAGGCAATGCACGACAATGCAAGGAAAGCTTAAAGCAAAGGAAGGCAAGGTCAGGCGAGATAAGGCAAAGGCACGACAACGCAAGGCTAGGCAATTCAGGGAAGCAAGCAAAGAGTAACGGAAGGTAAGCAAGGCAAGGAAAAGCAAGGAAAGGCAAGGGTAACGGAAGGAACGGCACGGCAAGGGGGAACAAGTCTAAGGCACGACACCGAACGCTAGGCAATGAACGGCAAGGCAAGGAAAGGGTAACGCATGGGAAAGCACGGTCAGGGGAGGCAAGGCTAAGGCACGACAACGCAAGGCTAGGCAATGCACGGAAAGCAAGCAAAGAGTAACGGAACGCAAGGAAGGCAAGGGAAAGCAAGGGAAGGCAAGGGTAACGGAAGGAACGGCACGGCAAGGGGTAACAAGGCTAAGGCACGACAACGCAGGGCTAGGCAATGCACGGCAAGGCAAGGAAAGGGTAACGCAGGGGAAGGCACGGTCAGGTGAAGCACGGATAAGGCACGACAATGCAAGGCTAGGCAATGCACGGCAAGGCAAGGAAAGAGTAACGGAAGGAAAGGAAGGCAAGGCAAAGCCAGGCAAGGCAAGTGTAACAAAAGGCACGCCACGGCAAGGGGAAACAAGGCTAAGGCACGACAACACACGGCTAGGAAATGCACGGCAAGGCAAGTAAAGGGTAACGCAAGGCAAGGCACGGTGAGGCTAGGCAAGGCTAATGCACGACAACGCAAGGCTAGGCAATGCACGACAATGCAAGTAAAGCTTAAAGCAAAGGAAGGCACGGTCAGAAGAGATAAGGCTAAGGCACGACAACGCAAGGCTAGGCAATGCAGGGAAGGCAAGGAAAGAGTAACGGAAGGTAAGGAAGGCAAAGGAAAGCAAGGAAAGGCAATGGTAACGGAAGGAACAGCACGGCAAGGGGAAACAAGTCTAAGGCACGACAACGCACGCTAGGCAATGCACGGCAAGGGAAGCAAAGGGTAACGCATGGGAAAGCACGGTCAGGCGAGGCAAGGCTAAGGAAAGCCAACGCAAGGCTAGGCAATGCACGGTAAGCAAGCAAGGAGTAACGGAATGCAAGGAAGGAAAGGGAAAGCAAGGGAAGGCAATGGTAACGGAAGGAACGGCACGGCAAGGGGTAACAAGGCTAAGGCACGACAACGCACGGCTAGGAAATGCACGGCAAGGCAAGGAAAGCTTAAAGCAAAGGAAGGCACGGTCAGGCGAGATAAGGCTAAGGCACGACAACGCAAGGCTAGGCAATGCACGGAAGGCAAGCAAAGAGTAACGGAAGGTAAGGAAGGCAAGGGAAAGCAAGGAAAGGCAATAGTAACGGAAGGAACGGCACGGCAAGGGGAAACAAGGCTAAGGCACGACAACGCACGCTAGGCAATGCACGGCAAGGGAAGGAAAGGGTTACGCATGGGAAATCACGGTCAGGCGAGGCAAGGCTAAGGCATGACAACGCAAGGCTAGGCAATGCACGGAAAGCAAGCAAAGAGTAACGGAACGCAAGGATGCAAAGGAAAGCAAGGGAAGGCAAGGGTAATGGAAGGAGCGGCACGGCAAGGCGAAACAAGGCTAAGGCACGACAACGCACGGCTAGGCAATGCACGGCAAGGCAAGCAAAGGGTAACGCAAGGAAAGGCACGGTGAGGCTAGGCAAGGCTAATGTACGAAAACGCAAGGCTAGGCGATGCACGACAATGCAAGGAAACTTAAAGCAAAGGAAGGCAAGGTCAGGCGAGATAAGGCTAAGGCACGACAAGGCAAGGCTAGGAAATTCAGGGAAGGCAAGCAAAGAGTAACGGAAGGTAAGCAAGGCAAGGAAAAGGAAGGAAAGGCCAGGGTAACGGAAGGACCGGCACGGCAAGGGGAAACAAGTCTAAGGCACGACACCGAACGCTAGGCAATGAATGGCAAGGCAAGGAAAGGGTAACGCATTTGAAAGCACGGTCTGGCGCGGTAACGTTAAGGCACGACAACGCAAGGCTAGGCAATGCAGGGAAGGCAAGCAAAGAGTATCGGAAGGTAAGGAAGGCAAGGAAAAGCAAGGAAAGGCAAGGGTAACGGAAGGAACGGCACGGGAAGCGGAAACAAGGCTAATGCACGACAACGCACGGCTAGGCAATGCACGGAAGGCAAGCAAAGAGTAACGCAGGGGAAGGCACGGTCAGGTGAGGCAAGGATAAGGCACGACAATGCAAGGCTAGGCAAGGCACGGCAAGGCAAGGAAAGAGTAACGGAAGGAAAGGAAGGCAAGGCAAAGCCAGGCAAGGCAAGTGTAACAAAAGGCACGCCACGGCAAGGGGAATCAAGGCTAAGGCACGACAACGCACGGCTAGGCAATGCACGGCAAGGCAAGGAAAGGGTAACGCAAGGCAAGGCACGGTGAGGCTAGGCAAGGTTAATGCACGACAAAGCAAGGCTAGGCAATGCACGACAATGCAAGTAAAGCTTAAAGCAAAGGAAGGCACGGTCAGGCGAGATAAGGCTAAGGCACGACAACGCAAGGCTAGGCAATGCAGGGAAGGCAAGCAAAGTGTAACGGAAGGTAAGGAAGGCAAGGGAAAGCAAGGAAAGGCAAGTGTAACGGAAGGAACGGCACGGCAAGGGGAAACAAGGCTAAGGCACGACAAGGCACGCTAGGCAATGCACGGCAAGGCAAGGAAAGGGTAACGCATGGGAAAGCACGGTCAGGCGAGGAAAGGCTAAGGCACGACAACGCAAGGCTAGGCAATGCACGGAAAGCAAGCAAAGAGTAACGGAACGCAAGGAAGGCAAGGGAAAGCAAGGGAAGGCAAGGGTAACGGAAGGAACGGCACGTCAAGGGGAAACAAGGCTAAGGCACGACAACGCACGGCTCGGCAATGCACGGCAAGGCAAGCAAAGGGTAACGCAAGGCAAGGCACGGTGAGGCTAGGCAAGGCTAATGCACGAAAACGCAAGGCTAGGCAATGCACGACAATGCAAGGAAAGCTTAAAGCAAAGGAAGGCAAGGTCAGGCGAGATAAGGCAAAGGCACGACAACGCAAGGCTAGGCAATTCAGGGAAGGCAAGCAAAGAGTAACGGAAGGTAAGCAAGGCAAGGAAAAGCAAGGAAAGGCAAGGGTAACGGAAGGAACGGCACGGCAAGGGGGAACAAGTCTCAGGCACGACACCGAACGCTAGGCAATGAACGGCAAGGCAAGGAAAGGGTAACGCATGGGAAAGCACGGTCAGGCGAGGCAAGGCTAAGGCACGACAACGCAAGGCTAGGCAATGCACGGAAAGCAAGCAAAGAGTAACGGAACGCAAGGAAGGCAAGGGAAAGCAAGGGAAGGCAAGGGTAACGGAAGGAACGGCACGGCAAGGGGTAACAAGGCTAAGGCACGACAACGCAGGGCTAGGCAATGCACGGCAAGGCAAGGAAAGGGTAACGCAGGGGAAGGCACGGTCAGGTGAAGCACGGATAAGGCACGACAATGCAAGGCTAGGCAATGCACGGCAAGGCAAGGAAAGAGTAACGGAAGGAAAGGAAGGCAAGGCAAAGCCAGGCAAGGCAAGTGTAACAAAAGGCACGCAACGGCAAGGGGAAACAAGGCTAAGGCACGACAACACACGGCTAGGAAATGCACGGCAAGGCAAGTAAAGGGTAACGCAAGGCAAGGCACGGTGAGGCTAGGCAAGGCTAATGCACGACAACGCAAGGCTAGGCAATGCACGACAATGCAAGTAAAGCTTAAAGCAAAGGAAGGCACGGTCAGAAGAGATAAGGCTAAGGCACGACAACGCAAGGCTAGGCAATGCAGGGAAGGCAAGGAAAGAGTAACGGAAGGTAAGGAAGGCAAAGGAAAGTAAGGAAAGGCAATGGTAACGGAAGGAACGGCACGGCAAGGGGAAACAAGTCTAAGGCACGACAACGCACGCTAGGCAATGCACGGCAAGGGAAGCAAAGGGTAACGCATGGGAAAGCACGGTCAGGCGAGGCAAGGCTAAGGAAAGCCAACGCAAGGCTAGGCAATGCACGGTACGCAAGCAAGGAGTAACGGAATGCAAGGAAGGAAAGGGAAAGCAAGGGAAGGCAAGGGTAACGGAAGGAACGGCACGGCAAGGGGTAACAAGGCTAAGGCACGACAACACACGGCTAGGAAATGCACGGCAAGGCAAGGAAAGGGTAACGCAAGGCAAGGCACGGTGAGGCTAGGCAAGGTTAATGCACGACAACGCAAGGCTAGGCAATGCACGACAATGCAAGGAAAGCTTAAAGCAAAGGAAGGCACGGTCAGGCGAGATAAGGCTAAGGCACGATAACGGAAGGCTAGGCAATGCACGGAAGGCAAGCAAAGAGTAACGGAAGGTAAGGAAGGCAAGGGAAAGCAAGGAAAGGCAATAGTAACGGAAGGAACGGCACGGCAAGGGGAAACAAGGCTAAGGCACGACAACGCACGCTAGGCAATGCACGGCAAGGGAAGGAAAGGGTTACGCATGGGAAATCACGGTCAGGCGAGGCAAGGCTAAGGCATGACAACGCAAGGCTAGGCAATGCACGGAAAGCAAGCAAAGAGTAACGGAACGCAAGGATGCAAAGGAAAGCAAGGGAAGGCAAGGGTAATGGAAGGAGCGGCACGGCAAGGCGAAACAAGGCTAAGGCACGACAACGCACGGCTAGGCAATGCACGGCAAGGCAAGCAAAGGGTAACGCAAGGAAAGGCACGGTGAGGCTAGGCAAGGCTAATGTACGAAAACGCAAGGCTAGGCGATGCACGACAATGCAAGGAAACTTAAAGCAAAGGAAGGCAAGGTCAGGCGAGATAAGGCTAAGGCACGACAACGCAAGGCTAGGCAATGCACGGAAAGCAAGCAAAGAGTAACGGAAGGTAAGGAAGGCAAGGGAAAGCAAGGAAAGGCAAGGGTAACGGAAGGACCGGCACGGCAAGGGGAAACAAGTCTAAGGCACGACACCGAACGCTAGGCAATGAATGGCAAGGCAAGGAAAGGGTAACGCATTTGAAAGCACGGTCTGGCGCGGCAACGTTAAGGCACGACAACGCAAGGCTAGGCAATGCAGGGAAGGCAAGCAAAGAGTATCGGAAGGCAAGGAAGGCAAGGAAAAGCAAGGAAAGGCAAGGGTAACGGAAGGAACGGCACGGCAAGGGGAAACAAGGCTAAGGCACGACAACGCACGGCTAGGCAATGCACGGCAAGGCAAGCAAAGGGTAACGCAAGGAAAGGCACGGTGAGTCTAGGCAAGGCTAATGCACGAAAACGCAAGGCTAGGCGATGCACGACAATGCAAGGAAAGCTTAAAGCAAAGGAAGGCAAGGTCAGGCGAGATAAGGCTAAGGCACGACAACGCAAGGCTAGGAAATTCAGGGAAGGCAAGCAAAGAGTAACGGAAGGTAAAGAAGGCAAGGGAAAGCAAGGAAAGGCAAGGGTAACGGAAGGAACGGCACGGCAAGGGGAAACAAGGCTAAGGCACGACAACGCACGGATAGGCAATGCACGGCAAGGCAAGGAAAGGGTAACGCAAGGCAAGGCACGGTGAGTCTAGGCAAGGCTAATGCACGACAACGCAAGGCTAGGCAATGCACGACAATGCAAGGAAAGCTTAAAGCAAAGGAAGGCACGGTCAGGCGAGATAAGGCTAAGGCACGACAACGCAAGGCTAGGCAATGCACGGAAGGCAAGCAAAGAGTAAGGGAAGGTAAGGAAGGCAAGGAAAAGCAAGGAAAGGCAAGGGTAACGGAAGGAACGGCACGGCAAGGGGAAACAAGGCTAAGGCACGGCAACGCAGGCTAGGCAATGCACGGCAAGGCAAGGAAAGGGTAACGCAGGGGAAGGCACGGTCAGGTGAGGCAAGGATAAGGCACGACAATGCAAGGCTAGGCAAGGCACGGCAAGGCAAGGAAAGAGTAACGGAAGGAAAGGAAGGCAAGGCAAAGCAAGGCAAGGCAAGTGTAACAAAAGGCACGCCACGGCAAGGGGAATCAAGGCTAAGGCACGACAACGCACGGCTAGGCAATGCACGGCAAGGCAAGGAAAGGGTAACGCAAGGCAAGGCACGGTGAGGCTAGGCAAGGCTAATGCACGACAACGCAAGGCTAGGCAATGCACGACAATGCAAGGAAAGCTTAAAGCAAAGGAAGGCACGGTCAGGCGAGATAAGGCTAAGGCTCGACAACGCAAGGCTAGGCAATGCACGGAAGGCAAGCAAAGAGTAACGGAAGGTAAGGAAGGCAAGGGAAAGCAAGGAAAGGCAAGTGTAACGGAAGGAACGGCACGGCCAGGGGAAACAAGGCTAAGGCACGACAACGCACGCTAGGCAATGCACGGCAAGGCAAGGAAAGGGTAACGCATGGGAAAGCACGGTCAGGCGAGGAAAGGCTAAGGCACGACAACGCAAGGCTAGGCAATGCACGGAAAGCAAGCAAAGAGTAACGGAACGCAAGGAAGGCAAGGGAAAGCAAGGGAAGGCAAGGGTAACGGAAGGAACGGCACGGCAAGGGGTAACAAGGCTAAGGCACGACAACGCAGGGCTAGGCAATGCACGGCAAGGCAAGGAAAGGGTAACGCAGGGGAAGGCACGGTCAGGTGAAGCAAGGATAAGGCACGACAACGCAAGGCTAGGCAATGCACGGAAAGCAAGCAAAGAGTAACGGAACGCAAGGAAGGCAAGGGAAAGCAAGGGAAGGCAAGGGTAACGGAAGGAACGGCACGGCAAGGGGAAACAAGGCTAAGGCACGACAACGCACGGCTAGGCAATGCACGGCAAGGCAAGCAAAGGGTAACGCAAGGCAAGGCACGGTGAGGCTAGTCAAGGCTAATGCACGAAAACGCAAGGCTAGGCAATGCACGACAATGCAAGGAAAGCTTAAAGCAAAGGAAGGCAAGGTCAGGCGAGATAAGGCAAAGGCACGACAACGCAAGGCTAGGCAATTCAGGGAAGGCAAGCAAAGAGTAACGGAAGGTAAGCAAGGCAAGGAAAAGCAAGGAAAGGCAAGGGTAACGGAAGGAACGGCACGGCAAGGGGGAACAAGTCTAAGGCACGACACCGAACGCTAGGCAATGAACGGCAAGGCAAGGAAAGGGTAACGCATGGGAAAGCACGGTCAGGCGAGGCAAGGCTAAGGCATGACAACGCAAGGCTAGGCAATGCACGGAAAGCAAGCAAAGAGTAACGGAACGCAAGGAAGGCAAGGGAAAGCAAGGGAAGGCAAGGGTAATGTAAGGAGCGGCACGGCAAGGGGAAACAAGGCTAAGGCACGACAACGCACGGCTAGGCGATGCACGGCAAGGCAAGCAAAGGGTAACGCAAGGAAACGCACGGTGAGGCTAGGCAAGGCTAATGCACGAAAACGCAAGGCTAGGCGATGCACGGCAATGCAAGGAAACTTAAAGCAAAGGAAGGCAAGGTCAGGTGAGATAAGGCTAAGGCACGACAAGGCAAGGCTAGGAAATTCAGGGAAGGCAAGCAAAGAGTAACGGAAGGTAAGCAAGGCAAGGAAAAGGAAGGAAAGGCCAGGGTAACGGAAGGAACGGCACGGCAAGGGGAAACAAGTCTAAGGCACGACACCGAACGCTAGGCAATGAACGGCAAGGCAAGGAAAGGGTAACGCATTTGAAAGCACGGTCAGGCGCGGCAACGCTAAGGCACGACAACGCAAGGCTAGGCAATGCAGGGAAGGCAAGCAAAGAGTAACGGAAGGTAAGGAAGGCAAGGGAAAGCAAGGGAAGGCAAGGGTAACGGAAGGAACGGCACGGCAAGGGGTAACAAGGCTAAGGCACGACAACGCAGGGCTAGGCAATGCATGGCAAGGCAAGGAAAGGGTAACGCAGGGGAAGGCACGGTCAGGTGAGGCAAGGATAAGGCACGACAATGCAAGGCTAGGCAATGCACGGCAAGGCAAGGAAAGAGTAACGGAAGGAAAGGAAGGCAAGGCAAAGCCAGGCAAGGCAAGTGTAACAAAAGGCACGCAACGGCAAGGGGAAACAAGGCTAAGGCATGACAACACACGGCTAGGAAATGCAAGGCAAGGCAAGTAAAGGGTAACGCAAGGCAAGGCACGGTGAGGCTAGGCAAGGCTAATGCACGACAACGCAAGGCTAGGCAATACACGACAATGCAAGTAAAGCTTAAAGCAAAGGAAGGCACGGTCAGAAGAGATAAGGCTAAGGCACGACAACGCAAGGCTAGGCAATGCAGGGAAGGCAAGGAAAGAGTAACGGAAGGTAAGGAAGGCAAAGGAAAGCAAGGAAAGGCAATGGTAACGGAAGGAACGGCACGGCAAGGGGAAACAAGTCTAAGGCACGACAACGCACGCTAGGCAATGCACGGCAAGGGAAGGAAAGGGTAACGCATGGGAAAGAATGGTCAGGGGAGGCAAGGCTAAGGCACGACAACGCAAGGCTTCGCAATGCATGGAAGGCAAGCAAATAGTAACGGAAGGTAAGGAAGGCAAGGGAAAGCAAAGAAAGGCAAGTGTAACGGAAGGAACGGCACGGCAAGGGGAAACAAGGCTAAGGCACGACAACGCACGCTAGGCAATGCACGGCAAGGCAAGCAAAGGGTAACGCAAGGAAAGGCACGGTGAGGCTAGGCAACGCTAATGCACGAAAACGCAAGGCTAGGCGATGCACGACAATGCAAGGAAACTTAAAGCAAAGGAAGGCAAGGTCAGGCGAGATAAGGCTAAGGCACGACAAGGCAAGGCTAGGAAATTCAGGGAAGGCAAGCAAAGAGTAACGGAAGGTAAGCAAGGCAAGTAAAAGGAAGGAAAGGCCAGGGTAACGGAAGGAACGGCACGGCAAGGGGAAACAAGTCTAAGGCACGACACCGAACGCTAGGCAATGAACGGCAAGGCAAGGAAAGGGTAAGGCATTTGAAAGCACGGTCAGGCGCGGCAACGCTAAGGCACGACAACGCAAGGCTAGGCAATGCAGGGAAGGCAAGCAAAGAGTAACGGAAGGTAAGGAAGGCAAGGAAAAGCAAGGAAAGGCAAGGGTAACGGAAGGAACGGCACGGGAAGCGGAAACAAGGCTAAGGCACGGCAACGCAGGCTGGGCAATGCACGGCAAGGCAAGGAAAGGGTAACGCATGGGAAAGCAAGTTCAGGCGAGGCAAGGCTAAGGCACGACAACGCAAGGCTAGGCAATGCACGGCAAGGCAAGGTAAGGGTAACGCATGGGAAAGCACGGTCAGGCGAGGCAAGGCTAGGCAATGCACGGAAGGCAAGCAAAGAGTAACGGAAGGTAAGGAAGGCAAGGGAAAGCAAGGAAAGGCAAGTGTAATGGAAGGAACGGCACGGCAAGGGGAAACAAGGCTAAGGTACGACAACGCACGGCTAGGCAATGCACGGCAAGGCAAGGAAAGGGTAACGCATGGGAAAGCACGGTCAGGCGAGGCAAGGCTAAGGCATGACAACGCAAGGCTAGGCAATGCACGGAAAGCAAGCAAAGTGTAACGGAACGCAAGGAAGGCAAGGGAAAGCAAGGGAAGGCAAGGGTAACGGAAGGAACGGCACGGCAAGGGGGAACAAGTCTAAGGCACGACACCGAACGCTAGGCAATGAACGGCAAGGCAAGGAAAGGGTAACGCAGGGGAAGGCACGGTCAGGTGAGGCAAGGATAAGGCACGACAATGCAAGGCTAGGCAATGCACGGCAAGGCAAGGAAAGAGTAACGGAAGGAAAGGAAGGCAAGGCAAAGCCAGGCAAGGCAAGTGTAACAAAAGGCACGCCACGGCAAGGGGAAACAAGGCTAAGGCACGACAACGCACGGCTAGGCAATGCACGGCAAGGCAAGCAAAGGGTAACGCAAGGAAAGGCACGGTGAGTCTAGGCAAGGCTAATGCACGAAAACGCAAGGCTAGGCGATGCACGACAATGCAAGGAAAGCTTAAAGCAAAGGAAGGCAAGGTCAGGCGAGATAAGGCTAAGGCACGACAACGCAAGGCTAGGCAATTCAGGGAAGGCAAGCAAAGAGTAACGGAAGGTAAGGAAGGCAAGGAAAAGCAAGGAAAGGCAAGGGTAACGGAAGGAACGGCACGGCAAGGGGAAACAAGGCTAAGGCACGGCAAGGCAGGCTAGGCAATGCACGGCAAGGCAAGGAAAGGGTAACGCAGGGGAAGGCACGGTCAGGTGAGGCAAGGATAAGGCACGACAACGCAAGGCTAGGCAATGCACGGAAGGCAAGGAAAGAGTAACGGAAGGAAAGGAAGGCAAGGCAAAGCCAGGCAAGGCAAGTGTAACAAAAGGCACGCAACGGCAAGGGGAAACAAGGCTATGGCACGACAACACACGGCTAGGAAACGCACGGCAAGGCAAGGAAAGGGTAACGCAAGGCAAGGCACGGTGAGGCTAGGCAAGGCTAATGCACGACAACGCAAGGCTAGGCAATGCACGACAATGCAAGTAAAGCTTAAAGCAAAGGAAGGCACGGTCAGAAGAGATAAGGCTAAGGCACGACAACGCAAGGCTAGGCAATGCAGGGAAGGCAAGCAAAGAGTAACGGAAGGTAAGGAAGGCAAAGGAAAGCAAGGAAAGGCAATGGTAACGGAAGGAACGGCACGGCAAGGGGAAACAAGTCTAAGGCACGACAACGCACGCTAGGCAATGCACGGCAAGGGAAGGAAAGGGTAACGCATGGGAAAGAACGGTCAGGGGAGGCAAGGCTAAGGCACGACAACGCAAGGCTAGGCAATGCACGGAAGGCAAGCAAAGAGTAACGGAAGGTAAGGAAGGCAAGGGAAAGCAAAGAAAGGCAAGTGTAACGGAAGGAACGGCACGGCAAGGGGAAACAGGGCTAAGGCACGACAACGCACGCTAGGCAATGCACGGCAAGGCAAGGAAAGGGTAACGCATGGGAAAGCACGGTCAGGCGAGGCAAGGCTAAGGAAAGCCAACGCAAGGCTAGGCAATGCACGGTAAGCAAGCAAGGAGTAACGGAATGCAAGACAGGAAAGGGAAAGCAAGGGAAGGCAAGGGTAACGGAAGGAACGGCACGGCAAGGGGTAACAAGGCTAAGGCACGACAACACACGGCTAGGAAATGCACGGCAAGGCAAGCAAAGGGTAACGCAAGGCAAGGCACGGTGAGGCTAGGCAAGGCTAATGCACGAAAACGCAAGGCTAGGCAATGCACGACAATGCAAGGAAAGCTTAAAGCAAAGGAAGGCAAGGTCAGGCGAGATAAGGCAAAGGCACGACAACGCAAGGCTAGGCAATTCAGGGAAGGCAAGCAAAGAGTAACGGAAGGTAAGCAAGGCAAGGAAAAGCAAGGAAAGGCAAGGGTAACGGAAGGAACGGCACGGCAAGGGGGAACAAGTCTAAGGCACGACACCGAACGCTAGGCAATGAACGGCAAGGCAAGGAAAGGGTAACGCATGGGAAAGCACGGTCAGGCGAGGCAAGGCTAAGGCATGACAACGCAAGGCTAGGCAATGCACGGAAAGCAAGCAAAGAGTAACGGAACGCAAGGAAGGCAAGGGAAAGCAAGGGAAGGCAAGGGTAATGTAAGGAGCGGCACGGCAAGGGGAAACAAGGCTAAGGCACGACAACGCACGGCTAGGCAATGCACGGCAAGGCAAGCAAAGGGTAACGCAAGGAAAGGCACGGTGAGGCTAGGCAAGGCTAATGCACGAAAACGCAAGGCTAGGCGATGCACGACAATGCAAGGAAAGCTTAAAGCAAAGGAAGGCAAGGTCAGGCGAGATAAGGCTAAGGCACGACAACGCAAGGCTAGGAAATTCAGGGAAGGCAAGCAAAGAGTAACGGAAGGTAAGGAAGGCAAAGGAAAGCAAGGAAAGGCAATGGTAACGGAAGGAACGGCACGGCAAGGGGAAACAAGTCTAAGGCACGACAACGCACGCTAGGCAATGCACGGCAAGGGAAGCAAAGGGTAACGCATGGGAAAGCACGGTCAGGCGAGGCAAGGCTAAGGAAAGCCAACGCAAGGCTAGGCAATGCACGGTAAGCAAGCAAGGAGTAACGGAATGCAAGGAAGGAAAGGGAAAGCAAGGGAAGGCAAGGGTAACGGAAGGAACGGCACGGCAAGGGGTAACAAGGCTAAGGCACGACAACACACGGCTAGGAAATGCACGGCAAGGCAAGGAAAGGGTAACGCAAGGCAAGGCACGGTGAGGCTAGGCAAGGTTAATGCACGACAACGCAAGGCTAGGCAATGCACGACAATGCAAGGAAAGCTTAAAGCAAAGGAAGGCACGGTCAGGCGAGATAAGGCTAAGGCACGATAACGGAAGGCTAGGCAATGCACGGAAGGCAAGCAAAGAGTAACGGAAGGTAAGGAAGGCAAGGGAAAGCAAGGAAAGGCAATGGTAACGGAAGGAACGGTACGGCAAGGGGAAACAAGGCTAAGGCACGACAACGCACGCTAGGCAATGCACGGCAAGGGAAGGAAAGGGTTACGCATGGGAAATCACGGTCAGGCGAGGCAAGGCTAAGGCACGACAACGCAAGGCTAGGCAATGCACGGAAAGCAAGCAAAGAGTAACGGAACGCAAGGATGCAAAGGAAAGCAAGGGAAGGCAAGGGTAATGGAAGGAGCGGCACGGCAAGGCGAAACAAGGCTAAGGCACGACAACGCACGGCTAGGCAATGCACGGCAAGGCAAGCAAAGGGTAACGCAAGGAAAGGCACGGTGAGGCTAGGCAAGGCTAATGTACGAAAACGCAAGGCTAGGCGATGCACGACAATGCAAGGAAACTTAAAGCAAAGGAAGGCAAGGTCAGGCGAGATAAGGCTAAGGCACGACAAGGCAAGGCTAGGAAATTCAGGGAAGGCAAGCAAAGAGTAACGGAAGGTAAGCAAGGCAAGGAAAAGGAAGGAAAGGCCAGGGTAACGGAAGGACCGGCACGGCAAGGGGAAACAAGTGTAAGGCACGACACCGAACGCTAGGCAATGAATGGCAAGGCAAGGAAAGGGTAACGCATTTGAAAGCACGGTCTGGCGCGGCAACGTTAAGGCACGACAACGCAAGGCTAGGCAATGCAGGGAAGGCAAGCAAAGAGTATCGGAAGGTAAGGAAGGCAAGGAAAAGCAAGGAAAGGCAAGGGTAACGGAAGGAACGGCACGGGAAGCGGAAACAAGGCTAAGGCACGACAACGCACGGCTAGGCAATGCACGGCAAGGCAAGCAAAGGGTAACGCAAGGCAAGGCACGGTGAGTCTAGGCAAGGCTAATGCACGACAACGCAAGGCTAGGCGATGCACGACAATGCAAGGAAAGCTTAAAGCAAAGGAAGGCAAGGTCAGGCGAGATAAGGCTAAGGCACGACAACGCAAGGCTAGGCAATTCAGGGAAGGCAAGCAAAGAGTAACGGAAGGTAAGGAAGGCAAGGAAAAGCAAGGAAAGGCAAGGGTAACGGAAGGAACGGCACGGCAAGGGGAAACAAGGCTAAGGCACGACAACGCACGGATAGGCAATGCACGGCAAGGCAAGCAAAGGGTAACGCAAGGAAAGGCACGGTGAGTCTAGGCAAGGCTAATGCACGAAAACGCAAGGCTAGGCGATGCACGACAATGCAAGTAAAGCTTAAAGCAAAGGAAGGCAAGGTCAGGCGAGATAAGGCTAAGGCACGACAACGCAAGGCTAGGCAATTCAGGGAAGGCAAGCAAAGAGTAACGGAAGGTAAGGAAGGCAAGGAAAAGCAAGGAAAGGCAAGGGTAACGGAAGGAACGGCACGGCAAGGGGAAACAAGGCTAAGGCACGGCAACGAAGGCTAGGCAATGCACGGCAAGGCAAGGAAAGGGTAACGCATGGGAAAGCACGGTCAGGCGAGGCAAGGCTAAGGCACGACAACGCAAGGATAGGCAATGCACGGAAAGCAAGCAAAGAGTAACGGAACGCAAGGAAGGCAAGGGAAAGCAAGGAAAGGCAAGGGTAACGGAAGGAACGGCACGGCAAGGGGAAACAAGGCTAAGGCACGACAACGCACGGCTAGGCAATGCACGGCAAGGCAAGCAAAGGGTAACGCAAGGCAAGGCACGGTGAGGCTAGTCAAGGCTAATGCACGAAAACGCAAGGCTAGGCAATGCACGACAATGCAAGGAAAGCTTAAAGCAAAGGAAGGCAAGGTCAGGCGAGATAAGGCAAAGGCACGACAACGCAAGGCTAGGCAATTCAGGGAAGGCAAGCAAAGAGTAACGGAAGGTAAGCAAGGCAAGGAAAAGCAAGGAAAGGCAAGGGTAACGGAAGGAACGGCACGGCAAGGGGGAACAAGTCTCAGGCACGACACCGAACGCTAGGCAATGAACGGCAAGGCAAGGAAAGGGTAACGCATGGGAAAGCACGGTCAGGCGAGGCAAGGCTAAGGCATGACAACGCAAGGCTAGGCAATGCACGGAAAGCAAGCAAAGAGTAACGGAACGCAAGGAAGGCAAGGGAAAGCAAGGGAAGGCAAGGGTAATGTAAGGAGCGGCACGGCAAGGGGAAACAAGGCTAAGGCACGACAACGCACGGCTAGGCAATGCACGGCAAGGCAAGCAAAGGGTAACGCAAGGAAAGGCACGGTGAGGCTAGGCAACGCTAATGCACGAAAACGCAAGGCTAGGCGATGCACGACAATGCAAGGAAACTTAAAGCAAAGGAAGGCAAGGTCCGGCGAGATAAGGCTAAGGCACGACAAGGCAAGGCTAGGAAATTCAGGGAAGGCAAGCAAAGAGTAACGGAAGGTAAGCAAGGCAAGTAAAAGGAAGGAAAGGCCAGGGTAACGGAAGGAACGGCACGGCAAGGGGAAACAAGTCTAAGGCACGACACCGAACGCTAGGCAATGAACGGCAAGGCAAGGAAAGGGTAACGCATTTGAAAGCACGGTCTGGCGAGGCAACGCTAAGGCACGACAACGCAAGGCTAGGCAATGCAGGGAAGGCAAGCAAAGAGTAACGGAAGGTAAGGAAGGCAAGAAAAAGCAAGGAAAGGCAAGGGTAACGGAAGGAACGGCACGGGAAGCGGAAACAAGGCTAAGGCACGACAACGCACGGCTAGGCAATGCACGGCAAGGCAAGCAAAGGGTAACGCAAGGAAAGGCACGGTGAGGCTAGGCAAGGCTAATGCACGAAAACGCAAGGCTAGGCGATGCACGACAATGCAAGGAAAGCTTAAAGCAAAGGAAGGCAAGGTCAGGCGAGATAAGGCTAAGGCACGACAACGCAAGGCTAGGCAATTCAGGGAAGGCAAGCAAAGAGTAACGGAAGGTAAGGAAGGCAAGGAAAAGCAAGGAAAGGCAAGGGTAACGGAAGGAACGGCACGGCAAGGGGAAACAAGGCTAAGGCACGACAACGCACGGATAGGCAATGCACGGCAAGGCAAGGAAAGGGTAACGCAAGGAAAGGCACGGTGAGGCTAGGCAAGGCTAATGCACGAAAACGCAAGGCTAGGCGATGCACGACAATGCAAGGAAAGCTTAAAGCAAAGGAAGGCAAGGTCAGGCGAGATAAGGCTAAGGCACGACAACGCAAGGCTAGGCAATTCAGGGAAGGCAAGCAAAGAGTAACGGAAGGTAAGGAAGGCAAGGAAAAGCAAGGAAAGGCAAGGGTAACGGAAGGAACGGCACGGCAAGGGGAAACAAGGCTAAGGCACGACAACACACGGCTAGGAAATGCACGGCAAGGCAAGTAAAGGGTAACGCAAGGCAAGGCACGGTGAGGCTAGGCAAGGCTAATGCACGACAACGCAAGGCTAGGCAATGCACGACAATGCAAGTAAAGCTTAAAGCAAAGGAAGGCACGGTCAGAAGAGATAAGGCTAAGGCACGACAACGCAAGGCTAGGCAATGCAGGGAAGGCAAGCAAAGAGTAACGGAAGGTAAGGAAGGCAAAGGAAAGCAAGGAAAGGCAATGGTAACGGAAGGAACGGCACGGCAAGGGGAAACAAGTCTAAGGCACGACAACGCACGCTAGGCAATGCACGGCAAGGGAAGGAAAGGGTAACGCATGGGAAAGAACGGTCAGGGGAGGCAAGGCTAAGGCACGACAACGCAAGGCTTGGCAATGCACGGAAGGCAAGCAAAGAGTAACGGAAGGTAAGGAAGGCAAGGGAAAGCAAGGAAAGGCAAGTGTAACGGAAGGAACGGCACGGCAAGGGGAAACAAGGCTAAGGCACGACAACGCACGCTAGGCAATGCACGGCAAGGGAAGGAAAGGGTAACGCATGGGAAAGCACGGTCAGGCGAGGCAAGGCTAAGGAAAGCCAACGCAAGGCTAGGCAATGCACGGTAAGCAAGCAAGGAGTAACGGAATGCAAGGAAGGAAAGGGAAAGCAAGGGAAGGCAAGGGTAACGGAAGGAACGGCACGGCAAGGGGTAACAAGGCTAAGGCACGACAACACACGGCTAGGAAATGCACGGCAAGGCAAGGAAAGGGTAACGCAAGGCAAGGCACGGTGAGGCTAGGCAAGGCTAATGCACGAAAACGCAAGGCTAGGCAATGCACGACAATGCAAGGAAAGCTTAAAGCAAAGGAAGGCAAGGTCAGGCGAGATAAGGCAAAGGCACGACAACGCAAGGCTAGGCAATTCAGGGAAGGCAAGCAAAGAGTAACGGAAGGTAAGCAAGGCAAGGAAAAGCAAGGAAAGGCAAGGGTAACGGAAGGAACGGCACGGCAAGGGGGAACAAGTCTAAGGCACGACACCGAACGCTAGGCAATGCACGGCAAGGCAAGGAAAGGGTAACGCATGGGAAAGCACGGTCAGGCGAGGCAAGGCTAAGGAAAGCCAACGCAAGGCTAGGCAATGCACGGTAAGCAAGCAAGGAGTAACGGAATGCAAGGAAGGAAAGGGAAAGCAAGGGAAGGCAAGGGTAACGGAAGGAACGGCACGGCAAGGGGTAACAAGGCTAAGGCACGACAACACACGGCTAGGAAATGCACGGCAAGGCAAGGAAAGGGTAACGCAAGGCAAGGCACGGTGAGGCTAGGCAAGGTTAATGCACGACAACGCAAGGCTAGGCAATGCACGACAATGCAAGGAAAGCTTAAAGCAAAGGAAGGCACGGTCAGGCGAGATAAGGCTAAGGCACGACAACGCAAGGCTAGGCAATGCACGGAAGGCAAGCAAAGAGTAACGGAAGGTAAGGAAGGCAAGGGAAAGCAAGGAAAGGCAATAGTAACGGAAGGAACGGCACGGCAAGGGGAAACAAGGTTGAGGCACGGCAACGTAGGCTAGGCAATGCACGGCAAGGCAAGGAAAGGGTAACGCAGGGGAAGGCACGGTCAGGTGAGGCAAGGATAAGGCACGACAATGCAAGGCTAGGCAATGCACGGAAAGCAAGCAAAGAGTAACGGAACGCAAGGATGCAAAGGAAAGCAAGGGAAGGCAAGGGTAATGGAAGGAGCGGCACGGCAAGGCGAAACAAGGCTAAGGCACGACAACGCACGGCTAGGCAATGCACGGCAAGGCAAGCAAAGGGTAACGCAAGGAAAGGCACGGTGAGGCTAGGCAAGGCTAATGTACGAAAACGCAAGGCTAGGCGATGCACGACAATGCAAGGAAACTTAAAGCAAAGGAAGGCAAGGTCAGGCGAGATAAGGCTAAGGCACGACAAGGCAAGGCTAGGAAATTCAGGGAAGGCAAGCAAAGAGTAACGGAAGGTAAGCAAGGCAAGGAAAAGGAAGGAAAGGCCAGGGTAACGGAAGGACCGTCACGGCAAGGGGAAACAAGTCTAAGGCACGACACCGAACGCTAGGCAATGAATGGCAAGGCAAGGAAAGGGTAACGCATTTGAAAGCACGGTCTGGCGCGGCAACGTTAAGGCACGACAACGCAAGGCTAGGCAATGCAGGGAAGGCAAGCAAAGAGTATCGGAAGGTAAGGAAGGCAAGGAAAAGCAAGGCACGGCCAGGGTAACGGAAGGAACGGCACGGCAAGCGGAAACAAGGCTAAGGCACGACAACGCACGGCTAGGCAATGCACGGCAAGGCAAGCAAAGGGTAACGCAAGGAAAGGCACGGTGAGTCTAGGCAAGGCTAATGCACGAAAACGCAAGGCTAGGCGATGCACGACAATGCAAGGAAAGCTTAAAGCAAAGGAAGGCAAGGTCAGGCGAGATAAGGCTAAGGCACGACAACGCAAGGCTAGGCAATTCAGGGAAGGCAAGCAAAGAGTAACGGAAGGTAAGGAAGGCAAGGAAAAGCAAGGAAAGGCAAGGGTAACGGAAGGAACGGCACGGTAAGGGGAAACAAGGCTAAGGCACGACAACGCACGGATAGGCAATGCACGGCAAGGCAAGCAAAGGGTAACGCAAGGAAAGGCACGGTGAGTCTAGGCAAGGCTAATGCACGAAAACGCAAGGCTAGGCGATGCACGACAATGCAAGTAAAGCTTAAAGCAAAGGAAGGCAAGGTCAGGCGAGATAAGGCTAGGCAATTCAGGGAAGGCAAGCAAAGAGTAACGGAAGGTAAGCAAGGCAAGGAAAAGCAAGGAAAGGCAAGGGTAACGGAAGGAACGGCACGGCAAGGGGAAACAAGGCTAAGGCACGGCAACGCAGGCTAGGCAATGCACGGCAAGGCAAGGAAAGGGTAACGCATGGGAAAGCACGGTCAGGCGAGGCAAGGCTAAGGCACGACAACGCAAGGATAGGCAATGCACGGAAAGCAAGCAAAGAGTAACGGAACGCAAGGAAGGCAAGGGAAAGCAAGGAAAGGCAAGGGTAACGGAAGGAACGGCACGGCAAGGGGAAACAAGGCTAAGGCACGACAACGCACGGCTAGGCAATGCACGGCAAGGCAAGCAAAGGGTAACGCAAGGGAAGGCACGGTGAGGCTAGTCAAGGCTAATGCACGAAAACGCAAGGCTAGGCAATGCACGACAATGCAAGGAAAGCTTAAAGCAAAGGAAGGCAAGGTCAGGCGAGATAAGGCAAAGGCACGACAACGCAAGGCTAGGCAATTCAGGGAAGGCAAGCAAAGAGTAACGGAAGGTAAGCAAGGCAAGGAAAAGCAAGGAAAGGCAAGGGTAACGGAAGGAACGGCACGGCAAGGGGGAACAAGTCTAAGGCACGACACCGAACGCTAGGCAATGAACGGCAAGGCAAGGAAAGGGTAACGCATGGGAAAGCACGGTCAGGCGAGGCAAGGCTAAGGCATGACAACGCAAGGCTAGGCAATGCACGGAAAGCAAGCAAAGAGTAACGGAACGCAAGGAAGGCAAGGGAAAGCAAGGGAAGGCAAGGGTAATGTAAGGAGCGGCACGGCAAGGGGAAACAAGGCTAAGGCACGACAACGCACGGCTAGGCAATGCACGGCAAGGCAAGCAAACGGTAACGCAAGGAAAGGCACGGTGAGGCTAGGCAACGCTAATGCACGAAAACGCAAGGCTAGGCGATGCACGACAATGCAAGGAAACTTAAAGCAAAGGAAGGCAAGGTCAGGCGAGATAAGGCTAAGGCACGACAAGGCAAGGCTAGGAAATTCAGGGAAGGCAAGCAAAGAGTAACGGAAGGTAAGCAAGGCAAGTAAAAGGAAGGAAAGGCCAGGGTAACGGAAGGAACGGCACGGCAAGGGGAAACAAGTCTAAGGCACGACACCGAACGCTAGGCAATGAACGGCAAGGCAAGGAAAGGGTAACGCATTTGAAAGCACGGTCAGGCGCGGCAACGCTAAGGCACGACAACGCAAGGCTAGGCAATGCAGGGAAGGCAAGCAAAGAGTAACGGAACGCAAGGAAGGCAAGGGAAAGCAAGGGAAGGCAAGGGTAACGGAAGGAACGGCACGGCAAGGGGTAACAAGGCTAAGGCACGACAACGCAGGGCTAGGCAATGCACGGCAAGGCAAGGAAAGGGTAACGCAGGGGAAGGCACGGTCAGGTGAAGCAAGGATAAGGCACGACAATGCAAGGCTAGGCAATGCACGGCAAGGCAAGGAAAGAGTAACGGAAGGAAAGGAAGGCAAGGCAAAGCCAGGCAAGGCAAGTGTAACAAAAGGCACGCAACGGCAAGGGGAAACAAGGCTAAGGCACGACAACAGACGGCTAGGAAATGCACGGCAAGGCAAGTAAAGGGTAACGCAAGGCAAGGCACGGTGAGGCTAGGCAAGGCTAATGCACGACAACGCAAGGCTAGGCAATACACGACAATGCAAGTAAAGCTTAAAGCAAAGGAAGGCACGGTCAGAAGAGATAAGGCTAAGGCACGACAACGCAAGGCTAGGCAATGCAGGGAAGGCAAGGAAAGAGTAACGGAAGGTAAGGAAGGCAAAGGAAAGCAAGGAAAGGCAATGGTAACGGAAGGAACGGCACGGCAAGGGGAAACAAGTCTAAGGCACGACAACGCACGCTAGGCAATGCACGGCAAGGGAAGGAAAGGGTAACGCATGGGAAAGAACGGTCAGGGGAGGCAAGGCTAAGGCACGACAACGCAAGGCTTCGCAATGCACGGAAGGCAAGCAAAGAGTAACGGAAGGTAAGGAAGGCAAGGGAAAGCAAAGAAAGGCAAGTGTAACGGAAGGAACGGCACGGCAAGGGGAAACAAGGCTAAGGCACGACAACGCACGCTAGGCAATGCACGGCAAGGCAAGCAAAGGGTAACGCAAGGCAAGGCACGGTGAGGCTAGGCAAGGCTAATGCACGAAAACGCAAGGCTAGGCAATGCAGGGAAGGCAAGCAAAGAGTAACGGAAGGTAAGGAAGGCAAGGAAAAGCAAGGAAAGGCAAGGGTAACGGAAGGAACGGCACGGGAAGCGGAAACAAGGCTAAGGCACGGCAACGCAGGCTGGGCAATGCACGGCAAGGCAAGGAAAGGGTAACGCATGGGAAAGCAAGTTCAGGCGAGGCAAGGCTAAGGCACGACAACGCAAGGCTAGGCAATGCACGGCAAGGCAAGGAAAGGGTAACGCATGGGAAAGCACGGTCAGGCGAGGCAAGGCTAGGCAATGCACGGAAGGCAAGCAAAGAGTAACGGAAGGTAAGGAAGGCAAGGGAAAGCAAGGAAAGGCAAGTGTAATGGAAGGAACGGCACGGCAAGGGGAAACAAGGCTAAGGTACGACAACGCACGCTAGGCAATGCACGGCAAGGCAAGGAAAGGGTAACGCATGGGAAAGCACGGTCAGGCGAGGCAAGGCTAAGGCATGACAACGCAAGGCTAGGCAATGCACGGAAAGCAAGCAAAGTGTAACGCAACGCAAGGAAGGCAAGGGAAAGCAAGGGAAGGCAAGGGTAACGGAA
This sequence comes from Macrotis lagotis, assembly GCF_037893015.1. Taxonomy (NCBI): domain Eukaryota; kingdom Metazoa; phylum Chordata; class Mammalia; order Peramelemorphia; family Peramelidae; genus Macrotis; species Macrotis lagotis. Next base: position 295,201 of record NW_027421978.1, read on the forward strand.
GGAACGGCACGGCAAGGGGTAAGAAGGCTAAGGCACGACAACGGAGGGCTAGGCAATGCACGGCAAGGCAAGGAAAGGGTAACGCAGGGGAAGGCACGGTCAGGTGAGGCAAGGATAAGGCACGACAATGCAAGGCTAGGCAATGCACGGCAAGGCAAGGAAAGAGTAACGGAAGGAAAGGAAGGCAAGGCAAAGCCAGGCAAGGCAAGTGTAACAAAAGACACGCCACGGCAAGGGGAATCAAGGCTAAGGCACGACAACGCACGGCTAGGCAATGCACGGCAAGGCAAGGAAAGGGTAACGCAAGGCAAGGCACGGTGAGGCTAGGCAACGCTAATGCACGACAACGCAAGGCTAGGCAATGCACGACAATGCAAGGAAAGCTTAAAGCAAAGGAAGGCACGGTCAGGCGAGATAAGGCTAAGGCTCGACAACGCAAGGCTAGGCAATGCACGGAAGGCAAGCAAAGAGTAACGGAAGGTAAGGAAGGCAAGGGAAAGCAAAGAAAGGCAAGTGTAACGGAAGGAACGGCACGGCAAGGGGAAACAAGGCTAAGGCACGACAACGCACGGCTAGGCAATGCACGGCAAGGCAAGCAAAGGGTAACGCAAGGAAAGGCACGGTGAGGCTAGGCAAGGCTAATGCACGAAAACGCAAGGGTAGGCGATGCACGACAATGCAAGGAAAGCTTAAAGCAAAGGAAGGCAAGGTCAGGCGATATAAGGCTAAGGCACGACAACGCAAGGCTAGGAAATTCAGGGAAGGCAAGCAAAGAGTAACGGAAGGTAAGGAAGGCAAAGGAAAGCAAGGAAAGGCAATGGTAACGGAAGGAACGGCACGGCAAGGGGAAACAAGTCTAAGGCACGACAACGCACGCTAGGCAATGCACGGCAAGGGAAGGAAAGGGTAACGCATGGGAAAGAACGGTCAGGGGAGGCAAGGCTAAGGCACGACAACGCAAGGCTTCGCAATGCACGGAAGGCAAGCAAAGAGTAACGGAAGGTAAGGAAGGCAAGGGAAAGCAAAGAAAGGCAAGTGTAACGGAAGGAACGGCACGGCAAGGGGAAACAAGGCTAAGGCACGACAACGCACGCTAGGCAATGCACGGCAAGGGAAGGAAAGGGTAACGCATGGGAAAGCACGGTCAGGCGAGGCAAGGCTAAGGAAAGCCAACGCAAGGCTAGGCAATGCACGGTAAGCAAGCAAGGAGTAACGGAATGCAAGGAAGGAAAGGGAAAGCAAGGGAAGGCAAGGGTAACGGAAGGAACGGCACGGCAAGGGGTAACAAGGCTAAGGCACGACAACGCACGGCTAGGAAATGCACGGCAAGGAAAGCAAAGGGTAACGCAAGGCAAGGCACGGTGAGGCTAGGCAAGGCTAATGCACGAAAACGCAAGGCTAGGCAATGCACGACAATGCAAGGAAAGCTTAAAGCAAAGGAAGGCAAGGTCAGGCGAGATAAGGCAAAGGCACGACAACGCAAGGCTAGGCAATTCAGGGAAGGCAAGCAAAGAGTAACGGAAGGTAAGCAAGGCAAGGAAAAGCAAGGAAAGGCAAGGGTAACGGAAGGAACGGCACGGCAAGGGGGAACAAGTCTAAGGCACGACACCGAACGCTAGGCAATGAACGGCAAGGCAAGGAAAGGGTAACGCATGGGAAAGCACGGTCAGGCGAGGCAAGGCTAAGGCATGACAACGCAAGGCTAGGCAATGCACGGAAAGCAAGCAAAGAGTAACGGAACGCAAGGAAGGCAAGGGAAAGCAAGGGAAGGCAAGGGTAATGTAAGGAGCGGCACGGCAAGGGGAAACAAGGCTAAGGCACGACAACGCACGGCTAGGCAATGCACGGCAAGGCAAGCAAAGGGTAACGCAAGGAAAGGCACGGTGAGGCTAGGCAAGGCTAATGCACGAAAACGCAAGGCTAGGCGATGCACGGCAATGCAAGGAAACTTAAAGCAAAGGAAGGCAAGGTCAGGTGAGATAAGGCTAAGGCACGACAAGGCAAGGCTAGGAAATTCAGGGAAGGCAAGCAAAGAGTAACGGAAGGTAAGCAAGGCAAGGAAAAGGAAGGAAAGGCCAGGGTAACGGAAGGAACGGCACGGCAAGGGGAAACAAGTCTAAGGCACGACACCGAACGCTAGGCAATGAACGGCAAGGCAAGGAAAGGGTAACGCATTTGAAAGCACGGTCAGGCGCGGCAACGCTAAGGCACGACAACGCAAGGCTAGGCAATGCAGGGAAGGCAAGCAAAGAGTAACGGAACGCAAGGAAGGCAAGGGAAAGCAAGGGAAGGCAAGGGTAACGGAAGGAACGGCACGGCAAGGGGTAACAAGGCTAAGGCACGACAACGCAGGGCTAGGCAATGCACGGCAAGGCAAGGAAAGGGTAACGCAGGGGAAGGCACGGTCAGGTGAAGCAAGGATAAGGCACGACAATGCAAGGCTAGGCAATGCACGGCAAGGCAAGGAAAGAGTAACGGAAGGAAAGGAAGGCAAGGCAAAGCCAGGCAAGGCAAGTGTAACAAAAGGCACGCAACGGCAAGGGGAAACAAGGCTAAGGCACGACAACAGACGGCTAGGAAATGCACGGCAAGGCAAGTAAAGGGTAACGCAAGGCAAGGCACGGTGAGGCTAGGCAAGGCTAATGCACGACAACGCAAGGCTAGGCAATACACGACAATGCAAGTAAAGCTTAAAGCAAAGGAAGGCACGGTCAGAAGAGATAAGGCTAAGGCACGACAACGCAAGGCTAGGCAATGCAGGGAAGGCAAGGAAAGAGTAACGGAAGGTAAGGAAGGCAAAGGAAAGCAAGGAAAGGCAATGGTAACGGAAGGAACGGCACGGCAAGGGGAAACAAGTCTAAGGCACGACAACGCACGCTAGGCAATGCACGGCAAGGGAAGGAAAGGGTAACGCATGGGAAAGAATGGTCAGGGGAGGCAAGGCTAAGGCACGACAACGCAAGGCTTCGCAATGCATGGAAGGCAAGCAAATAGTAACGGAAGGTAAGGAAGGCAAGGGAAAGCAAAGAAAGGCAAGTGTAACGGAAGGAACGGCACGGCAAGGGGAAACAAGGCTAAGGCACGACAACGCACGGCTAGGCAATGCACGGCAAGGCAAGCAAAGGGTAACGCAAGGAAAGGCACGGTGAGGCTAGGCAACGCTAATGCACGAAAACGCAAGGCTAGGCGATGCACGACAATGCAAGGAAACTTAAAGCAAAGGAAGGCAAGGTCAGGCGAGATAAGGCTAAGGCACGACAAGGCAAGGCTAGGAAATTCAGGGAAGGCAAGCAAAGAGTAACGGAAGGTAAGCAAGGCAAGTAAAAGGAAGGAAAGGCCAGGGTAACGGAAGGAACGGCACGGCAAGGGGAAACAAGTCTAAGGCACGACACCGAACGCTAGGCAATGCACGGCAAGGCAAGGAAAGGGTAAGGCACGACAACGCAAGGCTAGGCAATGCACGGAAGGCAAGCAAAGAGTAACGGAAGGTAAGGAAGGCAAGGAAAAGCAAGGAAAGGCAAGGGTAACGGAAGGAACGGCACGGGAAGCGGAAACAAGGCTAAGGCACGGCAACGCAGGCTGGGCAATGCACGGCAAGGCAAGGAAAGGGTAACGCATGGGAAAGCAAGTTCAGGCGAGGCAAGGCTAAGGCACGACAACGCAAGGCTAGGCAATGCACGGCAAGGCAAGGTATGGGTAACGCATGGGAAAGCACGGTCAGGCGAGGCAAGGCTAGGCAATGCACGGAAGGCAAGCAAAGAGTAACGGAAGGTAAGGAAGGCAAGGGAAAGCAAGGAAAGGCAAGTGTAATGGAAGGAACGGCACGGCAAGGGGAAACAAGGCTAAGGTACGACAACGCACGCTAGGCAATGCACGGCAAGGCAAGGAAAGGGTAACGCATGGGAAAGCACGGTCAGGCGAGGCAAGGCTAAGGCATGACAACGCAAGGCTAGGCAATGCACGGAAAGCAAGCAAAGTGTAACGCAACGCAAGGAAGGCAAGGGAAAGCAAGGGAAGGCAAGGGTAACGGAAGGAACGGCACGGCAAGGGGTAAGAAGGCTAAGGCACGACAACGGAGGGCTAGGCAATGCACGGCAAGGCAAGGAAAGGGTAACGCAGGGGAAGGCACGGTCAGGTGAGGCAAGGATAAGGCACGACAATGCAAGGCTAGGCAATGCACGGCAAGGCAAGTAAAGAGTAACGGAAGGAAAGGAAGGCAAGGCAAAGCCAGGCAAGGCAAGTGTAACAAAAGACACGCCACGGCAAGGGGAATCAAGGCTAAGGCACGACAACGCACGGCTAGGCAATGCACGGCAAGGCAAGGAAAGGGTAACGCAAGGCAAGGCACGGTGAGGCTAGGCAACGCTAATGCACGACAACGCAAGGCTAGGCAATGCACGACAATGCAAGGAAAGCTTAAAGCAAAGGAAGGCACGGTCAGGCGAGATAAGGCTAAGGCTCGACAACGCAAGGCTAGGCAATGCACGGAAGGCAAGCAAAGAGTAACGGAAGGTAAGGAAGGCAAGGGAAAGCAAAGAAAGGCAAGTGTAACGGAAGGAACGGCACGGTAAGGGGAAACAAGGCTAAGGCACGACAACGCACGGCTAGGCAATGCACGGCAAGGCAAGCAAAGGGTAACGCAAGGAAAGGCACGGTGAGTCTAGGCAAGGCTAATGCACGAAAACGCAAGGCTAGGCGATGCACGACAATGCAAGGAAAGCTTAAAGCAAAGGAAGGCAAGGTCAGGCGAGATAAGGCAAAGGCACGACAACGCAAGGCTAGGCAATTCAGAGAAGGCAA